>NC_091934.1:5338185-5707351 GCF_041260155.1 Ptychodera flava | reverse complement strand
TTCTCAGTTGTCATCTGTCCATCTGTCGTCCGTCAACAATTGCCTTCTCCTCTGAAACCGTAAATCCGATTGCTTAGAAATTTGATAATTATTCACTTGGCATGACTTCACTGCTCATGCAGGCAAAGTCAAATTCCAAAGCTGGCTATCACCACAGTAGAGGGGCTGTGCTATCACCATGTGTGTCGATCAAAGGCTGATGATAGGGGCAGAGTAGTTTTTGAAAGACAAGATATGACAGAATATTTCCTGAGAATTCATAAACTTAACAATAAATCAGGCTACAAAAATAACAAAATTGTAAATGGCCAATCATACATTTACTTTTTCCCGTAAATTTTTATATTTGTTCTCAATTTATGAACATTATGAGCGACAGCGACAGCACAGATGATAGGTTTTTTTTGTAGACGAAATATTTCATTAGATCAAGCAGATTATTTCAGTATACTAATGTATAACTGGACAGATTTCATTTATCAACAGTAACAATAGTGATTACACGTGTGAAGGACATGTTTTCAAACAATGCACAGTACTTTTTAAGGATTCTGTGGGGAGCAGAATATAAACATCAAATGGAACTATTACTAATCATGTGTTTATAATAATGTACTTCACCTTTTTTCTTAAACAGAGCTTTGTTTCACAAAAGTAAACAACTACGAGCTGGGTATCAAAGACTGACCCATAACCTTGAAGCATTAAATGGTAAGTAAAGTTCAACCTTAGGATTCCTAAATGAATAGTACTCTCAGTGAGTCTGTGCAACTCGAGCTTGGCTTAAAGAGGGAGTTTTCCAAGGGTGATATTTACATATGTTCTCGCTTGAAGGTCAATTATTCCATTTATAACTTGCGCAGATTTTTACAAATAAGATAAACTCTGTGGCAGAAGTTGCATTATAGGGCTTCATCATGGGAAAAGCTGCCAAGATTGGTGCTTCAATCAGGTCATATGGCAGGGACCATCTTCCAATGGGTATGGCATTGTCAGTAACGTTTACACCAGGCTTTGTGTATTTACATAACTATTGTGTATTTTTTTTATTTGAAATTGTGACTCACCCCACTATACGATTATTTTTAATTATTTTGTTTATTATTTGTATATTGGTGTGAGTCACAACTTTTAACCCCCAAATTGCATTTCTCTGGCTGCATCATTTGTATGACTGATCCTCATTACCAAAAAGTCAATTCCTAAGTTGGCGGCTTCTGTGCAAGTCCCTGCTGGGTCACTTTTCATTTCATTTACCACATTTACTATGCAAATACTCACAGCCTTGCATGAATGTGAGAGAGTGGACAATGCCATACCAATCAGAAGATGCACCCTGCCATATCATTTGATGAAAGCTCCAATGCTTGGTCTATTTTTCTCATCATTCAAAATAAATTTAGTTGATGAAGCCCAAAAATGCAACTTCTGCCACTATTTTTATCCATTTTTGTAAAAATTATCAAGTTATAAATGGCAAAAATGGCAATTCTTGAATAAGTGACCAAAAACAAATATTAAAAATCTTCTTTGGTGAACTCGCCTTTAATACAAAAACCTACCTTTTTCCTATGCTGCGTTCCAATTTGACTTGAGAACGTTCATGTACATATGCAATGAAGTGTACTCAAACCAAATGAGTGGACGTTACATAGTAGACTGTGTATAATTTTAATTGAATTATACCAATAAACATTTACTTCGCTTGAACCTTTGCAAATCATACAATATTGACTCATGAAGTTTAAATGAGGTAATAACATACTTGGATAAAATGTTCTGGCATATATACATTAAGATCAAGTACAGATCAATTTTTATGGCAACGTTTCTGTCTTATTCCGTACATGAATAACTTTAAAGATTCATTGACTTAATAAAGAGGGAAATCAACATTTTTTCCCGCGGGATAAATCATATGAAAAAATAAATTTTGTTTTATGTCATTGATTCTACTGTCTATGGATATACTAGTTTGAAGGTATTTGCAATATGAACAGATTTATACTTGTACAACAAATCACATTGGATCATTCGCAAATTGAGGGTATATAATAGTTCTTTATTTTCTGACTACATGCAAATTTCATTCTTCAATGTTTAATAGCTGTTGAAAGAGTCAAAATTGTCAGCTTTTAGCAATTCTAACATTTTACATATTTTTGTTATAAACTTAATAAGCTTTATATCTTACTTGATGTTTTTTATTTTTTCCAGCTTATGCATAGGACAACCTCAAGATGACAGGTCAAGCAATAACTGAAACCATAACAGACAATCACAGCGTACACTTTTAAACAGAGCTCATGGTCATGGCAATATGAAGTTCTTGACTTTATGGACACTTGAACATTTTTTCAACTTAACAGTTTGATGTTGATTATGTTGATCAGCTTTTAAAGTCTGGTGGATTAAATTTAATTAATACCAAATTTTTTAGCTCTCGCATTATTTTTGTTTGTGCAGAAGAGTGTTCTGAAGTGGTAAGGTGATGGCAGTTTCTCAGCAGCAGTGATAAAAAAGTTTCAAGTTGTTGGGGTGACTATAATTCAGAGTGCAGAAGGTAGGTTGATTTTATAAAGCACAGCATTTAGATTAAAAAGCACAGCATTAGGAAATCTACCCAGCAGAGAGGCAGCTAATTGCCAGGCCGAGTGGCAGCTTACCTGTTAATCTTTCCAGAAGAGATCCAGAAAATCTAATCCTGGGCTCTCCGGGAAAGATTTTCCAGGAGCTCTTGTGCCCTTGAGGGACCTTCATGGAAGAGGAGAGATTCTTGATTGCCAACATGTCAGAGATGTGTTGCGTTCATGTGACAAACATGTTGCATTGAACAGCACAGATTTTGGGTGTAGCTGCCTGGATTTCAAGCCATACATGCTTCTAACATGTATTGTTCATGTTTTCAATACATAACGGAAAGTTAAAATCAATATGGTCAGACACATGTTTTGAAACCTGTAGGTAGCATGTATATGACACATGTTTCTTACAAGTAAGAAACACAATGTAAATGGGTGTCATTTCGGTAAGGGTTGTGCCCTGGTGGGACCTTGTCCCGCTCTTATTCAGTCAATCACACCAGTTGACCACCCCTTAAAGCTAGTGGCACACTCCTCTACGTACTTCCGTGGCAGTATACTTGCACAACGTCACCTGGCGTACAAAAGCTGGTCGCCAAAGTTGCCTTACACAAGGGCCGAGATTAGGGTTCGTGTGACTGCTAGCTGAATTTGACAGCGGGCATTGCAGTCTGTTGTGCCGTCTTTGACTTTCCAGTGCACAATATAACATACATCACTAATCGATATTTTGACTGACGAGGTATTAGACTGCAGCCTTATGAACATTGAGGCGACTTAACCGATCCAAATGCCTTTCGCAAACTGAAAGTGCTCGTACTAAGAAAGACATGCAAAATGTCAGTTGAATCTGTGTGTTTGTTTTTGAGAAGAAGATTTTTAATGATTAAATTGCGATTTTCGCTATATCCATTACGGCAGTCAAACCTTCTGACTGACCCAAACGCCCTTCGGAAATTAAGAAGAACTACCACTAGGGATTATGAGTGTAAAATTTTAGTTCAATCTGTGTATTGGTTCTGGAAGAGAATGTTTTTAAAGATTAATTACAAGTTTTGCAAAATCAAATACGGCAGCCAAACCATGTGACGATCCAAACGCCTTTCGAAAACTTGAAAGAGATCACACTTTAGATGATATACATAAAATTTCAATTGAATCTGTGTGTTTGTTCTGGAGTAGACAATTTTAAGAGTAAATTACGATTTTTTGCAAATTCAATATGGCGGCAAAGCCAGGTGACCTATCCAAATGCCTTTCACAAACTTGAAAGAGATAACACTATAGATGATGCATGTACAATTTCTGTCGATTCGGTATGTTTGTTCTACAGAAGAAGATTTTTAAGGATGTAATTACAGATTTTCGCAAAATCCAATATGGCGGCCAAACCGAGTGACCGATCAAAACACCTTTCGCAAACTTGAAAGAGATCACACTTTAGATGATATATGTAAAATTTTAGTTCAATCGGTGAACTGGTTCTGGAGAAGAAGATTTTTAAAGATTAAATTGTGATTTCACAAAATCCAATATGGTGGCCAAACCACGTGACCGATCAAAATGCCTTTTGCAAACTTGAAAGAGATCACTGTAAGGATGACATGAGTAAAATTTGAGCTTAATCGGTGTTTTGGTTCTGGAAAAGAAGATTTTTAAAGATTAAATTACGATTTTTTGCAAAATCCAATATGGCGGCCAAACCACGCGACCGATCCAAACGCCTTTCGCAAACTTGAAAGAAATCACACTTCAGATGATATATGTAAAATTTTAGTTCAATCGGTGAATCGGTTCTTGAGAAGAAGATTTTTAAAGATTAAATTGTGATTTCACAAAATCCAATATGGCGGCCAAACCACGTGACCGATCAAAATGATTTTTGCAAACTTGAAAGAGATCACTATAATGATGACATGAGTAAAATTTGAGCTCAATCGGTGTTTTGGTTCTGGAGGAGAAGATTTTTAAAGATTAAATGAGTATTTTAGAATATTCAATATGGCGGCCAAGGTCAAGTGACCGCATGCGATTTTTATTTGCAAATTCTAGAGCCCTTAGGTCATGCTTGCTATACAAAAAATTTCAAATCGACTAGACCCCTACGTCTTCTGGAGAAGCCATCTTTAGGTTTTTGGAAAATCCAATATGGCCGCCAGGTCACGTGACCAATCAAAATTTCAAGGGTCAGGTGCACGAGTACTAATTGACACCTATTAGCCCTGCAAATTTGAGAAGTTTTCGTTCAGCCGTTTAAGAGATCTAGGTCGACAAAGAATCGGCAGAAGAAGAAGATTAAAGCTGCAAGCAGCGTTTTAGGGGCCGAGCAGCTCGCATAGTTGATGAGAAACATAAGGCGTCATCTTGAGATCTGCAATCATAACAAACATGAAGGTTTTTGTACTAATTGTTGCTCATGTTTAGGTACATATGTACATTTGGGGTCAAAGGGTATAGCACTGTTGATTACAGAGTTATGGACAAATATATATATTTGAGGTCAAAGGTCATTGGGGTCATGTGACATTTTGTCAAAAATATTTTATCCCATACTGATTCCCATATACAAAAAATCAGACCTCTAGCTGTATTGGCTTGCTCAAAATTAGATATGTGCATATTTAATGAGGTACCGGATATTGCACCATAAGGTCTCCCTTCATACCAAATAAGAAGCGTCTAGCCCTTGTGGTTCCTGAGTTATGGACAGATATGTATATTTGAGGTCAAAGGTCATCGAGGTCACGTGACATTTTGTTGAAAAAATTGTATCCCATACTTATCCCCATATACCAAAAACCAGACCTCTAACTCTATTGGCTTGCCCAGAATTAGATATGTGCATATTTAATGAGGCATGACCTATGGTACCATAAGGTCTCCCATCATACCAAATATGAAGGGTGTAGCCCTTGTGGTTACTGAGTTATGGACAGATATGTATATTTGAGGTCAAAGGTCATCGAGGACACGTAACATTTTTTCACAAAAATTGTATCCCATAGTTATCCCACAGTCCCTCTATCCACCGGTCTGGAAACGTCTATTGTAAAAGGTGTCAATCACCTAGACCACACAGCCGAACCGCGATACGAGGGCCAGTCACGTGATAATGCGTAGCTTGGGTTTGTCCTGCATGCCACAGTCCCCGATTGTGTGTACGCTTTTCTCTCGAATTTTCGCTGTTTTTGGCTCTATTAAGTGTTCTCTGCGTCTATCTATGACACGAAGACAGAAATTATCATATCCTGAAACCGGTGTGTGTTTTTCGTGATCCTTATCCCATCGTAAATGATGATAGTGTGCGATAATTTCTGGGGTTGACCGCTGCGAGTGTGTTGACGTACGTAGCACAAGCAACGGCTGGAATCACACCGGAAAATTTGTGGTCCCCCTTCTCTTTCAATGCTAGTAGTCAGTGCCTCCAAATATGATCTAAATATGTTTTCTGTGTAATATTCTGTGAAATTATGTCTGTTAACTGAGCAGAATAGGAACGACAACTGCAGAAATGCACGTAGATTTTTGATGTTTTAGCATTTTCCCATGTAGCGTCAATATGGTCACAGTCCCTCTATCCACTAGAGGGACTGTGATATGGCGAACTCTCGATACGTACGCTCGCGCTCAGGCACAGTAAATACCTTTTACAAAATGCTATCATGTCAACACAATAACAAGTTTGGTAATGAACTACTCAGCTGTCGATGTCAATATTCAGCTGATTTTGCCTGTCTTCTTGATTTCGGGCAATAGTCCATGACACTTGCGAACAGTGCATGGCCATTTTGTTTTTCAATTGTGATCATAATGCAACCATAATGTGTGGTCCCTTTCAAGCTTTATCTAGAGGGGCAACGTTACCCATTTAATGAAAAAATAAATGTTTAGTGTTTCTAAAGTGAACAAGTTGTAATGTTTGTGATATTCTGAAAATAACAGCCCACAAACGTCATGTTTTTGAACGGTCACATTGCTGCTGTCATAGGATCGTGGGGGTAGCGACATCGATATAGCGGCCAGTTGATCATTGTCATTGTCCTTTGTTTAAGGTGTGAATCGTGTGTTGGTTCATATCATGGAGTGTCACAAAGAAACCAGCCACGTTTCCAGACCGGTGGATAGAGGGACTGTGGTTATCCCTATATACAAAAAACCAGACCTCTAACTCTATTGGCTTGCCCAAAATTAGATATTTGCATATTTAATGAGGCATGACATATGGTACCATAAGGTCTCCCATCATACCAAGTATGAAGGGTGTAGCCCTTGTGGTTACTGAGTTATTGACATATATGTTTATTTTGGGTCAAAGGTCATCGAGGTCACGTCACATTTTGTCAAAAATATTGTATCCCATAGTTAACCCTATATACCAAAAACCATACGTCTAACTCTGTTGGCTTGCCCAAAATTAGATATGTGCATTATTAATGAAGCATGACATATGGTACCATAAGGTCTCCCTTCATACCAAATATGAAGGGTGTAGCTCTTGTGGTTACTGAGTTATTGACAGATATGTATATTTGAGGTCAAGGGTCACAAGGTCATGTGACATTTTGTGAAAAAAAATTGTTTTCAATAGTTATCACTTTATACCAAAAATCAGACCTCCAGCTCTCTTGGCTGCCCAGAATTAGATATGTGCATAATAAATGAGGTTTAGAAACATGCTAGAGTCATAGGTCAAGTTCATCCTCAAAACATGATTTGCAGTTTGATCCCCTGTTGGTCATTGTTCAGTAGTGACAAGCCCTTGGCCCCCCAGGACACTCACATAGGCCAGAATAAGCCATTGGTATAGCGTAGCTGCAGAGGTATAGGGGAGGTCAAAGGTCATTGAAAATCAGAAAAATAATACTTTAAAAATCTTCTTCTCAAAAACTGCCAGGTCAATTTCCTTGAAATTTAGTATATAGCATCTTGATAGTATGGCTTATAAAGTTTGCGAAAAGATTTTGGATCGGTCAAATTTTATGGAAATGGGACAGTAAAAAACATTTTCATTTCAAAATTGTAGCCAGGTCACATGACTAATTAAATATTCAAGACTAACATGCACTACCTCTCATTGACCTTAAACATTGTACCAAGTTTCAAAAAATTTCATGGAGCAGTTTCAGAGATTAGGACGGACAAAAAAACGGCAGAAGAATAAGAAGAAGAAATATAGCTGCAAGCAGCAATGCCGGGGCCAAAGCAATCTTAAGTGGGAAAAAGAAGGCAAATGTATTCAGAGAGGGCAAAGGTCATTACCGTTACATGTCTTTTTTGCAACAAAACTTTCTTTCCTTATGTTACATCTGTCAACAAAAAATCAGAACACTAGGTTTATTGCTAGCTCAAAATTAGAAATGTGCACAATTATGAGGTACTGCATGTGGCATCATAAGGTCTAAGATCGTGCCAAATATGAAGGGTATAGGACTATTGGCTACTGAGTTATGGCCAAATATGTATATTTATGGAAAAAAGGTCATCGAGGTCACGTGACATTTTGTCAGAAACATTGTATCCCATAGTTATTCCTATATACCAAAAATCAGACCTCTAGCTCTGTTGGCTTGCCCAAAATTAGATATGTGCATATTTAATGAGGCATGACCTATGGTACCATAAGGTCTCCCATCTTACCAAATATGAAGGGTGTAGTCCTTGTGGTTACTGAGTTATGGACAGAAATGTATAATTGAGGTCAAAGGTCATCGAGGTCATGTGACATTTTGTCAAAAAAATTGTATCCCATAGTTATCCCTATATACCAAAAATCAGACCTCTAGCTCTGTTGGCTTGCCCAAAATTAGATATGTGCATATTTAATGAGGCATGACCTGTGGTACCATAAGGTATCCCATCTTACCAAATATGAAGGGTGTAGTCCTTGTGGTTACTGAGTTATGGAAAGATATGTATATTTGAGGTCAAAGGTCATCGAGGTCATGTGATATTTTGTCAAAAAAATTGTATCCCATAGTTATCCCTATATACCAAAAATCAGACCTCTAGCTCTGTTGGCTTGCCCAAAATTAGATATGTGCATATTTAATGAAGCATGACCTATGGTACCATAAGGTGTCCCATCATACCAAATATGAAGGGTGTAGCCCTTATGGTTACTGAGTTATGGACAGAAATGTGTAATTGAGGTCAAAGGTCACTGAGGTCACATAACATTTTGTCAAAAAAATTGTATCCCATAGTTATCCTTATATACCGAAAATCAGACCTCTAGCTCTGTTGGCTTGCCCAAAATTAGATATGTGCATATTTAATGAGGCATGACCTATGGTACCATAAGGTCTCCCATCATACCAAATATGAAGGGTGTAGACCTTGTTGTTACTGACTTATGGACAGATATGTATATTTGGGGTCAAGGGTCATCAAGGTCATGTGACATTTTTTGAAAAAACTTGTTTTCAATGGTCATCACTATATACCAAAAATCAGACCTCCAGCTCTATTGGCTTGCCCAGAATTAGTATGTGCATAATCAATGAGGTATAGGATGAGCTGGTCATGTGACATTTTGTTAAAAAACCGTAACACTGATACATGTCCTTGTGTACCAAAAATCAGAACTCTAGCACTAGTTTGAAGGCTGGAATTACATATGTGCATAATCAATGTGGTAGAGAAACATGCCAGGGTCATAGGTCAAGTTCATCCTCAAAATATTGATTTGCAGTTTGATCCCCTGTTGGTCATTGTTCAGTAGTCACTAGCCTCCGGCCCCCACGACTCTCACATAGGCCAGAATAAGCCATTGGTATAGCTTAGCTGCAGAGGTATAGGGGAGGTCAAAGGTTATTGAAAAATCAGAAAAATAATACTTTAAAAATCTTCTTCTCATAAACGGCAAGGTGAAAATTCCTGAAATTTGGTATGTAGCATCTAGGTAGTATGGTCTAAAATTATCTTAACAGATTTTGCGATTTTTTAATTTTTAATGCAAATTAGGTGAAATTAAAATTTTTAATAATTAATAACAGCCAGGTCATGTATCCAATCAAAATATGAAGGGTCAGGTGCACCAGTACTTAGTATGCTTAATATGCCCTGCAAATTTGAAATAGGCTGCGCGCAACGGTTTTGGAGATCTAGCTTTGCAAAGAATTGTCGGAAGAAGAGGAAAAAGAAGAAGTGATCCAGAGTAAATACAATAGGGGACAAGCCCCATAGGGCTTTGTCCCCTAATTAAAGCTGCAAGCAGCGTTTAGGGGCCGAGCAGCTCGCATAGTTGATGAGAAACATAAGGCGTCATCTTGAGATCTGCAATCATAACAAACATGAAGGTGTTTGTACAATTGTTGCTCATGTTTAGGTACATATGTACATTTGGGATCAAAGGGTATAGCACTGTTGATTACAGAGTTATGGACAAATATTTATATTTGAGGTCAAAGGTCATTGGGGTCACGTGACATTTTGTCAAAAAATTGTATCCCATACTGATTCCCATATACAAAAAATCAGACCTCTAGCTGTATTGGTTTGCCCAAAATTATATATGTGCATATTTAATGAGGTAGCGAATATTGCACCATAAGGTCTCCCTTCATACCAAATAAGAAGCGTCTAGCCCTTGTGGTTCCCTTTTTATGGACAGATATGTATATTTGAGGTCAAAGGTCATCGAGGTCACGTGACATTTTGTTGAAAAAATTGTATCCCATACTTATCCCCATATACCAAAAACCAGACCTCTAACTCTATTGGCTTGCCCAGAATTAGATATGTGCATATTAAATAAGGCATGACCTTCAGTACCATAAGGTGTCCAATCATACCAAATATGAACGGTGTAGCCCTTGTGGTTACTGAGTTATGGACATATATGTATATTTGAGGTCAAAGGTCATCAAGGTCACGTGACATTTTGTCAAAAAAATTGTATCCCATAGTTATCCCTATATACCAAAAACCAGACCTCTAACTCTATCGGCTTACCCAGAATTAGATATGTGCATATTTATGAGGCATGACCTATGGTACCATAAGGTCTCCCATCATATCAAGTATGAAGGGTGTAGCCCTTGTGGTTACTGAGTTATGGACATATATGTATATTTGAGGTCAAAGGTCATCAAGGTCACGTGACATTTGTCAAAAAAATTGTATCCCATAGTTATCCCTATATACCAAAAACCAGACCTCTAACTCTATTGGCTTGCCCAGAATTAGATATGTGCATATTTAATGAGGCATGACCTTTGGTACCATAAGGTCTCCCATCATACCAAGTATGAAGGGTGTAGCCCTTGTGGTTACTGAGTTATGGACAGATATATATATTTCAGGTCAAAGGTCATCGAGGTCATGTGACATTTTGTCAAAAAAATGTATCAGATAGTTATCCTTATATACCAAAAATTAGACCTCTAGCTCTGTTGGCTTGCCCAAAATTAGATATGTGCATATTTAATAAGGCATGACATATGGTACCATAAGGTCTCCCACCATACCAAATATGAAGGGTGTAGCCCTAGTGGTTACTGAGTTATAGACAGATATGTATATTTGGGGTCAAGGGTCATCAAGGTCATGTGACATTTTGTGAAAAAAATTGTTTTCAATGGTTATCAATATATACCAAAAATCAGACCTCCAGCTCTATTGGCTTGCCCAGAATTAGATATGTGCATAATCAATGAGGTATAGGAAGTGCCGGTCATGTGACATTTTGTTAAAAAACCTTAACACTGATACATGTCCGTGTGTACCAAAAATTAGAACTTTAGCTCCTGTTTGAAGGCTGGAATTAGATATGTGCATAATCAATGAGGTATAGAAACATGCTAGGGTCATAGGTCAAGTTCATCCTCAAAATATGTGATTTGCAGTTTGATCCCCTGTTGGTCATTTTTCAGGAGTCACTAGCCCCCGCCACCCCAGGACTCTCACATAGGCCAGAATAAGACATTGGTATAGCTTAGCTGCAGAGGTATAGGGGAGGTCAAAGGTCATTGAAAAATCAGAAAAATAATACTTTAAAAATCTTCTTCTCAAAAACTGCCTGGTCAATTTCCTTGAAATTTCATATATAGCATCTAGATAGTATTGTCTATAAAGTTTGCGAAAAGATTTCGGATCGGTCAAATTTTATGGAAATGGGACAATAAAAAACATTTTCACTTCAAAATTGTAGCCAGGTCACATGACTAATTAAATATTCAAGACTAACATGCACTACCTCTCATTGACCTTAAACATTGTACCAAGTTTCAAAAATTCATTCAGCAGTTTCAGAGATTAGGACTGACAAAAAAACGGCAGAAGAACAAGAAGCGGAAGAAAAAGAAATTAAAGCTGCAAGCAGCGTTGGCGGGGCCGAGCAGCTCGCATAGTTGATGAGAAACATACGGCGTCATCTTGAGATCTGCAATCATAACAAACATGAAGGTTTCTGTACTAATTGTTGCTCACGTTTAGGTACATATGTACATTTGGGGTCATAGGGTATAGCACTGTTGATTACAGAGTTATGGACAAATATATATATTTGAGGTCAAAGGTCATTGAAGTCACGTGACATTTTGTCAAAAAATTGTATCCCATACTGATTCCCATATACAAAAAATCAGACCTCTAGCTCTATTGGCTTGCCCAAAATTATATATGTGCATATTTAATGAGGTACCGACATTGCACCATAAGGTCTCCCTTCATACCAAATAAGAAGCGTCTAGCCTTATGGTTCCTGTGTTATGGACAAATATGTATATTTGAGGTCAAAGGTCATCGAGGTCACGTGACATTTTGTCAAAAAAAATTGTATCCCATAGTTATCCCTATATACCAAAAACCAGACGTCTAACTCTATTGGCTTGCCCAGAATTAGATATGTGCATATTTAATGAGGCATGACCTATGGTACCATAAGGTCTCCCATCATACCAAGTATGAATGGTGTAGCCCTTGTGGTTACTGAGTTATGGACATATATGTATATTTGAGGTCAAAGGTCATCAAGGTCACGTGACATTTTGTCAAAAAAATTGTATCCCATAGTTATCCCTATATACCAAATATCAGACCTCTAACTCTATTGGCTTGCCCAGAATTAGATATGTGCATATTTAATGAGGCATGACCTATGGTACCATAAGGTCTCCCACCATACCAAGTATGAAGGGTGTAGCCCTTGTGGTTACTGAGTTATGGACATATATGTATATTTGAGGTCAAAGGTCATCAAGGTCACGTGACATTTTGTCAAAAAATTCTATCCCATAGTTATCCCTATATACCAAAAACCAGGCCTCTAACTCTATCGGCTTACCCAGAATTAGATATGTGCATATCAAATGAGGCATGACCTTTGGTACCATAAGGTCTCCCATCATACCAAGTATGAAGGGTGTAGCCCTTGTGGTGACTGAGTAATGGACATATATGTATATTTGAGGTCAAAGGTCATCAAGGTCACGTGACATTTGTCAAACAAATTGTATCCCATAGTTATCCCTACATACCAAAAAACAGACCTCTTAGTCTAGTCGGAAGGTAGGGTTCCCATGCACCCCATGGATGTATTTTTTTAACCTACATTTTTGTAATCCTTAGGGTCTATATTTAATGAATTTTGATGTTCCCAAAATCAAATCGTGTCCATGGGGTTCATTTGGCGCCATCTTTGCCGCCATCTTGGCCGCCATCTTGGATTTCAACAATGGGGTAGGGATCACGTATCTACCGCTCGACGGAAACAGAAACAATAAAATACTATAAACGTTACATTTTTAGAAAGCCAAGATCATGGCCTTTTCATTGATATATAACTTAATAGGGATTAATTAATATTCGAACGTCGATTAGACTTTATATCGGCCATTGGCCGTAAATCGTAAAATTTGCTAAATTTCACACCCAATAATTAAGTTCCCGTTCCTCCAAACAATTTTTCATAAGGTATTTATATATTTTTTGGAAGAACTCAGTGCAATAAACAAGAAAAAAAAGATTAAAAGTATGTGTCTTGAGATTTAGTGGGTGCATGACCTTGTTTTCTTATTACGCGGTATGCCACATATCCGTGTGTAACATAAGGGGTAGGGGTAATGTTTCCCTTTCTGTTTCGAATCATGAATGTTGAAACCATAAAAATGTTACATTTTTTGAAAGTGCTGCATCAGACCTTTTTAAAAATATATAGATTTATGGGGAAAAATTGCATATTTAAAAGTTACAAAGCTTAAACCTTTCGGTTTGTGTCGATTTTAAGTGATTTTTTAAGAACGAAATTACAACATATGGGGTAGGGG
Organism: Ptychodera flava; assembly: GCF_041260155.1. NCBI lineage: Eukaryota > Metazoa > Hemichordata > Enteropneusta > Ptychoderidae > Ptychodera > Ptychodera flava. The sequence goes on along the minus strand of NC_091934.1, from coordinate 5,693,502 downwards.
TAATGTTTCCCTTTCTGCCTCGGTCCATGAATTACGAAACCATATAAATGTTATACTGTTTAAAGCTCTGAAATGGGCCTTTCCAAACATGTATAGTTTTATTGGGAAAAGTCCATATTTTAAACTTACAAAGCTTATGCCTTTCAGTTTGTGTAAATTTTAAGTGATTTTTTTAAGGACGAAATTACAACATATGGGGTAGGGGTAATGTTTCCCTTTCTGCCTCGAACCATGAATTACGAAACCATATAAATGTTATACTGTTTGAAAGCTCTGAAATGGGCCTTTCCAAACATGTATAGTTTTATTGGAAAAAGTCCATATTTGAAAGTAACAAAGCTTAAACCTTTCAGTTTGTGTCAATTTTAAATCTTTTTTTTTCAACAAAAATTTAATATAAGGGGTAGGGGTAATGTTTCCCGTTCTGCTTTGAACCATGAATTATGAAACCATATAAATGTTATACTGTTTGAAAGCTCTGAAATGGGCCTTTCCAGACATGTATAGTTTTATTGGGAAAAGTCCATATTTTAAAGTTACAAAGCTTATGCCTTTCAGTTTGTGTCAATTTTAAGTGATTTTTAAACAAAATTATAATATAAGGGGTACGGGTAATGTTTCCCGTTCTGCCTTGAACCATGAATTATGAAACCATATAAATGTTATACTGTTTGAAAGCTCTGAAATGGGCCTTTCCAAACATGTATAGTTTTATTGGGAAAAGTCCATATTTTAAAGTTACAAAGCTTATGCCTTTCAGTTTGTGTCAATTTTAAGTGATTTTTTAAACAAAATTATAATATAAGGGGTAGGGGTAATGTTTCCCGTTCTGCCTTGAACCATGAATCATGAAACCATATAAATGTTATACTGTTTGAAAGCTCTGAAATGGGCCTTTCCAAACATGTATAGTTTCATTGGGGAAAGTTGTATATTTGAAAGTTACAAAGCTTAAGCCTTTCAGTTTGTGTCAATTTTAAGTTATTCTTTGAACAATATGCACAAAACAGTTAGTCCGTTGGCCAGGTATCGAAATCATCCCTCTAAGGCATTATACCCACTATGACTTTCTGTTAGCTAGTATTCTCAGCTGTCATAATCTGCTTATTTTCCATTTAACTGATGGTGTGTGAGAGTGTAACGACTTGTTTGTGAAGGGCTGTCACGCCCTCTGTAGTAAAATAGGAATGGGTTAGGGGTAACATATTTACCGCTAGTCGGAAACAAAAACAAAAAAACCATAAACAATACATTCTTAGAAAGCGCAGATAATCCCCTTACCATTGGTATACAACTAAATGGGGATAAATCGATATTCAAACATCGATTAGATTTATATCGGACATGAAATGTAAATTGTAAAATTTGCTTAATTTCAAACCCAATAATTAAGTTCATGTTCCTCCAAACAATTTTTACAAGGTATTTATATATCAGTTGAAAGAACTTAATGCAATAGAGAAGTAAAAAACATTAAAAGAGTGTATCTTCTTGAGACTTATGGGGTGCGTCGATTGTTTACCTAATATATGGTATGCCGTACATCCCTCTATAATATACATTTAAGGGAGAGGGGTATGGGTAATGTTTCCTCTCCTACAAAACGAAGCGAATAAGGAAGCCACATAAATATCATATCTCTGAAACACTACGCAGCTGTTTTTCCAACAAGATATGGCTTGATGGGGTAAACTCAAAAATTATGCAGTGACAATGCCTAAACTCAAAAGTTTGTGTTACTTTACTGACATTTACTTGTTAAAAGGAACATAGAAAAATACTCCATAGGCATTAAATAGCACTAAAAAGCTAAAATGGTGGTTAATAAAAGACGTTTTACTCATTTCAATAACTCAAATTCGGGAAAGAAAGTTAACAGCTATAATATGTCAAAAATTATATATTCCAAACCACAAACACTAAATTGGATGTCATAGTCGCCATGCAAAGTTGATATGACAGCAGCAACAATCAATTAATTTTCTTTTATTGTATCGCAAGAGATATATAAGCAATAAAGAACCACTTTGAAAGGATACCACACGGTTTCGACCGGTAAACAACATATACGCACGAACTTCAGTCGTGTGTATAAGGAGTGAAATGGTCAAAACCGAGCTCGAGTGGTGAACCCAACTTATAGGGGTTGTTTATCGCTATATTATATCAGTATATTGAAATTTGTGATGAAAATACAAACAATGTGAAAGAAACCCACTTTGGAGATAGGAATGGCAAACTTTACAGTATATCGTAAATACATGCACAGTCACGTGACCGTCTGGGCAAATCAGAGCTCACTATTAATAGTGTTACTTTTAATACCACACGGGAAGACGAGAGAATCTTTTATCGCTGAAAACCAATCACCATTAATCCACAATATAGCTTCTCCATAATATGGATCGACAACACTTTACCTTCCTTACCAGAAAACAAGAGATCATAACCAATTTTTCGAAATTATTTTACAACGCAGAACACTATATACTCCCAATGAGGATTACATTTTCGACTGGGTACTAAAATTCAATAGCAAAATAATTCTGGAACTAAAACCCGAAAAGCCAAATGTCACAGAACGCATTCAAATTACGCAACTAAATAGTAAACAGAAGGCGAACAAACACTCTCTACACCAAGCAATAAGAAGGCGAGACAAACCTCAGAAAATGACTAAAAAGGCTTATATTTCCATTGACACCTCAATGTTTAAAATGCCTTGTGAGTGAATCTATCATTAGTTTCTTATCATGGATGACATTTAACCAATGTTAGACCCTGACGTCTTTGAAGCAAAGACCCTACAAACGGACGTTTTAGGGTCAATGCTTGAAGATACCACTCCCACCAGCATGATTGAATCAGAGAGACTAGATTGATCTAACTTTCGAGCTAGATCAGCCACCAGCAGCTGAGAAAAATAAGTCAACATAATCATCAGAGTCAAGCGAGCTAGACAACGGCTTCACACATTATACACACAACAGAGAGGACATTCTTACACAATTCACAAAAAGCGTTCAAAAGCTTCGTTAAAGGCATTGTTCGCGATCCCAGGGACGGGCAAATGCAAAATGTTAGTCATGCTGAATCAAGGTGTAATCAAGTAATAGCTTATTTATAGATTGGGAAAATCCTAATCCTGATAGTAATGATGGAATATAAACTTTGTGAAAAGTTGAGAAAATTTGCGACTTTTTTGATTTGTATGTTTTACATTCCATGTTGTACTAGCCTGTACTGTACATGAACAGTCAATACATCCGGCAAGTATTCTGTGCTGTTCTTTTATAGTTAGGTCCCCGCAATCCGAGATAAGTCTTTCTATAGTGTCAACCATTCTCTTCGATTACTGTAATCTACTCCAATAAATTCCCATTTAACTCATTTGTATGATTACAGGGAAGCCTAAGACTATCTCTTACAATCTAAGATTTGAGATATTTGACAACAATATGTATGCAATTTTCATATTTTTCATAGTCCTAAATAACACACAGAAGAAAGTCTTACTCAATGTTTTGTCCAATTGAAAGTCAAATTTTCACCGAAACAAGTAGAGGTTGCAATCTGTAAGCCAAACGAGAATAATATTAGCAAAGATGGATATTAATTAAGCCTTTCCCATTTCCGATCCCAGTTACTCATACAACGGGGTATAAGCGAAAGCCAAGAGTATCGAATGTGTTGAAACCTAAGTGGCCCCTATTCAGTACCACGTAGCCTACAGGTACACCTGAAAGAATACTTACCAGGCCAAAATACCGAGTGTTGAATTCCTTCAAAAGTGGCAACACCTGAAAAGACACTGCGGCAACCAATATATCACCCTGATCTCTAAATATTTACCTCTACACCCAATAAAGCACCGGGACTCAAGACAGTTGTACATAACAAACTTAAGAGAGCGATCGAAGACACTCGCTACACAGAACGCAGGATGGAAGGCTGCAAAGACGATTCTTCAAATAGGCAAAAAAAGAGGCTAAAAACAACACAAAGATTCACAGCAACGACGACAGGTCGGGTTTTCTTCCTATACTACGGTACAAAACCAAACCAAAGGGTCTTTCAAAGGCCACCGCACTTCCCTTAAAGCCCGGCTCGAAATGGACGGGATCATGATTAGTGCCAAGTTTGTTTGGGCGTTTTGGGCATGGCTCTGCATAATGAGTCTGTTGGTAACGGTTGCGATCGTTCGCATTATCTGCGGATCTGTTTGCTCTCAGATCACGCTCAGGCTCGGACTAATATAGATACGTACAGCCTTCGTTTCAAGGTTCGTTTAAGTCATGCCATGGTAAATACTCGAAATAAAAAAGAAAGGAAAACTATCAACTTAATCAAACAAGAGTTTGCTTGAATGAATTTACCGAAGTTTCAGGCCATATCAACGTTCGTTATGTGAATGATTCAGCTGCTGACCGCCATGTACATACGGAATATTGGCGCCATCTAAAGTCGAATAATTATCAAAAAAGTAAAAAGCTTATATCTGGGCTTTCTAAGAATGTATTGTTTATGGTACTTTTTTGTTTTTGTTTCCGACTAGCGGTAAATATGTTACCCCTAACCCATTCCTATTTTACTACCGAGGGCGTGACAGCCCTTCACAAACAAGTCGTTACACTCTCACACACCATCAGTTAAATGGAAAATAAGCAGATTATGACAGCTGAGAATACTAGCTAACAGAAAATCATAGTGGGTAAAATGCCTTAGAGGGGATGATTTCGATACCTGGCCAACGGACTAACTGTTTTGTGCATATTGTTCAAAAAATAACTTAAAATTGACACAAACTGAAAGGCTTAAGCTTTGTAACTTTCAAATATGCAACTTTCCCCAATGAAACTATACATGTTTGGAAAGGCCCATTTCAGAGCTTTCAAACGGTATAACATTTATATGGTTTCATAATTCATGGTTCAAGGCAGAACGGGAAACATTGCCCGTACCCCTTATATTATAATTTTGTTTAAAAAATCACTTAAAATTGACACAAACTGAAAGGCATAAGCTTTGTAACTTTAAAATATGGACTTTTCCCAATAAAACTATACATGTTTGGAAAGGCCCATTTCAGAGCTTTCAAACGGTATAACATTTATATGGTTTCATAATTCATGGTTCAAGGCAGAACGGGAAACATTACCCCTACCCCTTATATTAAAATTTTGTTGAAAAAAATGACTTAAAATTGACACAAACTGAAAGGTTTAAGCTTTGTACTTTCAAATATTGACTTTTCCAATAAAACTATACATGTTTGGAAAGGCCATTTCAGAGCTTTTAAAACAGTATAACATTTATATGGTTTCGTAATTCATGGTTCGAGGCAGAAAGGGAAACATTACCCCTACCCCATATGTTGTAATTTCGTCCTTAAAAAAATCACTTAAAATTTACACAAACTGAAAGGCATAAGCTTTGTAACTTTAAAATATGGACTTTTCCCAATAAAACTATACATGTTTGGAAAGGCCCATTTCAGAGCTTTTAAACAGTATAACATTTATATGGTTTCGTAATTCATGGTTCGAGGCAGAAAGGGAAACATTACCCCTACCCCATATGTTGTAATTTCGTTCTTAAAAAATCACTTAAAATCGACACAAACCGAAAGGTTTAAGCTTTGTAACTTTTGAATATGCAATTTTCCCCCATAAATCTATATATTTTTAGAAAGGTCTGATGCAGCACTTTCAAAAAATGTAACATTTTTATGGTTTCAACATTCATGATTCGAAACAGAAAGGGAAACATTACCCCTACCCCTTATGTTACACACGGATATGTGGCATACCGCGTAATAAGAAAACAAGCTCATGCACCCACTAAATCTCAAGACACATACTTTTAATCTTGTTTTTCTTGTTTATTGCACTGAGTTCTTCCAAAAAATATATAAATACCTTATGAAAATTGTTTGGAGGAACGGGAACTTAATTATTGGGTGTGAAATTTAGCAAATTTTACGATTTACGGCCAATGGCCGATATAAAGTCTAATCGACGTTCGAATATTAATTAATCCCTATTAAGTTATATATCAATGAAAAGGCCATGATCTTGGCTTTCTAAAAATGTAACGTTTATAGTATTTTATTGTTTCTGTTTCCGTCGAGCGGTAGATACGTGATCCCTACCCCATTGTTGAAATCCAAGATGGCGGCCAAGATGGCGGCAAAGATGGCGCCAAATGAACCCCATGGGACACGATTTGATTTTGGGAACATCAAAATTCATTAAATATAGACCCTAAGGATTACAAAAATGTAGGTTAAAAAAATACATCCATGGGGTGCATGGGAACCCTACCTTCCGACCCGACTATATAGCTCTATGGCTTGCCCAGAATTAGATATGTGCATATTAAATAAGGCATGACCTAGGGTACCATAAGGTCTCCCATCATACCAAGTATGAAGGGTGTAGCTCTTGTGGTTACTGAGTTATTGGACATATATGTATATTGAGGTCAAAGGTCACAAGGTCACGTGACATTTTGTCAAAAAAATTGTATCCCATAGTTATAACTATATACCAAAAACGAGACCTCTAACTCTAATGGCTTGCCCAGAATTAGATATGTGCATAATCAATGAGGTTTAAAAACATGCTAGGGTCATAGGTCAAGTTCATCCTCAAAACATTGATTTGCAGTTTGATAAGCTGTTGGTCATTGTTCAGTAGTGACAAGCCCCCGGCCCTCAGGACACTCACATAGGCCAGAATAAGCCATTGGTATAGCTTAGCTGCAGAGGTATAGGGGAGGTCAAAGGTCATTGAAAAATCAGAAAAATAATACTTTAAAAATCTTCTTCTCAAAAACTGCCAGGTCAATTTCCTTGAAATTTAGTATATAGCATCTAGATAGTATGGCCTATAAAGTTTGCGAAAAGTATTTGGATCGGTCAAATTTTATGGAAATGGGACAGTAAAAAACATTTTCATTTCAAAATTGTAGCCAGGTCACATGACTAATTAAATATTAGACTAACATGCACTACCTCTCATAGACCTTAAACATTGTACCAAGTTTCAAAAAATTTCATTGAGCAGTTTCAGAGATTAGGACTGACAAAAAAACGGCAGAAGAAGAAGAAGAAGAAGAAAAAATTAAAGCTGCAAGCAGCGTTGGCGGGGCCGAGCAGCTCGCATAGTTGATGAGAAACATACGGCGTCATCTTGAGATCTGCAATCATAACAAACATGAAGGTTTCTGTACTAATTGTTGCTCACGTTTAGGTACATACGTACATTTGGGGTCAAAGGGTTATAGCACTGTTGATTACAGAGTTATGGACAAATATATATATTTGAGGTCAAAGGTCATTGGAGTCACGTGACATTTTGTCAAAAAATTGTATCCCATAGTTATCCCATATCCCTATATACAAACCAGACCTCTAACTCTATTGGCTTTCCCAGAATTAGATATGTGCATATTTAATGAGGCATGACCTATGGTACCATAAGGTCTCCCATCATACCAAGTATGAATGGTGTAGCCCTTGTGGTTACTGAGTTATGGACAGATATGTATATTTGAGGTCAAAGGTCATCAAGGTCACGTGACATTTTGTCAAAAAATTGTATCCCATAGTTATCCCTATATACCAAATATCAGACCTCTAACTCTATTGGCTTGCCCAGAATTAGATATGTGCATATTTAATGAGGCATGACCTATGGTACCATAAGGTCTCCCATCATACCAAGTATGAGGGGTGTAGCCCTTGTCGTTACTGAGTTATGGACATATATGTATGTTTGAGGTCAAAGGTCATCAAGGTCACGTGACATTTTGTCAAAAAAATTCTATCCCATAGTTATCCCTATATACCAAAAACCAGACCTCTAACTCTATTGGCTTGCCCAGAATTAGATATGTGCATATTAATGAGGCATGACCTATGGTACCATAAGGTCTCCCATCATACCAAGTATGAAGGGTGTAGCCCTTGTGGTTACTGAGTTATGGACATATATGTATATTTGAGGTCAAAGGTCATCAAGGTCACGTGACATTTTGTCAAAAAAATTGTATCCCATAGTTATCCCTATATACCAAAAACCAGACCTCTAACTCTATTGGCTTGCCTAGAATTAGATATGTGCATATTTAATGAGGCATGACCTATGGTACCATGAGGTCTCCCATCATACCAAGTATGAAGGGTGTAGCCCTTGTGGTTACTGAGTTATGGACATATATGTATATTTGAGGTCAAAGGTCATCAAGGTCACGTGACATTTTGTCAAAAAAATTGTATCCCATAGTTATCCCTATATACCAAAATCAGACCTCTAACTCTATTGGCTTGCCCAGAATTAGATATGTGCATAATAAATGAGGTTTAGAAACATGCTAGGGTCATAGGTCAAGTTCATCCTCAAACATTGATTTGCAGTTTGATAACCTGTTGGTCATTGTTCAGTAGTGACAAGCCCCCGGCCCCCAGGACACTCACATAGTCCAGAATAAGCCATTGGTATAGCTTAGCTGCAGAGTGTATAGGGGAGGTCAAAGGTCATTGAAAAATCAGAAAAATAATACTTTAAAAATCTTCTTCTCAAAAACTGCCAGGTCAATTCCTTGAAATTTAGTATATAGCATCTAGGTAGTATGGCCTATAAAGTTTGCGAAAAGATTTTGGATCGGTCAAATTTTATGGAAATGGGACAGTAAAAAACATTTTCATTTCAAAATTGTAGCCAGGTCACATGACTAATTAAATATTCAAGACTAACATGCACTACCTCTCATTGACCTTAAACATTGTACCAAGTTTCAAAAAATTTCATTCAGCAGTTTCTGAGATTAGGACTGACAAAAAAACGGCAGAAGAAGAAGAAGAAGGAATTAAAGCTGCAAGCAGCGTTGGCGGGGCCGAGCAGCTCGCATAGTTGATGAGAATCATACGGCATCATCTTGAGATCTGCAATCATAACAAACATGAAGGTTTCTGTACTAATTGTTGCTCATGTTTAGGTACATACGTACATTTGGGGTCAAAGGGTATAGCACTGTTGATTAGAGTTATGGACAAATATATATATTTGAGGTCAAAGGTCATTGGAGTCACGTGACATTTTGTCAAAAAATTGTATCCCATACTGATTCGCATATACAAAAAATCAGACCTCTAGCTGTATTGGCTTGCCAAAAATTTGATATGTGCATATTTAATGAGGTACCAGATATTGCACCATAAGGTCTCCCTTTATACCAAATAAGAAGCGTCTAGCCCTTGTGGTTCCTGAGTTATGGACAGATATGTATGTTTGAGGTCAAAGGTCATCTAGGACACGTGACCATTTATTGAAAAAATTGTATCCCATACTTATCCAAATATACAAAAAATCACACCTCTAGCTCTATTGGCTTGCCCAGAATTAGATATGTGCATATTTAATGAGGTACATGATGTGGCGTCATAAGGTCTCCAATCCTACCAATTATGAAGGGTGTAGCACTTGTGGTTACTGAGTTATGGACAGATATGTATATTTAAGGTCAAAGGTCATCAAGGTCACGTGACATTTTGTCAAAAAAATTGGATCCCATAGTTATCCCTATATACCAAAAACCAGACCTCTAACTGTATTGGCTTGCCCAGAATTAGATATGTGCATATTAAATGAGGCATGACCTATAGTACCATAAGGTTCCCATCATACCAAGTATGAAGGGTGTAGCCCTTGTGGTTACTGAGTTATTGGACATATATGTATATTTGAGGTCAAAGGTCATCAAGGTCACGTGACATTTTGTGAAAAAAATTGTATCCCATAGTTATCCCTATATACCAAAATCAGACCTCTAACTCTATTGGCTTGACCCAGAATTAGATATGTGCATATTTAATAAGGCATGACCTATGGTACCATAAGGTCTCCCATCATACCAAGTATGAAGGGTGTAGCCCTTGTGGTTACTGAGTATATGGACATATACGTATATTTGAGGTCAAAGGTCATCAAGGTCACATGACATTTTGTCAAAAAAATTGTATGCTAAGTTATCCCTATATACCAAAAATCAGACCTCCAGCTCTATTTGTTTGCCCAGAATTAGATATGTGCATATTTAATGAGGCATGACCTATGGTACCATAAGATGTCCATCATACCAAATATGAAGGGTGTAGCTCTTGTGGTTACTGAGTTATAGACAGATATGTATATTTGGAGTCTAGGGTCACAAGGTCATGTGACATTTTGTGAAAAAAATTGTTTTCAATAGTTATCCCTATATACCAAAAATCAGACCTCCAGCTCTATTGGCTTGCCCAGAATTAGATATGTGCATAATCAATGAGGTATAGGAAGTGCTGGTCATGTGACATTTTGTTCAAAAACCTTAACACTGATACATGTCCGTGTGTACCAAAAATTAGAACTCTAGCTCTGTTTGAAGGCTGGAATTAGATATGTGCATAATCAATGAGGTATAGAAACATGCTAGGGTCATAGGTCAAGTTCATCCTCAAAATATTGAATGCAGTTTGATCCCCTGTTGGTCATTGTTCAGTAGTCACTAGCCCCCGCCCCCCAGGACTCTTATATAGGCCAGAATAAGCCATTGGTATAGCTTAGCTGCAGAGGTATAGGGGAGGTCAAAGGTCATTGAAAAATCAAAAAAATAATACTTTAAAAATCTTCTTCTCAAAAACTGCCTGGTCAATTTCCTTGAAATTTCATATATAGCATCTAGATAGTATTGTCTATAAAGTTTGCGAAAAGATTTCGGATCGGTCAAATTTTATGGAATGGGACAGTAAAAAACATTTTCATTTCAAAATTGTAGCCAGGTCACATGACTATTTAAATATTCAAGACTAACATGCACTACCTCTCATTGACCTTAAACATTGTACCAAGTTTCAAAAAATTTCATTCAGCAGTTTCAGAGATTAGGACGGACAAAAAAACGGCAGAAGAAGAAGAAGAAGAAGAAAAAAAAGTAGAACTTCAACAACCAATAGGGGCCTCGCCCATGAGGGCGCTCGGCCCCTAAAAGAAGAAAAAAGTAGAACTTCAGCAATACCAATAGGGGCCATCGCCCATGAGGGCGCTCGGCCCCTAAAAAGCCAATGAAAGCAATAGGGGAAAGCTGTAGGCACATGGGCCATGGTACACATAGACAGGGATATGCTGTTGAGATGCTTAGGTCAAAGGTAGATCTACTAGGTCAAAGGTCATCCGTTACCCACGAAGATAGTCCGGTTCAAAAAATAGTGCGTGTCTTTATGTTTGAATAGCAGCTGATCAGCACTCAGCTAGTGGCTTACAAAGATAGAGCATGGGTTGTAAGTTGATTTTAGAGCCAACATGAGATTCATTGCAAAATCAGATCAGTGTTTCAGAATGTGAAGCAAGCCAGCTTTCATCTGATTGAGTTACGTACGAGGCCAGCCTACAGCTTATGAATAGGGAATATGCTCAGCCAGCATTACTGCACAGGGGCTGCTAATGCCAATGCTGGGCAAGCCAATAGAGCTAGGGGTCTGATTTTTGGTACATGGGGAGACGTGTGGAAGCAAAGATTTTTGGCAAAAAGTCACGTGACCAGGATGACCTTTGACCTCGATTTCACGAATAGGCTTGTAAATCAGTAACCACAAGTGCTACTGCCTTGATATTTGGTGGGATGGAAGACAATATGGTACCACATCATGTGGCTCATTAATTATGCGCATATCTAATTCCGGGCTAGCCAATAGAGCTAGGGATCTGATTTTTGGTACACAGGGAGAAGTAAAGGAGCAAAGTGTGTTGACAAAAAGTCACGTGACCAGGATGACCTTTGACCTCGATTTCTCGAATAGGCTTGTAAATCAGTAACCACAAGTGCTACTGCCTTGATATTTGGTGGGACGGAAGACAATATGGTACCACATCACCTCGCTCATTAATTATGCGCATATCTAATTTCGGGCTAGCCAATAGAGCTAGGGATCTGATTTTTGGTACACAGGGAGAAGTATAGGAGCAAAGTGTGTTGACAAAATGTCACGTGACCAGGATGACCTTTGACCTCAAAAACTTTGTCTGCCTCCTTATAGCAAAAATCAGACCTCTTGCTGTATGTGCTACTCCAGAATTGCATACCTGCGTGTTTAATGTTGTGCTAAATGATGCCAAGGTCAAAGGTCAAGGGGCATCCCCAAAATTTTGGTGTTCAATGTGGTCCCCAAAAAGGTCATTGTTCAAGACACGCTAGCCTATTGGGACCCTTACATAGGCCAGAATAAGCCATTGATATAGCTTAGCTGCAGAGGTATAGGGGAGGTCAAAGGTCATTGAAAAATCAGAAAAATAATACTTTAAAAATCTTCTTCTCAAAAACTGCCTGGTCAATTTCCTTGAAATTTAATATATAGCATCTAGGTATTATTGCCTATAAAGTTTGCGAAAAGATTTCGGATCGGTCAAATTTTATGGAAATGGGACAGTAAAAAACATTTTCATTTCAAAATTGTAGCCAGGTCACATGACTAATTAAATATTCAAGACTAACATGCACTACCTCTCATTGACCTTAAACATTGTACCAAGTTTCAAAAAATTTCATTCAGCAGTTTCTGAGATTAGGACCGACAAAAAACGGCAGAAGAAGAAGAAGAAGAAAAAGAAGAAAAAAGTAGAACTTCAGCAATACCAATAGGGGCCATCGCCCATGAGGGCGCTCGGCCCCTAAAGAAGAAGAAGGAAGTAGAACTTGAGCAATACCAATAGGGGCCTCGCCCATGAGGGCGCTCGGCCCCTAAGAAGTAGAACTTCAGCAATACCAATAGGGGCCTCGCCCATGAGGGCGCTCGGCCCCTAAATATAGCTGCAAGCAGCAATGCCGGGGCCAAAGCAATCTTAAGTGGGAAAAAGAAGGCAAATGTAATCAGAGAGGGCAAAGGTCATTACCGTTACATGTCTTTTTTCCAACTAAACTTTCTTTCCTTATGTTACATCTGTCAACAAAAAATCTGAACACTAGGTTTATTGCTAGCTCAAAATTAGAAATGTGCAAAATTATGAGGTACTGCATGTGGCATCATAAGGTCTAAGATCGTACCAAATATGAAGGGTATAGAACTCTTGGTTACTGATTATGGACAAATATGTACATTTATGGAAAAAAGGTCATCGAAATTAGATATGTGCATATTTAATGAGGTAAAGCATATCTTACCATAAGGTATCCCATCTCACCAAATATGAAGGATGTAGTCCTTGTGGTTACTGAGTTATGGACAGGTATGTATATTTGAGGTCAAAGGTCATCGAGGTCATGTGATATTTTGTCAAAAAAATTGTATCCCATAGTTATCCCTATATACCAAAAATCAGACCTCTAGCTCTCTTGGCTTGCCCAAAATTAGATATGTGCATATTTAATGAGGCATGACCTATGGTACCATAAGGTCTCCCATCATACCAAATATGAAGGGTGTAGCCCTTGTGGTTACTGAGTTATGGACAGGTATGTATATTTGAGGTCAAAGGTCATCGAGGTCATGTGACATTTTGTCAAAAAAATTGTATCCCATAGTTATCCCTATATACCAAACATCATACTATTAGCTCTGTTGGCTTGCCCAAAATTAGATATGTGCATATTTAATAAGGCATGACCTATGGTACCATAAGGTCTCCCATCATACCAAATATGAAGGGTGTAGTCCTTGTGGTTACTGAGTTATGGACAGATATGTATATTTGAGGTCAAAGGTCATCGAAGTCATGTGACATTTTGTCAAAAAAATTGTATCCCATAGTTTTCCCTATATACCAAAAATCAGACCTCTAGCTCTGTTGGCTTACCCAAAATTAGATATGTGCATATTTAATGAGGTACAGCATATCTTACCATAAGGTATCCCATCTTACCAAATATGAAGGATGTAGTCCTTGTGGTTACTGAGTTATGGACAGATATGTATATTTGAGGTCAAAGGTCATCGAGGTCATGTGACATTTTGTCAAAAAAATTGTATCCCATAGTTATCCCTATATACCAAAAATCAGACCTCTAGCTCTGTTGGCTTGCCCAAAATTAGATATGTGCATATTTGATGAGGCATGACCTATGGTACCGTAAGGTCTCCCATCATACAAATATGAATGGAGTAGCCCTTGTGGTTACTGAGTTATGGACAGATATGTATATTTGAGGTCAAGGGTCATCGAGGTCATGTGACATTTTGTCAAAAAAATTGTATCCCTTAGTTATCCTATATACCAAAAATCAGACCTTTAGCTCTATTGGCTTACCTAAAATTAGATATGTGCATATTTAATGAGGTGCAGCATATCTTACCATAAGGTATCCCATCTCACCAAATATGAAGGGTGTAGTCCTCTTGGTTACTGAGTTATGGACAGGTATGTATATTTGAGGTCAAAGGTCATCGAGGTCACGTGACATTTTGTCAAAAAATTGTATCCAATAGTTATCCCTATATACCAAAAATCAGACCTCTAGCTCTGTTGGCTTGGCCAAAATTAGATATGTGCATATTTAATGAGGCACGACCTATGGTACCATAAGGTATCCATCTTACCAAATATGAAGGGTGTAGTCCTTGTGGTTACTGAGTTATGGATATTTGAGGTCAAAGGTCATCGAGGTCATGTGACATTTTGTCAAAAAAATTGTATCCCATAGTTATCCCTATATACCAAAAATCAGACCTCTAGCTCTGTTGGCTTGCCCAACATTAGATATGTGCATATTTAATGAGGCATTACCTATGGTACTATAAGGTCTCCCATCATACCAAATATGAATGGTGTAGCCCTCTTGGTTACTGAGTTATGGACAGATATGTATATTTGAGGTCAAAGGTCATCGAGGTCACGTGACATTTTGTCAAAAAAATTGTATTGCTAAGTTATCCCTATATACCAAAAATCAGACCTCTAGGTCTGTTGGCTTGCCCAAAATTAGATATGTGCATATTTAATGAGGCATAACCTTGGTACCATAAGGTGTCCCATCATACCAAATATGAAGGGTGTAGGCCTTGTTGTTACTGAGTTATGGACAGAAATGTGTAATTGAGGTCAAAGGTTATCGAGGTCACGTGACATTTTGTCAAAAAAATTGTATCCCATAGTTATCCTGATATACCGAAAATCAGACCTCAAGCTCTGTTGGCTTGCCCAGAATTAGATATGTGCATATTTAATGAGGCATGAGCTATGGTACCATAAGGTCTCCAATCATACCAAATATGAAGGATGTAGCCCTTGTGGTTACTGAGTTATGAACAGATATGTATATTTGGGGTCAAGGGTCATCAAGGTCATGTGACATTTGTGAAAAAAATTGTTTTCAATGGTTATCACTATATACCAAAAATCAGACCTCCAGCTCTATTGGCTTGCCCAGAATTAGATATGTGCATAATCAATGAGGTATAGGATGAGCTGGTCATGTGAAATTTTGTTAAAAAACCGTAACACTGATACATGTCCTTGTGTACCAAAAATCAGAACTCTAGCACTAGTTTGAAGGCTGAAATTACATATGTGCATAATCAATGTGGTAGAGAAACATGCCAGGGTCATAGGTCAAGTTCATCCTCAAAATATTGATTTGCAGTTTGATCCCCTGTAGGTCATTGTTCAGTAGTCACTAGCCCCCGGCCCCCACGACTCTCACATAGGCCAGAATAAGCCATTGGTATAGCTTAGCTGCAGAGGTATAGGGGAGGTCAAAGGTTATTGAAAAATCAGAAAAATAATACTTTAAAAATCTTCTTCTCATAAACGGCAAGGTGAAAATTCCTGAAATTTGGTATGTAGCATCTAGGTAGTATGGTCTAAAAGTTTCTTAACAGATTTTCGATTTTTCAATTTTTATGCAAATTAGGTGAAATTAAAATTTTTAATAATTAATAACAGCCAGGTCATGTATCCAATCAAATATGAAGGGTCAGGTGCACCAGTACTCAGTATGCTTAATATGCCCTGCAAATTTGAAAAGGCTGCGCGCAACGGTTTTGGATATCTAGCTTTGCAAAGAATTGTCAGAAGAAGAGGGAAAAAGAAGAATATAGCTGCAAGCAGCAATGCCGGGGCCAAAGCAATCTTAAGTGGGAAAAAGAAGGCAAATGTATTCAGAGAGGGCAAAGGTCATTACCGTTACATGTCTTTTTGGCAACAAAACTTTCTTTCCTTTTCTGTCAACAAAAAATCAGAACACTAGGTTTATTGCTAGCTCAAAATTAGAAATGTGCACAATTATGAGGTACTGCATGTGGCATCATAAGGTCTAAGATCGTGCCAAATATGAAGGGTATAGGACTCTTGGTTACTGAGTTATGGACAAATATGTATATTTATGGAAAAAAGGTCATCGAGGTCACGTGATATTTTGTCAAAAAAATTGTATCCCATAGTTATCCCTATATACCAAAAATCAGACCTCTAGCTCTGTTGGCTTGCCCAAAATTAGACATGTGCATATTTAATTAGGCATGACATATGGTACCATAAGGTCTCCCATCATACTAAATATGAAGGGTGAAGCCCTTGCGGTTACTGAGTTATGGACAGATATGTATATTTGAGGTCAAAGGTCATCGAGGTCACGTGACATTTTGTCAAAAAAAATTGTTTCCCTTAGTCAGTCCGGGTCAGCTCCAAAATTGGAGACTCATTATGATAATGTATTCCGGCATTCAGCCAATCATCGACCAGATACATCATTAATAAAGTACAGGTCACGCTGGGTCACAAATTACCCACCAAGTGTGATCGGCAGTTTTGGGCCGCTTATTAAGCCTCTGTCATGTGAATTTCGACGAATTTCGAGAGTCAACATAATCCACGTGTTCTGCAGAAGGTCATGTCCAACAAGGAGTCCGATTAGTGAACAAATATTCGAAATATTGACGATTCATTTCTACCCCCAGTTTATCGATTTCGCTCAAGTACCGAGAATCATTTGTGGATGTTCGTCATCTCTATTAGAAATACTGTTATAAAGGTTATTTGTGTAGGTACGCGTATAACATTTTGCAGGAAGAAGAGCAATGTCAGAGCTTTAAAACGATACCTGTTTTGTAGTTGTCAAACGCAGACTAAAAATGGTACGCGATTTTGAAAATGTGTTGACAGAGTGGCCACACAACTGTTCCCCATACGGTAGAATTTGTATCGCTGCCATCACCGATACAAATGGGTATTCTGAACGATCTGTGTAGGTACACGATTTATATTTCGCAGGACTTCAAGCCAGAGTCTAGGAATCACAGCGATATATGGGGTTTGGTTGTCTTAGCCAGAATAAAACTGGTACGCGATTTTGAAATTGTGTTTTGACAGAGTGGCCACACAACTGTTCGTTATTATGACAGAATACGGCGCGGGAGTTCGACACAGTATGGCGTACGTAACGAAGGATGCATGTGGAGGTTGCCAGGAAATACAATTTTTACTGATGGCGCGCTGGCCGCTGATTGGCTAATGAGAGGGGAAAAATATTATGGTATAGCGTCTAGCGACGTCTCCAATTTTGGAGCTGACCCGGACTGTTAGTTATTCCTATATACCAAAAATCAGACCTCTAGCTCTATTGGCTTGTCCAAAATTAGATATGTGCATATTTAATGAGGTACAGCATATCTTACCATAAGGTATCCCATCTTACCAAATATGAAGGTGTAGCCCTTGTGGTTACTGAGTTATGGACAGATATGTGTATTTGAGGTCAAAGGTCATCGAGGTCATGTGACATTTTGTCAAAAAAATTGTATCCCATAGTTATCCTTATATACCAAAAATCAGACCTCCAGCTCTGTTGGCTTGCCAAAAATTAGATATGTGCATATTTAATGAGGCATGACCTATGGTACCATAAGGTCTCCCATCATACCAAATATGAAGGGTGTAGCCCTTGTGGTTACTGAGTTATGGACAGATATGTATATTTGAGGTCAAAGGTCATCGAGGTCACGTGACATTTTGTCAAAAAAATTGTATCCCATAGTTATCACTATATACCAAAAATCAGACCTCTAGCTCTGTTGGCTTGCCCAAATTAGATATGTGCATATTTAATGAGGCATGACCTATGGTACCATAAGGTCTCCCATCATTCCAAATATGAAGGGTGTAGCCCTTGTGGTTACTGAGTTATGGACAGATATGTATATTTGAGGTCAAAGGTCATCGAGGTCATGTGACATTTTGTCAAAAAAATTGTATCCCATAGTTATCCTTATATACCAAAAATCAGACCTCTAGCTCTGTTGGCTTGCCAAAATTAGATATGTGCATATTTAATGAGGCATGACCTATGGTACCATAAGGTCTCCCATCATACCAAATATGAAGGGTGTAGCCCTTGTGGTTACTGAGTTATGGACAGATATGTATATTTGAGGTCAAAGGTCAATGAGGTCACGTGACATTTTGTCAAAAAAATTGTATCCCATAGTTATCCCTATATACCAAAAATCAGACCTCTAGCTCTGTTGGCTTGCCCAAAATTAGATATGTGCATATTTAATGAGGCATGACCTATGGTACCATAAGGTCTCCCATCATACCAAATATGAAGGGTGTAGCCCTTGTGGTTACTGAGTTATGGACAGATATGTATATTTGGGGTCAAGGGTCATCAAGGTCATGTGACATTTTGTGAAAAAAATTGTTTTCAATGGTTATCACTATATACCAAAAATCAGACCTCCAGCTCTATTGGCTTGCGCAGAATTAGATATGTGCATAATTAATGAGGTATAGGATGAGCTGGTCATGTGACATTTTGTTAAAAAAACCGTAACACTGATACATGTCCTTGTGTACCAAAAATCAGAACTCTAGCTCTAGTTTGAAGGCTGGAATTACATATGTGCATAATCAATGTGGTAGAGAAACATGCCAGGTCATAGGTCAAGTTCATCCTCAAAATATTGATTTGCAGTTTGATCCCCTGTAGGTCATTGTTCGGTAGTCACTAGCCCCCGGCCCCCCACGACTCTCACAAAGTCCAGAATAAGCCATTGGTATAGCTTAGCTGCAGAGGTATAGGGGAGGTCAAAGGTTATTGAAAAATCAGAAAAATAATACTTTAAAAATCTTCTTCTCATAAACGGCAAGGTGAAAATTCCTGAAATTTGGTATGTAGCATCTAGGTTGTATGGTCTAAAAAGTTTCTTAACAGATTTTCGATTTTTCGATTTTTATGCAAATTAGGTGAAATTAAATTTTTTAATAATTAATAACAGCCAGGTCATGTATCCAATCAAAATATGAAGGGTCAGGTGCACCAGTACTCAGTATGCTTAATATGCCCTGCAAATTTGAAAAGGCTGCGCGCAACGGTTTTGGAGATCTAGCTTTGCAAAGAATTGTCGGAAGAAGAGGAAAAAGAAGAAGAAGAAGAAGAAGAAGTGATCCAGAGTAAATACAATAGGGGACAAGCCCCATAGGGCTTTGTCCCCTAAAAAGTAGAACTTGAGCAATACCAATAGGGGCCTCGCCCATGAGGGCGCTCGGCCCCTAAAGAAAGTAGAATTTGAGCAATACCAATAGGGGCCTCGCCCATGAGGGCGCTCGGCCCCTAAAAAAGTAGAACTTCAGCAATACCAATAGGGGCCTCGCCCATGAGGGCGCTCGGCCCCTAAAGAAATAGTAGAACTTGAGCAATACCAATAGGGGCCATCGCCCATGAGGGCGCTCGGCGAGGGCGATGGCCCCTAAAAAGGCAATGAAAGCAACAGGGGAAAGCTGTAGGCATATGGGCCATGGTACACATAGACAGGGATATGCTGTTGAGATGCTTAGGTCAAAGGTAGAGCTACTAGGTCACAGGTCATCCGTTACCCATGAAGATAGTCCGGTTCAAAAAAATAGTGCGTGTCTCTATGTTTGAATAGGAGCTGATCAGCACTCAGTTTGTGGCTTACAAAGATAGAGCATTGGTTGTAAGCTGATTTTAGAGCCAACATGAGATTCATTGCCAAAATCAGACTCAGTTTTTCAGAATGTGAAGCAAGCGAGCTTTCATCTCATGGAGTTACGAGGCCAGCCTATAGCTTATGAATAGGGAATATGCTCAGCCAGCATTACTGCACAGGGGCTGCTAATGCCAATGCTGGGCAAGCCAATAGAGCTAGGGGTCTGATTTTTGGTACATGGGGAGACGTGTGGAAGCAAAGATTTTGGGCAAAAAGTCACGTGACCAGGATGACCTTTGACCTCGATTTCACGAATAGGCTTGTAAATCAGTAACCACAAGTGCTACTGCCTTGATATTTGGTGGGATGGAAGACAATATGGTACCACATCATGTAGCTCATTAATTATGCGCATATCTAATTCCGGGCTAGCCAATAGAGCTAGGGATCTGATTTTTGGTACACAGGGAGAAGTATAGGAGCAAAGTGTGTTGACAAAATGTCACGTGACCAGGATGACCTTTGACCTCGATTTCACGAATAGGCCTGTAAATCAGTAACCACAAGTGCAACTGCCGTGATATTTAGTAGGATGGAAGACAATATGGTACCACATCATGTGGCTCATTAATTATGCGCATATCTAATTCCGGGCTAGCCAATAGAGCTAGGGATCTGATTTTTGGTACACAGGGAGAAGTAAAGGAGCAAAGTGTGTTGACAAAAGAGTCACGTGACCAGGATGACCTTTGACCTCAAAACTTTTGTTTGCCTCCTTATAGCAAAAGTCAGACCTCTTGCTGTATCTGGTACTCCAGAATTGCATACGTGCATGTTTAATAATGTGCTAAATGATGCCAAGGTCAAAGGTCAAGGGGCATCCCCAAAATTTCGGTGTTCAATGTGGTCCCCAAAAAGGTCATTATTGGGACCCTACATAGGCCAGAATAAGCCATTTGTATAGCTTAGCTGCAGAGGTATAGGGGAGGTCAAAGGTCATTGAAAAATCAGAAAAATAATACTTTAAAAATCTTCTTCTCAAAAACTGCCAGGTCAATTTCCTTGAAATTTAATATATAGCATCTAGGTAGTATGGCCTATAAAGTTTGCGAAAAGATTTTGGATCGGTCAAATTTTATGGAAATGGGACAGTAAAAAACATTTTCATTTCAAAATTGTAGCCAGGTCACATGACTAATTAAAAATTCAAGACTAACATGCACTACCTCTCATTGACCTTAAACATTGTACCAAGTTTCAAAAAAATTCATTCAGCAGTTTCTGAGATTAGGACGGACAAAAAAACGGCAGAAGAAGAAGAAGAAGAATTAAAGCTGCAAGCAGCGTTGGCGGGGCCCAAGCGGTGAACATGGTTGAAAAATCTTGCAATAATGATATTATGTGCAAAATTCGAGCTTGAAAAAGTAGGATTTTGAACATCATCTAATAGTTACTGTACGTTTCACTTGGAATTTAATATTTTACGGAAAATCCAATATGGCGGCCAAACCACGAGACCGATCAAAACCTTGTTTCACAAACTTGAACCACATCACTTTAAAGATGGTATATGCAAAATTTCAGTCAATTCGATGTTTGTTCGGGAGAAGAAGATTTTTAAAGATTAAATCACGATTTTCGAAAAATCCAATATGGCGGCCAAACCACGTGACCGATCAAAACGCCTTTCGCAAACTTGAAAGAGATCACACTCAAGATGTTATACATAAATTTCAGCTCCATCGATGTGTTCGTTAAGGAGAAGAAAATTCTTAAAGATTAAATCATGATTTTCCTAAAATCCAATATGGCGGCCAAACCATGTGACCCATCAAGATGCCTTTCGCAAACTTGAAAGAGATCACACTTAAGATGTTACATGTCAAATTTCAGTCGAATCGGTGTGTTGGTTGTGGAGAAGAAGATTTTTAAAGATTAAATCATGATTTTCCTAAAATCCAATATGGCGGCCAAACCACGTGACCGATCAAAACTCCTTTCGCAAACTTGAAAGAGATCACACTTAAGATGTTACACATAAAATTTCAGCTCAATCGGTGTGTTTGTTGTGGAGTAGAAGATTTTTAAAGAGCAAATCATGATTTTCGCAAAAATCCAATATGGCGGCCAGACCATGTGACCGATTAAACGCCTTTCGCAAACTTGAAAGAGATCACACTGAAGATGTTACATGTCAAATTTCAGTCGAATCGGTGTGTTGGTTCTGGAGAAGAAGATTTTTAAAGATTAAATCACGAATTTCGCAAAAATCCAATATGGCGGCCAAACCACGTGACCGATCAAAACGCCTTTCGCAAACTTGAAAGAGATCACACTTAAGATGTTACACATAAAATTTCAGCTCAATCAGTGTGTTGGTTATGGAGAAGGAAATTTTTAAAGAGCAAATCACGATTTTCGCAAAAATCCAATATGACGGCCAGACCACGTGACTGATCAAAACGCCTTTCGCAAACTTGAAAGAGATCACACTTAAGATGTTACATGTCAAATTTCAGTTGAATCGGTGTGTTGGTTCTGGAGAAGAAGATTTTTAAAGAGCAAATCACGATTTTCGCAAAAATCCAATATGGCGGCCAGACCACGTGATCGATCAAAACGCCTTTCGCAAACTTGAAAGAAATCACACTTAAGATGTTACATGTGAAATTTCAGTCGAATCGGTGTTTTGGTTCTGGAGAAGAAGATTTTTAAAGATTAAATCACGATTTTCGCAAAAAACCAATATGGCGGCCAGACCACGTGACCGATCAAAACGCCTTTCGCAAACTTGAAAGAAATCACACTTAAGATGTTACATGTCAAATTTTAGTCGAAGCGGTTTATTGGTTCTGGAGAAGAAGATTTTTAAAGAGCAAATCACGATTTTCGCAAAAATCCAATATGGCGGCCAAACCACGTGATCGATCAAAACGCCTTTCGCAAACTTGAAAGAAATCACACTTAAGATGTTACATGTGAAATTTCAGTCGAATCGGTGTTTTGGTTCTGGAGAAGAAGATTTTTAAAGATTAAATCACGATTTTCGCAAAAATCCAATATGGCGGCCAGACCACGTGACCGATCAAAACGCCTTTCGCAAACTTGAAAGAGATCACACTTAAGATGTTACATGTCAATTTTAGTCGAATCGGTGTATTGGTTCTGGAGAAGAGATTTTTGAAGATTAAATCACGATTTTCTCAAATCCAATATGGCGGCCAAACCACGTGACCTATCAAAATGCCTTTCAAAACTTGAAAGAGATCACACTTAAGATGTTACATGTGAAATTTCAGTTGAATCGGTGTATTGGTTCTGGAGAAGAAGATTTTTAAAGATTAAATTGATATTTTTCAAAAATCCAATATGGCGGCCAAGGTCACGTGACCGCATGCGATTTTATTGGCTAATTCTTAAGACCTTAGGCCATGCTTGCTATACAAAAAATTTCAAATCGACTAGACCCCTGGGTATTCTGGAAAAGCCATTTTTAGGTTTTTGGAAAATCCAATATGGCCGCCAGGTCACGTGACCAATCGAAATTTGTATACCCAGGTGCACGAGATCTCATAGGTACCTATTAGCCCTGCAAGTTTCAGAAGTTTGCGGTAAGCGGTGTTTGAGTTCTAGGTCGACAAAAAAAGAGCGGAAGAACCAGAAGAAGAATATTGAACTCCAGTAAAAGCAATAGGGGCCCAGCCGGTAGGCTTGGGCCCTAATTAAAGCTGCAAGCAGCGTTGGCGGGGCCCAAGCGGTTAATCATGTGACCGATCCAAATGTCTTTTATAAACTTGAAAGACATAAGCCTAAGGATGACCTGAGTAACATTTCAACTGAACTGGTGTTTTACTTCTCAAGAAGAAGCTTTTTAAAGAGTAAATTGGTATTTTTCGAAAATCCAATATGGCGGCCAAATCACGTGACCGATCAAAATGCCTTTCGCAAACTTGAAAGAGATCACACTTAAGATGTTACTTGTCAAATTTCAGTATAATCGGTGCATGGTTCTGGAGAAGAAGATTTTTAAAGATTAAATCACGATTTTCACAAAATCCAATATGGCGGCCAAACCACGTGACCGATCAAAACGCCTTTCGCAAACTTGAAAGAGATCACACTTAGGATGTAACATGTAAAATTTCAGTCGAGTAGGTGTGTTGGTTCTGGAGAAGAAGATTTTTAAAGATTAAATCACGATTTTCGCAAAAATCCAATATGGCGGCCAGACCACGTGACCGATCAAAACGCCCTTTGCAAACTTGAAAGAGATCACACTTAAGATGTTACATGTCTAATTTCAGTGGAATCGGTGTGTTGGTTCTGGAGAAGAAGATTTTTAAAGATTAAATCACGATTTTCGCAAAATCCAATATGGCGGCCAAACCACGTGACCGATCAAAACGCCTTTCGCAAACTTGAAAGAGATTACACTTAAGATGTCACATGTAAATTTTCAGTTGAATCATTGTGTTGGTTCTCGAGAAGAAGATTTTTAAAGATTAAATCATGATTTTCTTAAAATCCAATATGGCGGCCAAGGTCACATGACCGCACGCGATTTTATTCGCCAATTATTAAGACCTTAGGTCATGTTTGCTATGTAAAAAATTTCAAACTGACTAGACCCTAGGTCAGCTGAAAAAGGCATTGTTAGGTTTTTGGAAAATCCAATATGGCCGCCAGGTCACGTGATCAATCACAATTTTAAGGATAACATGCACTAGTACCCATTAGTACCTATTAGCCCTGTAAGTTTGAGAACTTAACGTTAAGCGGTTCCTGAGATCAAGAGGGGCAAAAAAGCGGCGGAAGAAGAGGAAGAAGAAGAAGAATTAAGCTGCAAGCAGCGTTGGCGGGGCCCAAGCGGTTGCCATGGTTGAAAGTACTTGCATTGATGATACAATGTGCAAATTTTGAGCTTCCATGTGTTTCATGTGTAGAGAAATCTTTAGACTAGTTTTTAACACATGTGAATATACATTTATAAGCTCACGCATCTCAATTCCATGTGAAATGATTGTGAAAAGTATGCTTGACAGAGAGAGCGAACAAGCATTTTAAGTACAATTGATGTAGAGCATCATAGCTCATTCTGGAAATTTACCATGTGTCCTATGTGTTGACAAATCCTTTGACTAGTTGTTATAAGTGAAAATTTCCTGTCAAAGATCATTTTTCTCATTTCCCATTTACATGATTTTGAAAAGTGTGTCATAGACAAACGGGAAATAGCATTACAATAAATTTCCACTGATTGTGTGGTCACTTGTCAGCCATACAGACTGATGTGATGACAAGAAAATAAAAATTTTGTTCTGTCATCCTCGTGCCCGTCAATTCAGATCCGCCGCGTCAGCCTTTATTCTGCTCATGGGGAAATAATTAAAAACAAAATAAACAAAAAAAAACTCGGCGATAGTATATGTATAAAACAGAAGCTTAAAAAAATAATTGACACTTATATTCCATTCAGAACTGTACTCATATGTAACTCTTATATTGCGCTGTCAAAACTGTGCAAATGCTGCGCTTAAGTTAATCAAAGAACTGTTGTTATACACAAATAATTAAGCAACACTGCTGTGCAGTCTGCGTGCATTCCTATGATGTTGTCATGTTTAACTCCGTGTTGTTGATTGAAGAGTAAAAAAAATTACAGTAACAAATTCCTGCCTCACCACATCATTTTATGTCTAGGCGAACCAGCATTTTAAGCCAAATTGATGTATACCATCCTAGACTACGGAGCAACAACGCATTTGCGTCGCTCCTGCTTATTTTCACTTATCTTCGAAGTTTTACAAGTTTAACGAGCCAAACATGAAATGCCATGACTGTCCAGCAAGGAAGAACGTGGTGCTGTGCCAGGGAGATCTGATGCTGTGTCCTAAATGCGAATATCGACGATTTGGAATAGAAAGATCAGCAACCGAAAAGCCCGGGAAAGCAACAACGGTACCCGCCACACCCTGTACACTACCAGGTGCAACGTCAAGTTTGGATCAAACATCGACAGATGAAAATGCTGGCAAAGATCAAATGACCAGAGTGTTGGAAGGAATCCAAGAAATTAAGACAGAGGTTAGAAATCTTAAAGAATCTCAACATGACCTTGTAAAATCGGTGGATTTTATAAGCTCCCAATTCGAAACTATGAAAACTCAAATTCAAGAACTGCAAAATTCCAATCGCATCTTGCAGCAAGACAATAGGCAGTTATGTAACCGAGTGTCAGTGCTAGAAACAGAGCTGCAAACGTTGGATCAATACAACCGGAGGATAAATCTAGAGATTGCAGGTATTCC
Source organism: Ptychodera flava (assembly GCF_041260155.1). Lineage (NCBI taxonomy): Eukaryota > Metazoa > Hemichordata > Enteropneusta > Ptychoderidae > Ptychodera > Ptychodera flava. The sequence goes on along the minus strand of NC_091934.1, from coordinate 5,667,276 downwards.
TGAACCTCAAGAAGGTGCAGAAGATACAGATACTACTGTTCTCAGTGTCTTAAGGAAAGTAGATCCTGAGATCAATCCTAAAGACATCGACATAACGCATCGAATAGGCATCAAACAAAGTACGAGCGATGATACCAGACGAAACGGAAGTCCACGTATACGGCCCATTATCATCAAATTTACAACGAGGAAGAAGCGAAATTACATCTACGATAACCGAAGAAAGCTACAAGGAATTACAACTCGAGAACTTGGATATCAACAGCGGAATGCCATTTTTGTCAACGAGAATCTATGTAAATCACAGCGACAGCTCCTGTACAAGGTAAATGAAGAAAGAAAGAAAGCCAAGTTTAGATACTTATGGACTGTTAACGGTACATATATGTAAGAAAAAATCAAAACGAACGATCGATGTGTATTTCAAATGAAGGTGACATTAAAAAAATCAAGTGAGACCACAATATATTGCTGTGTAGTTTGGTACTGAATTTTATACCAAAAACATTATTTCAAAAGCGATGAAGTATTTGTTTTGTCTTTTTGTTGTATTATTTATTTATTCTTTACATATGAGTTAGTAAATGTACCCTAGCCACTCATAATTGATTTAGTGTATTTACAAAGTGCAGAAAATGTAAATTTTTGCTGCGACGCCATAACACCCTCCGACTTTAACGAAAGGTACCACTCCGTTATTGACCAGTCGTTTGCGGTCTCGCATATAAATACTCGCTCATTGAATAAAAACTTTGAGGAGTTTCGTTTGATGTACGAGGACACATTGCAGCAAAAGTTTAAAATCATTGGTGTCTCTGAAACGTGGCATATCAATGACCCTAGTTTTTTTTCGTTAGATTCATATAATCTTGAAGTAACTGTCGTGAGTCCGGCAGAGGAGGAGGCGTTGCGGCCTATATCCATACATCAGTAAAATATAAGAAATTGTCGTCATTCACCATATCTAATTCTGAGTCATTGTGGTTGGAAATACAGGACGGGAAACAGGTTTATGTTATAGGTATACTGTATAGGAAGCCGAATACTACGTTGTCCGATTTTGAAAATAGCCTTTTAGATGTACTCAACTGTGTAAAAGTAGATAGGAAACATTGCATTCTTCTTGGCGATTTTAATATTGATATTTCCAGACAGGATAAATGTGTTGATAGTTATATTACATCATTGAACTGTCTACATTTTTCTCAATTGATTACAGTTCCAACACGGGTTACTGAAATCTCTCGTACTGTTATCGATCATATTTACACAAATATTAGTAACTGTTCCATTGTTTCTGGTACTATCGCTTGTGAGATATCTGATCATTTACCAGTTTTTGCGATCTTCAAAGATATAAGTTTACATAGTAGAATGTCAGGAAAAGTTGCTTTTAGAAATTATAAAATATTTGATGGAACAGATTTTGTAAATGATCTCTCTGAGCAAACATGGAACGAGGTTTACACTAGCACAAGCGTCGATGATGCTTACAACAATTTCGTTTCAATTTTCCGTGATTGCTGTGATAAACACGCACCAGTTGTCGAAAAGACCTTTAAGAACATCAACAAACACAAGCCATGGATTACAAAGTCAATAAGAAAGTCAATCTACAAAAAGCATAATTTATTTGCGAAAATGATTCACTCAAACTATGACTTACAAATTGTTAATAATTACAAACAATATAGAAACACTTTAACTAAAGTCCTAAGGGCTGCTAAGAGAGATTATTATTCGTCTTTGATTCTAGAAAACCATAATAATTCTACCAAGACATGGGATATTATTAATCATTTACTCAGTAGGAAGAAAGTTTGTAATAGAACATGTTTGCCAGAACAACTGATTGTTACATCTAGTGATGAAAATGAGACGATATGCAGTACTCCTTATGAGATTGTAAATGGTTTCAATAGTTTCTTCACAAATGTAGGACCCGATCTGGCTAGCAGAATTCATTCACCTTCACATTCTTATTTTGATTTCCTACCCAAGACCTGTAAAAATTCGTTTTTCTTAGAGCCAACATCAGAAATTGAAGTTGCCAATTTGTTGAGAACCCTTGATATAAAAAAGGCTTCCGGCTGTGATAATTTACCAGCGAAACTCATTGTAATTGCTGCTAATCAAATAGCCAAACCATTGTCTCATATTTTCAATCTGTCGTTTACACAATGCAAGTTTCCAAATGCATTAAAGGTAGCGAGGGTAATACCAATTTATAAGAAAGGTTCAAAAGATGCACCTGGAAACTACCGACCGATTTCTGTGTTACCCCTTTTCAGCAAAATTATTGAAAAAATTGTAAATACTAGACTTATGGGCTTTCTCAACAAATTTAATTTACTGTATAAACATCAATATGGTTTTCGTGAAAAACATAGCGCAAAATTGTCACTTATCAATTTGGTTAGTGACTTACTGCATCAGATCGACAACGGGAATGCTACTATTGGGATCTTCATAGATTTTGCAAAGGCTTTTGATACGATAGATCATAGTATTTTAATATCAAAGCTTCAACATTACGGTATAAGGGGAAACCCTCTAAGTTGGTTTTCAGATTACCTGCATAATCGTACCCAGTTTGTTTTTGCGGACCAGGTGAAATCTGAAAATATGCCACTCACGTGTGGTGTGCCCCAGGGGTCAACACTTGGTCCAACATTGTTTTTAATATACATCAATGATCTCCCGAACTCATCCAACTACTTTGATTTTCGTTTATTTGCAGACGATTCCAATTTATTTCATTCATTTCCTGACAAGCTAAGTAACATAGACCTTTCAGTTGTAAATCATCATTTTATGAGAGTTATACACTGGTGCGACTCAAATAAATTGACTATTAATATTGAGAAGACAAATTATATAATTTTTCATGGCAAACGTAAAGTCATCTCCAATCATGGTGTACTAAAGGTCAAAGGTAAAATTATAAAGCAGGCGGAAAATGCCTCCTTTGTTGGTGTGATTTTCGACGAGCACTTGTCTTGAAAGAACATATTGATTATGTAACACTTTGTATTCGAAAAAAGTCAGGAATGTTATTTAAGTTAAGAAACATTGTACCAAAACATATTTTACTTTTACTTTATAAAGCTTTTCTTCAACCAAACATAATGTATGGATTAGAAGTGTGGGGGAGTACATACTCGACATATTTGCAATCTATTTTGAAAACTCAGAAAATGTGTTTACGGTGTATAACCTACTCTGGATTCAGAGAGCCGTCTGCACCACTATTCAAAGAACTAGGTCTTCTTGATATCTTTAAACTTTATAAACTTGGTATAGGAAATTTCATCTTTGATCTGTACAATTATAATCTTCCCCATCATATTAGTGACTATTTCAATATGGTCGACCATGGCCGACATACAAGGTTTAAACTTCAGCAAAACTTAGCTATTCCGAAGATATACACAGATGCCGGTAAATTTGCCGTTAAATATTCAGGCGCTAAACTGTGGAATAGTTTACCCATTCACATGAAATCACTCACATCACAACATCTGTTTAGAAAAGCGTTAAAACAACACCTCATCGATGAATCGTAAAGTACTCACTGTCATGTAAATTCTTACATTTTAAGCTCGTTGTATTTACTGGATTTTCTTCTTTCTAGCCCTTTTAACAGTGATGCACATGTAGTTTGAGGTGGGGCCAAACCAGATTAGCGAAAAGCTATTTTTTGGCTCCTAAATTGCCATTTCTTTCCTTTTTCAGTAATATGTAAAACGTTTATAGTAGTTGTTATTTCTTTATGGCAATAAATGAATGAATGAATGAATGAGCTCATTCTGTAAATTTAATATGTGCCTATGTGTTGATATATCCTTGAACTAGTTGTTATACATGAAAATTTCGTGTCAAAGATCCTTTTCCCCATTTCCCATTTACATGACTTTAAAAAGTGTGTGTGTCATAGACAAATGGGAAATAGTGTTACAATAAAAGTCCATTAATTGTGTGGTCACTTGTCAGCCATACAGACTGATGTGATGACAAGAAAAATAAAGTTTTTTTTCTTCCTCTGCGTCCTATTTTCTGCTAATGAGGAAATAGATGAAAAAAAACTGCAAAAATACATCACGATAGTGCATGTATAAAACAGAACCGTACAAATAATTGACACTAACATTCAGATCAGAACAGTATACATATTTCACTCTTATATTACTCTGTGAAAACTGTGCAAATGCTGCACTTAAACCGCTGAACTGTTGCTGTACAAAAATAATAAAGCAACACTGCTGTACATTTGTCTCTGCGTGCATCATGATGTTGTCATTTTTTCCTGCGTTGTTGATTGAAGAATGAAAAAAGAAACCCGCGTCACCACATAATTTTTGAAATATGTCTAGAATAAGAAAGAAACGTTTTATTTTTCTTGGCGTAGTACTAGTTGTTTTAATGACCTGTACACTATGAATTTCAAAATGTTGGGTAGAACAAAAGGGTGTTCTTCAAAACCTGAAAATTCCAAATATTAAAATGCAAAAGTTACTGGCAATAACAAAGTATGGAGTTGTTACTCAGGAAACAAATGCTAAACATCGTGGTAAAAGTTGAAACTACAGTCTCTTTTATAAGATTACAAGTTTTGCAGTAAGAAGAGTGGGTATTAGACTGAAAGATTCAGTCGCGTGCGGGCGCTCCGGCGCACTGCGACCTACGACTGTACGGCGCTTATCTGACAAAACGTGCTTATCTGACAAAACTCTTTTTAGCAATACCTTGGGGAGTCACTTTAGCCAGCGCACTTCATGCGCGCGGTACATGTCGTCTCTTCGTACGGTGTCGTGTACACAGAGTGTGCCAATGTAACGTTAATACGAATTCTTCTATGTGAAGGATTTTGTTTCTGTAAACTACTCTCAAATTGTTGACATGTAGTTTTTTTTATTGTGGTTGTTCTTCCATCGGCCAGGCTCGCGCTCGCTCACTCGTCACTGTACAAAGTACTGTACGAGCCCATGGAGGTAACTCCGTGTTGCAACATGTAGGTGCTTTTCTTATCATACACTTGCATGTTTATTGAATATAATTTATGTACTTTAATGGCAAAATTAGCGATCGAGGAAGGTGATGAAAAACAAAAATAAAAGTACTCTGCTTGCCATTGCCGCATTGTGATGTGGGTGGTTTTGATACTCCCGCCACCGTGAGAGCGCACGACCTCATGTGACCTCGTGCCCTCTCCTCTACCCCTTAAGACAGCCTCTATGTGTTGATCGATGTATACACAATGATTAATTGAGGTGCTCGGCGATTTTACGCAATCAATGAAATTTACTGTATTTTTTAACTATTTTATGGCTGTTTTGTGATGTTTGTGATTTTAGACTTCTGTAATTAAAATTTCATTCGTGTGTTTTAACAGACGAAGTATTGTGTGAGGGATTACTTTCCACAAATGAGTAAGGCTACAAGCAGTAATTAGTTATTTTTGTCAGATAAGCACGTTTTGTCAGATAAGCGCCGTACAGACGACCCCCCGTAAAGGGTCGTAGGTTGCAGTGCGCCGGAGCGCCCGCACGCGACTGAATCTTTCAGTCTAAGTGGGTATCTGAACAAATCATAACAGCCTTGAGTACGAAGCCTCCTTTTTAAGTGTCAAATAATACTAGTCCTGAGGCAAAAGTTAGGCGTATGCGATGCAGCTATATTTAATAGTTACAAACCTGTAATCGCTATCAATGCTGTACTGCACATATCGCTATAGACAACGGCACGAAACCTAGCTTCTGCATACCAGTTTTTCAAACGAATTAGATATCCATTCTCATAGCAGTTCAAAAGTAAAATACTCTTAGACTTGAGAAATGTGTGCATTATAGACTTTCGATAAATTTGCTTTACGCTTGAATTTAGCATGGAGCTTTGGTAGCTCTATGAATTTAACAAGCGATGCTCGGACACTGGCAGCGCACAGTGCATCGATGACACTTGGGTCAGGGGTCATCATCAAAAACGTCAATGCCTTATTCACGGCCAGCTTGATATGAATCATGCCACGGATCGCGAAAATCACGGATCATATATCCAAATGTTCATGTCTAATACGTAAAGAGAACCCGAAAATATAAAACACATAATGATTTGATATGGAGAAACATCATTTTGTTTCACTGACGGTCAAGTTAAATGCTCAAATATCGCGACAAGACTTGCACATTTGCACAATATGAATGCGGAAGTACGTCGACTGTACTCTGCGGACGAGCGAGCGCCTTCTCTGAAAATCTGTTTACAATATCACGTCACAATACACTGAAAATTCTTGCGAATTCATCTTTAAGGAAGCCAATTCACACAAGTTCCTAACGTCAGTACAGATATTTTCTTGTTGGCAGCAATACACCACCAACATTTTCGCCGTTCAGGAGTGCCTTACTCGCTCTACGTTGAAAAAAAGCCGTATGCTTTTAACCATGCCGTTCCTAACTTTGCAAATTCCAGTCGACTTTCCTACTCTGATCATAATCTTTCTTTCCATTTCATAGCTTTACTTGCGCTTACAACCTGTGTTAGGGGTGGTTTCTCCCCAATATTGGTGGAGCTGCATAAAGTCAAAAACGAAAGTTTGCCGTTTTTGCTTAGTTTCACCGTCACTACGATCCTTCAGTGTTGATGATGACACTCACAGGCGTGCTGTTTGCATCCCACCACATCGTATAACGCCGGTAACACACAGCCCTGTCATGCAGAGCTAGGTATTTGTATAAGTGTAGTTTATGCTATGTTCTGACGTTCTACGGAAGAGAACGTCGGAACGTAGCATAAACTATACTTATACAAACTACCAAGTAAACAGCACGCCTGTGACGACGTTGTACTGCACAGTGCACGGAGCAATCTGTAGGTACATTGTGCGAAGTTGTCCAACCCAAAACTTAGTAACATCTTAGTCAAATAGTCATGGTAAACATGGGTACTTTTGGTTTGTTAGCTATTTCGTAACAATTTTATTCATTACTGTATGTGTTACAAATACGATCTTCTGACGCATAAGGTCGGGGATGCACAGAGATAAAGTATTACTTCTCAAGTTGAATGCAGGACAGCGCGTGGACAGACAAAGTGATGACGTCATCTGCAATTTTCGATCCGCAAGTTTGGATAATATTTGCTAAATCTTCTCGGCAAACGCTACTTTTTTCTCGCATTTGCGATTTTGCGAGCAGGCAGCGGAAACACTGCCTGCGTCATTGCGAACAAAGGAAGGCCACAACGCACCTTATTTTCAAGCAGGCGATTTATGTTTATTTTTCAGATTTCGTCCATTGAAAATCCTACCAGCACGCGAACGGCAAACAAAGAATTTATTGTATGGCACCTAATGTAGAGTGTTTGGATAACATACACAAGAACGTTCTAAATTACTCATGGAGTTGATCGTTGAAACTGAATAGTGACAGTAGTGGTACTTGGAGCAAAAGTTTCTAGCATTGTTGTTTCTGAACGTTGGTGTCACTCAAGTCCACATGCTTAAATATTCAAACCTTGGAATTGAGGAAGTGCATATTTACTGAGTGTTCCCACTGTAATAAGCTGCGCAAACAAACATTCTGAACAGCTACACTAACAACTGATATGGTCGCACCTAATTAGACCTAGAACAATGGCAAGAGCGTCCAGCTCTGATTAACCATTTTACCTGCAGGCTGTGAGTGACGATTTTGCAGTTCGCCGGCATTGAGTCGATAGCCTGTTATTTCAGCAACAGTGACGCAATACATTTTTCTACAAGTATTTTACTTCTCACTTTCCGATTTCAAAATGTTTATGACAAACAGCCTATAATGTTTATCATACCCTTACTTCATAATATTGACATTTTAGTTTCAATTAGATCTCAACGTCACCACGAACTTCATTACACAAAGTGTTGTTTTAATCGATGTGTATCAGCAATTTTGATGTGGTCTTGTTTACATTTTTAATCAGCTACATGCTCTCAGTTACACAACACACCAGGGCCACTCCATGCATGTCAGATAGAGAAACATAAAAAAATCACCACACCTTGCAATGTCATATATCTTACTTTTTTATTCGTGATGAACAAGTGAGCGTGCATTCAGACACCTACATACAAAATTACCCGAATAGCTTCATTTATGATCCTTGACACTCACAAAACAGCTGTGTGTAGACCCCAGTAATTGTGGCAGGACCTTGTCCCGCTCTATTTCAGTCAATCACAGCAGTCGGCCACCCCTAAAGTTAGTGGCACGCTCTTCTAAGTACTTCCGTGGCAGTATACTTGACAACGTCATCCTGGCGTACAAAACCTGGGCGCTGAAGTTACTATACACAATGGGCCGAGAGCCGAGATTAGGGTTCGTGCGACTGCTAGTTTAATTTGACAGCGGGCATTGCAGTCTGTTGTTCCATCTTTGACTCTCAAGTGTACAATATAACATACATCACTGATCGATCTTCTGACTGACGAGGTTTTAAACTGCTGCCTTATGAACATTGGGGCGACTTAACCGATCCAAATACCTTTCGCAAACTTGAAAGTGCTCGCACTAAGAAAGATATGAAGTAACATTTCAGTTAAATCTGTGTGTTGGTTTTTGAGAGGAAAATTTTTAAAGGGGAAGTTCACCAAGGATGATTTTTACATATGTGGTAGCTCTGTGGTCATTTACCCCAGAAAAGCTATTTTCACCATTTATAACTCGCCCGATTTTTTACGAAAACGATAAAAATAGTACAGGAAGTTGCCCATGTAATTTGAATCATGGGAAAAAAGCCCCAAGTTTGGAGCTTGCATCATGTGACATGGAAGGCACCATTTTCCCATGGGTATGGCATTGTCCACTCATCCATGCTGAAACCAGGCTGTGCGTATTTACATAACTTTTGTTTATACTGAGTATCCTTGCATAAACGATGAATCACTTATAATAAACTGTCCACTGTCAGATTTTGTGTTGCTGTTTTCTACTGTGTTACTGTGAGTAAACAATGTGGGGGCCATACCCATCCAAAGATAGTCCCTTCCATATCACATGATGCACGCTCCAAACTTGGGGCTTTTTCCCATGATTCAAATTACATGGGCATATTCCTGTACTATTTTTATCGTTTTCGTAAAAATCAGGTAAGTTATAAATGGTGAAAATAGCTTTTCTGGGGTAAATGACCACAGAGCTACCACATATGTAAAAATCATCCTTGGTGAACTTCCCTTTAAGGATTAAATTGCGATTTTCGCTATATCCACTACAGCGAACAAACCTCCTGACTGACCCAAACGCCTTTCGGAAATTAGAAAGAACTACCACTAGGGATTATGAGTGTAAAATTTTAGTTCAATCTGTGTATTGGTTCTGGAGGAAAATATTTTAAAAGATTAAATTACGAGTTTTGCAAAATCAAATATGGCAGCAAAACCATGTGACCTATCCGAATGCCTTTCACAAACCTGAAAAGATATTACAATAGATGATACATGTAAAATTGCAGTCTACTCGGTGTGTTGGTTCTAGAGAAGAAGATTTTTAAAGATGAAATTACGATTTTCGCAAAATCCAATATGGCGGCCAAACCACGTGACCGATCAAAACGCCTTTCACAAACTTGAAAGTGATCACTGTAAGCATGACATGAGTAAAATTCCAGCTTAATCAGTGTTTTGGTTCTGGAGAAGAAGATTTTTAAAGATTAAATTACGATTTTTTGCACAATCCAATATGGCGGCCAAACCACGTGACCAATCCAAACGCTTTTCGCAAACTTGAAAGAGATCACACTGTAGATGACATTTATTAAATTTTAATTCAATTGGTGAATTTGTTCTGGAGAAGAAGATTTTAAAGATTAAATTGTGATTTCAAAAAATCCAATATGGCGGCCAAACCACGTGACCGATCGAAATGTCTTTTGCAAACTTAATAGAGATCACTGTAAGGATGACATGAGTAAAATTTTAGCTTAATCGATGTTTCGGTTCTGGAGAAGAAGATTTTTAAAGATTAAATGACTATTTTAGAAAATCCAATATGGTGGCCAAGGTCACGTGATCGCATGCGATTTTATTTGCAAATTCTAGAGACCTTAGGTCATGCTTAATATACAAATAATTTCAAATCGACTAGACCCCTAGGTCTTCTGGAGAAGCCATTTTTAGGTTTTTGGAAAATCCAATATGGCCACCAGGTCACGTGACCAATCAAAATTTCAAGGGTCAGGTGCACGAGTACTAATTGATACCTACTAGCCCTGCAAATTTTAGAAGTTTTCGTTCAGCCGTTTTAGAGATCTAGGTCGACAAAGAATCGGCAGAAGAAGAAGAAAAAGAGGAAGAAGAGGAAGTAGTAGAACTTGAGCAATAACAATAGGGTCCCAGCCGGTCGGCTTGGGCCCCTAAGAAGAAGAAGAAAGTTGAACTCCTACGAAACCAATAGGGGCCCAGCCGGTAGGCTTGGGCCCCTAATTAAAGCTGCAAGCAGCGTTTGCGGGGCCCAAGCGGATAACATGGTTGAAAGATCTTGCACTAATGATATTATGTGCAAAATTCGATCTTGGAAAAGTATGATTTTGAACATCATCTCATAGTTACTGTACGTGTCAGTGGGAATTGCATGTTTTATGTAAAATCCAGCTGGCTCAGAATTAGATATGCGCATAATTAATGAGGTACAGGATGTGGTGTCATAAGGTCTCCCATCATACCAAATATGAAGGCTGTAGCACTTGTGGTTACTGAGTTATTGACATATACGTATATTCAAGGTCAAAGGTCATCGAGGTCACGTGACATTATGTCAAAAAAATTGTATTGCTAAGTTATCCCTATATACCAAAAATCAGACCTCTAGCTCTATTGGCTGGCTCAGAATTAGATATGCGCATAATTAATGAGGTACAGGATGTGGTGTCACAAGGTCTCCCATCATACCAAATATGAAGGCTGTAGCACTTGTTGTTACTGAGTAATGGACATATACGTACATTCAAGGTCAAAGGTCATCGAGGTCACGTGACATTATGTCAAAAAAAAATTGTATTGCTAAGTAATCCTTATGTACCAAAAATCAGACCTCTAGCTCTATTGGCTGGCTGAGAATAAGATATATGCATAATTAATGAGGTACAGGATGTGGTGTCATAAGGTCTCCCATCATACCAAATATGAAGGCTGTAGCACTTGTGGTTACTGAGTTATTGACATATACGTATATTCAAGGTCAAAGGTCATCGAGGTCACGTGACATTATGTCAAAAAAATTGTATTGCTAAGTTATCCCTATATAACAAAAATCAGACCTCTAGCTCTATTGGCTGGCTCAGAATTAGATATGCGCATAATTAATGAGGTACAGGATGTGGTGTCATAAGGTCTCCCATCATACCAAATATGAAGGCTGTAGCACTTGTGGTTACTGAGTTATGGACATATACGTATATTCAAGGTCAAAGGTCATCGAGGTCACGTGATATTTTGTCAAAAAAATTGTATTGCTAAGTTATGCCTATATACCAAAAATCGGACCTCTAGCTCTATTGGCTTGCCCAAACTTAGATATGTGCATATTTAATGAGGTACCGGATATGGCACCATAAGGTCTCCCATCCTACCAAATATGAAGGATGTAGCACTTGTGGTTCCTAAGTTATGGACGTATATGTATATTTGAGGTCAAATGTCATCGGAAGTCATGTGACATTTTGTTAAAAAAATTGTTTTTCGTAGTTATCCCTAATACCAAAATCTGACCTCTTGCTCTATTAGATTGCCCAGAATTAGATATGACTCTTACATAGGCCAGAATAAGCCATTTGTATCGCTTAGCTGCAGGGGAGGTCAAAGGTCATTGACAAATCAGACAAATAATACTTTAAAAATTTTCTTCTCAAAAACTGCCTGGTTAATTTCCTTGAAATTTATTATATAGCATCTAGTAGTGTGGCCTATAAAGTTTGCGAAAAGATTTTGGTGTTAGTTCTTGAGAAGAAGTTTTTGAATGATTAAATTGCGATTTTTCGAAAAATCCAATGTGGCGGCAAAATCATGTGACCGATCCAAATGTTTTTCGCAAACTTAAAAGAGATCACTGTAAGGATGACATGAGTAAAATTTCAGTTAAATCGGTGTGTTTGTTCTGGAGATGAAGAATTTTAATGATTAAATTGCGATTTTCGTAAAATCCAAGATGGCGGCCAAATCATGTGACCAATCCAAATGTCTTTCGCAAACTTGAAACAGATCACTGTAAGGATGACATGAGTAAAATTTCAGTTAAATCTGTGTGTTTGTTCTGGAGAAGAAGATTTTTAATGATTAAATTGCGATTTTCGTAAAATCCAAGATGGCGGCCAAATCACGTGACCGATCCAAACGTCTTTCGCAAACTTGAAAGAGATCACTCTAAGGACGACATGAGCAAAATTTCAGTTAAATCAGTGTTTTGGTTCTGGAGAAGAAGATTTTTAATGATTAAATTGCGATTTTCGTAAAATCCAAGATGGCGGCCAAATCACGTGACCGATCTAAACGTCTTTCGCAAACTTGAAAGAGATCACTGTAAGGATGACATGAGTAAAATTTCAGTTAAATCGGTGTGTTGGTTCTGGAGAAGAAGATTTTTAATGATTAAATTGCGATTTTCGTAAAATCCAAGATGGCGGCCAAATCACGTGACCGATCCAAACGTCTTTCGCAAACTTGAAAGAGATCACTCTAAGGATGACATGAGTAAAATTTCAGTTAAATCTGTATGTTGGTTCTGGAGAAGAAGATTTTTAAAATTAAATCGGTATTTTTCGAAAATCCAATATGGCCGCCAGGTCACGTGACCAATCGAAATTTGTATACCCAGGTGCACGAGATCTCATAGGTACCTATTAGCCCTGCAAGTTTCAGAAGTTTGCGGTAAGCGGTGTTTGAGTTCTAGGTCGACAAAAAAAGAGCGGAAGAAGAAGAAGAAGTAGAAGAAGAAGAAGAAGAAAGTTGAACTCCTATAAAACCAATAGGGGCCCAGCCGGTTGGCTTGGGCCCCTAATTAAAGCTGCAAGCAGCGTTGGCGGGGCCCAAGCGGTTGCCATGGTTGAAAGTACTTGCATTGATGATACAATGTGCAAATTTTGAGCTTCCATGTGTTTCATGTGTAGAGAAATCTTTAGACTAGTTGTTAACACATGTGAAAATACATTTATAAGCTCACGCATCTCAATTCCCATGTGAAATGATTGTGAAAAGTATGCTTTACAGAGAGAGCGAACAAGCATTTTAAGTACAATTGATGTAGAGCATCATAGCTCATTCTGGAAATTTACCATGTGTCCTATGTGTTGACAAATCCTTTGACTAGTTGTTATAAGTGAAAATTTCCTGTCAAAGATCATTTTTCTCATTTCCCATTTACATGATTTTGAAAAGTGTGTCATAGACAAACGGGAAATAGCATTACAATAAATTTCCACTGATTGTGTGGTCACTTGTCAGCCATACAGACTGATGTGATGACAAGAAAAATAAAAAGTTTGTCTGTCATCCTCGTGCCCGTCAATTCAGATCCGCCGCGTCAACCTTTTTTCTGCTCATGGGGAAATAATTAAAAAACAAAATAAACACAAAAAACTCGGCGATAGTAAATGTATAAAACAGAAGCTTAAAAAAATAATTGACACTTATATTCCATTCAGAACTGTACTCATATGTAACTCTTATATTGCGCTGTCAAAACTGTGCAAATGCTGCGCTTAAGTTAATCAAAGAACTGTTGTTATACACAAATAATTAAGCAACACTGCTGTGCAGTCTGCGTGCATTCCTATGATGTTGTCATGTTTAACTCCGTGTTGTTGATTGAAGAGTAAAAAAAAATTACAGTAACAAATTCCTGCCTCACCACATCATTTTATGTCTAGGCGAACCAGCATTTTAAGCCAAATTGATGTATACCATCCTAGCTCATTCTGTGAATTTAATATGTGTCCTATGTGTTGATATATCCTTGAACTAGTTGTTATACATGAAAATTTCGTGTCAAAGATCATTTTCCCCATTTCCCATTTACATGACTTTAAAAAGTGTGTGTCATAGACAAATGGGAAATAGTATTACAATAAAAGTCCATTAATTGTGTGGTCACTTGTCAGCCATACAGACTGATGTGATGACAAGAAAAATAAAGTTTTTTTTCTTCCTCTGCGTCCTATTTTCTGCTAATGAGGAAATACATGAAAAAACCTGCAAAAAATACATCACGATAGTGCATGTATAAAACAGAACCGTACAAATAATTGACACTAACATTCAGATCAGAACTGTATACATATTTCACTCTTATATTACTCTGTGAAAACTGTGCAAATGCTGCACTTAAACCGCTGAACTGTTGCTGTACAAAATAGTAAAGCAACGCTGCTGTACATTTGTCTCTGCGTGCATCATGATGTTGTCATTTTTTCCTGCGTTGTTGATTGAAGAATGAAAAAAGAAACCCGCGTCACCACATAATTTTTGAAATATGTCTAGAATAAGAAAGAAACGTTTTATTTTTCTTGGCGTAGTACTAGTTGTTTTAATGACCTGTACACTATGAATTTCAAAATGTTGGGTAGAACAAAAGGGTGTTCTTCAAAACCTGAAAATTCCAAATATTAAAATGCAAAAGTTACTGGCAATAACAAAGTATGGAGTTGTTACTCAGGAAACAAATGCTAAACATCATGGTAAAAGTTGAAACTACAGTCTCTTTTATAAGATTACAAGTTTTGCAGTAAGAAGAGTGGGTAGCTGAACAAATCATAACAGCCTTGAGTACGAATCCTCCTTTTTAAGTGTCAAATAATACTAGTCCTGAGGCAAAAGTTAGGCGTATGCGATGCAGCTATATTTAATAGTTACAAACCTGTAATCGCTATCAATGCTGTACTGCACATATCGCTATAGACAACGCACGAAACCTGCTTCTGCATACCAGTTTTACAAACGAATTAGATATCCATTCTCATAGCAGTTCAAAAGTAAAATACTCTCAGACTTGAGAAATGTGTGCATTATAGACTTTCGATAAATTTGCTTTACGCTTGAATTTAGCATGGAGCTTTGGTAGCTCTATGAATTTAACAAGCGATGCTCGGACACTGGCAGCGCACAGCGGCATCGATGACACTTGGGTCAGGGGTCATCATCAAAAACGTCAGTGCCTATTCACGGCCAGCTTGATATGAATCATGCCACGGATCGCGAAAATCACGGATCATATATCCAAATGTTCATGTCTAATACTAAGTAAAGAGAACCCGAAAATATAAAACACATAATGAATTGATATGGAGAAACATCATTTTGTTTCACTGACGGTCAAGTTAAATGCTCAAATATCGCGACAAGACTTGCATATTTGCACAATATGAATGCGGAAGTACGTCGACTGTACTCTGCGGACGAGCGAGCGCCTTCTCTGAAAATCTGTTTACAATATCACGTCACAATACACTGAAATTCTTGCGAATTCATCTTTAAGGAAGCCAATTCACACAAGTTCCTAACGTCAGATATTTTCTTGTTGGCAGCAATACACCACCAACATTTTCGCCGTTCAGGAGTGCCTTACTCGCTCTACGTTGAAAAAAAGCCGTATGCTTTTAACCATGCCGTTCCTAACTTTGCAAATTCCAGTCGACTTTCCTACTCTGATCATAATCTTTCTTTCCATTTCATAGCTTTACTTGCGCTTACAACCTGTGTTAGGGGTGGTTTCTCCCCAATATTGGTGGAGCTGCCTAAAGTCAAAAACGAAAGTTTGCCGTTTTTGCTTAGTTTCACCGTCACTACGATCCTTTAGTGTGTTGATGATGACACTCACAGGCGTGCTGTTTGCATGGCAGGGCTGTGTGTTACCGGCGTTATACCACAGGTTATCGTAACGTTGCTTGGATCGTCGTTCGAGGCGGGCGGCCGCATGTCGCCGTTCACTTGGAAAAAATAGAAAGGTCAGACACCGATTTCAGACAAACAGCCTGAAAGAAACAAAAGAAACAATCTCTCGTCAAATAAATGATCCCGACTATCACAAATACCTTCAAATGTTTATTGCTCCAGTATGGCCGGCCTAGAAACGTTACATGTGCCGAAATTTGGCAATATTCACTTCCTGGGGATTCCGCACACTTGCCCTGTATCCGCCATACTGACTTAATTGGACTTCGCTTGAATTGTGGGTAAGGTAGTTCGAATTCAGTATGGCGGATACAGGGCAAGTGTGCGGAATCCCCAGGAAGTGAATATTGCCAAATTTCGGCACATGTAACGTTTCTAGGCCGGCCATACTGGAGCAATAAACATTTGAAGGTATTTGTGATAGTCGGGGATCATTTATTTGACGAGAGATTGTTTCTTTTGTTTCTTTCAGGCTGTTTGTCTGAAATCGGTGTCTGACCTTTCTATTTTTTCCAAGTGAACGGCGACCTGCGGCCGCCCCCCTCGAACGACTATCCAAGCAACGTTACGATAACCTGTGCGTTATACGGCCTCCACCACATCGTATAACGCCGGTAACACACAGCCCTGTCATGCAGAGCTAGGTATTTGTATAAGTGTAGTTTATGCTATGTTTCTGACGTTCTACGGAAGAGAACGTCGGAACGTAGCATAAACTATACTTATACAAACTACCAAGTAAACAGCACGCCTGTGACGACGTTGTACTGCACAGTGCACGGAGCAATCTGTAGGTACATTGTGCGAAGTTGTCCAACCCAAAACTTAGTAACATCTTAGTCAAATAGTCATGGTAAACATGGGTACTTTTGGTTTGTTAGCTATTTCGTAACAATTTTATTCATTACTGTATGTGTTACAAATACGATCTTCTGACGCATAAGGTCGGGGATGCACAGAGATAAAGTATTACTTCTCAAGTTGAATGCAGGACAGCGCGTGGACAGACAAAGTGATGACGTCATCTGCAATTTTCGATCCGCAAGTTTGGATAATATTTGCCTAAATCTTCTCGGCAAACGCTACTTTTTTCTCGCATTTGCGATTTTGCGAGCAGGCAGCGGAAACACTGCCTGCGTCATTGCGAACAAAGGAAGGCCACAACGCACCTTATTTTCAAGCAGGCGATTTATGTTTGTTTTTCAGATTTCGTCCATTGAAAATCCTACCAGCACGCGAACGGCAAACAAAGAATTTATTGTATGGCACCTAATGTAGAGTGTTTGGATAACATACACAAGAACGTTCTAAATTACTCATGGAGTTGATCGTTGAAACTGAATAGTGACAGTAGTGGTACTTGGAGCAAAAGTTTCTAGCATTGTTGTTTCTGAACGTTGGTGTCACTCAAGTCCACATGCTTAAATATTCAAACCTTGGAATTGAGGAAGTGCATATTTACTGAGTGTTCCCACTGTAATAAGCTGCGCAAACAAACATTCTGAACAGCTACACTAACAACTGATATGGTCGCACCTACTTAGACCTAGAACAATGGCAAGAGCGTCCAGCTCTGATTAACCATTTTACCTGCAGGCTGTGAGTGACGATTTTGCAGTTCGCCGGCATTGAGTCGATAGCCTGTTATTTCAGCAACAGTGACGCAATACATTTTTCTACAAGTATTTTACTTCTCACTTTCCGATTTCAAAATGTTTATGACAAACAGCCTATAATGTTTATCATACCCTTACTTCATAATATTGACATTTTAGTTTCAATTAGATCTCAACGTCACCACGAACTTCATTACACAAAGTGTTGTTTTAATCGATGTGTATCAGCAATTTTGATGTGGTCTTGTTTACATTTTTAATCAGCTACATGCTCTCAGTTACACAACACACCAGGGCCACTCCATGCATGTCAGATAGAGAAACATAAAAAAATCACCACACCTTGCAATGTCATATATCTTACTTTTTTATTCGTGATGAACAAGTGAGCGTGCATTCAGATACCTACATACAAAATTACCCGAATAGCTTCATTTATGATCCTTGACACTCACAAACAGCTGTGTGTAGACCCCAGTAATTGTGGCAGGACCTTGTCCCGCTCTATTTCAGTCAATCACAGCAGTCGGCCACCCCTAAAGTTAGTGGCACGCTCTTCTAAGTACTTCCGTGGCAGTATACTTGACAACGTCATCCTGGCGTACAAAACCTGGGCGCTGAAGTTACTATACACAATGGGCCGAGATTAGGGTTCGTGCGACTGCTAGTTGAATTTGACAGCGGGCATTGCAGTCTGTTGTTCCGTCTTTGACTCTCAAGTGTACAATATAACATACATCACTGATCGATCTTCTGACTGACGAGGTTTTAAACTGCTGCCTTATGAACATTGGGGCGACTTAACCGATCCAAATACCTTTCGCAAACTTGAAAGTGCTCGCACTAAGAAAGATATAAGTAACATTTCAGTTAAATCTGTGTGTTGGTTTTTGAGAAGAAAATTTTTAAGGATTAAATTGCGATTTTCGCTATATCCACTACAGCGAACAAACCTCCTGACTGACCCAAACGCCTTTCGGAAATTAGAAAGAACTACCACTAGGGATTATGAGTGTAAAATTTTAGTTCAATCTGTGTATTGGTTCTGGAGGAAAATATTTAAAAGATTAAATTACGAGTTTTGCAAAATCAAATATGGCGGCAAAACCATGTGACCTATCCGAATGCCTTTCACAAACCTGAAGAGATATTACAATAGATGATACATGTAAAATTGCAGTCTACTCGGTGTGTTGGTTCTAGAGAAGAAGATTTTTAAAGATGAAATTACGATTTTCGCAAAATCCAATATGGCGCCAAACCACGTGACCGATCAAAACGCCTTTCACAAACTTGAAAGTGATCACTGTAAGCATGACATGAGTAAAATTCCAGCTTAATCAGTGTTTTGGTTCTGGAGAAGAAGATTTTTAAAGATTAAATTACGATTTTTTGCACAATCCAATATGGCGGCCAAACCACATGACCAATCAAAACGCTTTTCGCAAACTTGAAAGAGATCACACTGTAGATGACATTTATTAAATTTTAGTTCAATTGGTGAATTTGTTCTGGAGAAGAAGATTTTTAAAGATTAAATTGTGATTTCAAAAAATCCAATATGGCGGCCAAACCACGTGACCGATCGAAATGTCTTTTGCAAACTTAATAGAGATCACTGTAAGGATGACATGAGTAAAATTTTAGCTTAATCGATGTTTCGGTTCTGGAGAAGAAGATTTTTAAAGATTAAATGACTATTTTAGAAAATCCAATATGGTGGCCAAGGTCACGTGACCGCATGCGATTTTATTTGCAAATTCTAGAGACCTTAGGTCATGCTTACTATACAAAAAATTTCAAATCGACTAGACCCCTAGGTCTTCTGGAGAAGCCATTTTTAGGTTTTTGGAAAATCCAATATGGCCACCAGGTCACGTGACCAATCAAAATTTCAAGGGTCAGGTGCACGAGTACTAATTGATACCTACTAGCCCAGCAAATTTTAGAAGTTTTCGTTCAGCCGTTTTAGAGATCTAGGTCGACAAAGAATCGGCAGAAGAAGAAGAAAAAGAGGATTAAAGCTGCAAGCAGCGTTGGCGGGGCCCAAGCGGTTAACATGGTTGAAAAATCTTGCACTAATGATATTATGTGCAAAATTCGAGCTTGAAAAAGTAGGATTTTGAACATCATCTACTGGTTACTGTACGTTTCACTTGGAATTTTATATTTTACGGAAAATCCAATATGGCGGCCAAACCACGTGACCGATCAAAACGCCTTTCGCAAACTTGAAAGAGATCACACTTAAGATGTTACATGTCAAATTTCAGTCGAATAGGTTTGTTGGTTCTGGAGGAGAAGATTCTTAGAGATTAAATCACGATTTTCGCAAAATGCAATATGGCGGCCAAATCACGCGACCGATCGAAATCTTTTTCGCAAACTTGAAAGAGATCACTCTAAGGATGACATGAGTAAAATTTCAGCTCAAACGGTATTTGGTTCTTGAGAAGAAGATTTTTAATGACTAAATTGCCTTTTCGCAAAATCCAATATGGTGGCCAAATCACGTGACCGATCCAAATGTTTTTGGCAAACTTGAAAGAGATCACTCTAAGGATGACATGAGTAAAATTTCAGCTCAAACGGTGTTTTGGTTCATGAGAAGAAGATTTTTGAAGATTAAATTGCGATTTTCGCAAAATCCAATATGGCGGCCAAATCACGTGACCGATCGAAATGTTATTCGCAAACTTGAAAGAGATCACTCTAAGGATGACAATGAGTAAAATTTCAGCTAAAACAGTGTTTTGGTTCTTGAGAAGAAGATTTTTGAAGATTAAATGGGTATTTAAAAAATCCAATATGGCGGCCAAATCACGTGACCGATCGAAATCTTTTTCACGAAAAATCTTGAAAGAGATCACTCTAAGGATGACATGAGTAGAATTTCAGCTCAAACAGTGTTTTGGTTCTTGAGTAGAAGATTTTTGAAGATTAAATTGCGATTTTTGCAAAATCCAATATGGCCGCCAAATCACGTGATTGATCGAAATGTTATTTGCAAACATGAAAGAGATCACTCTAAGGATGACATGAATAAAATTTCAGCTCAAACGGTGTTTTGGTTCATGAGAAGAAGATTTTTGAATATTAAATTGCGATTTTCGCAAAATCCAATATGGCGGCCAAATCACGTGATCGATCGAAATGTTATTTGCAAACATGAAAGAGATCACTCTAAGGATGACATGAGTCAAATTTCAGTTCAAACGGTGTTTTGGTTCTTGAGAAGAAGATTTTAAGATTAAATTACGATTTCACAAAATCCAAGATGGCGGCCAAATCACGTGACCGATCAAAATGTTATTCGCAAACTTGAAAGAGATCACTCTAAGGATGACAAGAGAAAAATTTTCAGCTCAAACGGTGTTTTGGTTCTTGAGAAGAAGATTTTTAAAGATTAAAGGGGTATTTTTCAAAAATCCAATATGGCGGCCAAAGTCACGTGACCGCACGCAATTTTATTTACAAAATCTGAAGACCTTACGTCATGCTTCCTACAGAAAAAAATTCAAATTTACCAGACCCCTAGATCATCAGGAGAAGCCGTTTTTAGGTTTTTGAAAAATCCAATATGGCCGCCAGGTCACGTGACCAATCAAAATTTGCATACCCAGGTGCACGAGATCTTATAGGTACCTATTAGCCCTGCAAGTTTTAGAAGTCTGCGGTGAGCAGTGTTTGAGTTCTAGGTCACCAAAAAAGGAGCGAAGAACGAAAAGAAGAAGAGAAGAAGAAGAAGAAGAATATTGAACTCCTATAAAACCAATAGGGGCCCAGCCGGTAGGCTTGGGCCCCTAATTAAAGCTGCAAGTAGCGTTGGCGGGGCCACAAGCGGTAATCATGTGACCGATCCAAATGTCTTTTATAAACTTGAAAGACATAAGCCTAAGGATGACCTGAGTAACATTTCAACTGAACTGGTGTTTTACTTCTCAAGAAGAAGCTTTTTAAAGAGTAAATTGGTATTTTTCGAAAATCCAATATGGCGGCCAAATCACGTGACCGATCAAAATGCCTTTCACAAACTTGAAAGAGATCACACTTAAGATGTTACTTGTCAAATTTCAGTCCAATCGGTGCATTGGTTCTGGAGAAGAAGATTTTTAAAGATTAAATCACGATTTTCGCAAAATCCAATATGGCGGCCAAACCGCGTGACCATTAAAATATCAGAAAAATAATACTTTAAAAATCTTCTTCTCAAAAACTGCCAGTTCAATTTCCTTGAAATTTAGTATATAGCATCTATATTGTATGGCCTATAAAGTTTGCGAAAAGATTTTGGATCGGTCAAATTTTATGGAAATGGGACAGTAAAAAACATTTTCATTTCAAAATTGTAGCCAGGTCACATGACTAATTAAATATTCAAGACTAACATGCACTACCTCTCATTGACCTTAAACATTGTACCAAGTTTCAAAAAATTTCATTGAGCAGTTTCTGAGATTAGGACGGACAAAAAAACGGCAGAAGAATAAGAAGAAGAAGAAGGAAGTAGAACTTTAGCAATACCAATAGGGGCCATCGCCCATGAGGGCGCTCGGCCCCTAAGAAGAAGAAGGAAGTAGAACTTGAGCAATACCAATAGGGGCCTTCGCCCATGAGGGCGCTTTGCCCAAAGAAGAAAAAAAGTAGAACTTGAGCAATACAAATAGGGCCTCGCCCATGACGGCGCCCGGCCCCTAAGAAGAAGGAAGTAGAATTTGAGCAATACCAATAGGGCCTCGCCCATGAGGGCGCTCGGCCCCTTATTAAAGCTGCAAGTAGCCTTGGCGGGGCCCAAGCTGCTAATCTGGTTTAAAGTTCTTGCACTTATAATGTTATATGCAAATTTGAAGTCTCGAAAAGTAGGATTTTGAGCATCATCTCATGGTTACTGTACCAGTATGTTTCACTCGTAATTGCATGTTTTATGCAAAATCAAATATGGCTGCCAGAGTTCTTCACCGATCCAATTGCCTATCAGAAACAGTAAAGTGCTCAGATAGGAGTAAAATGTCATTGATCAGTGTGTTGGTTCTTGAGAAGAAGAGCTTTAAATAGTAAATTGCGATTTTTGCTAAATCCAAGATGGCAGCCAAACCACAACACGGTACGTGAAAGTACCCATGATGCAATGCGATTTGTACACACTGAGATCGGCCTGCCCGTTACACATGCGTTATCCCCATTACGCGCATGCACCCATAGAAACACTGTCCATTACATTAGTTGAGTACATGCAGCTACAGTCATCAGCGCGTTGCGATCGCCTCAAAAATATTTAGACTGACAGTGGAAAGTTTTTCTTGTATGCACGTAGATGTATTTATCATCGGCCAGAGACATGTACGACACGGTTTTTGTGGTTTCAGTGGATATAAGGATGCAACTTTTAGCACAAATGCGGCGATGTCTGATACATTGATAGCATGCATTTATTACCGAGTTACTTGTCAGCTCTGCGGCTACGCGGTGACAGAAACACATTTCGGCGAACGCAAGCTGCACTGAATCGACACCCTTCCAACTTCTTCCAAACCAGCAAAGCTGTTGACGCCGGTTGTGAACGTTTATAGTAAGGGACTGGTCAGTTTCTTCGGCCTGGGGGGCGGTGGATTCATGGGGGGGGTCACCCTGTTTTTGACTTTGGTGATAGGGGGGGTCACCATGTTTTTGAAATGCCCAATAGGGGGGGGGTCAGTGTGTTTTTGAATTTTGACACAGGCTCATCATTGCCTAAAATGCATCGTGTCAGCCACAAATTTCATCATTCAGTTGTATTTTTCGGCGCGCCCTTCGGGCGCGTAACTTTAATAATCAGTCATATTTTCAGCACGCCCAACTTTAACATATCAAGCATACATACATCAGAGATATCTGTATGTTCAATATTTTTCAGCGTGCTCTTCAAGCTCATTACTTTAATATATCAGACATTTTTCAGCATGCCCTTTAGGTGCATGACTTTAATATACACGGCATATATATCAGAGATATCAGGATGTTTCATATTTTTCGGCGCGCCCTTCGGGCGCCATACTTTAATAAATGAGAGATATCTTGATGTAAAGTGTACCATTATGAAATCTGCATTTCATATGAAAAGGATGACAAATTCCTGATACTTTTCTGTTCTCTCTATGAGAATTCAGTATGAGAAAGCAACATGCACAAATATTTCACAATATATATTTGATACAGTGACTTATTTTAGAGATAGAAAAATGACAAGATATCTTTCCTTCTCATTGATGCAATTATTTTCCTTTGTGTCGCAGGTTTTCCGTAGAAAGATGCTTTTTTATGAACAAAATAACATTTAAAAAAGGCACTTTTTGTCATTATTAGCTGTGCTTTTGTGGTTTCAATGTTACATGAAAAAGGTCATCTCAGACACTGCACACATCAGATTTAGCTAAAATGCCTCTCTATGGCTCCTCAGGAGATTTAATAGGATGGTTGGCAAGTCTTAACACCCATCAAAGTTTTTGATTCACTGCTTTTTCCTCTTTGATATTAATGATTGACATCCATTTCTGTACAACAGTTCAGGACATCTGGTTAAGCATTGAAAGTGTGAAATACATTCACAGCTCATTCAAAATACAGCTCATTCAAAATGTACTGTATTCAAACTTTAAGATTGACACTTTGAAATTCCTATCTTACAACTGACATGTCAACAATTTCATTAAAACATACAATGACTATTTAAAATATATATATATGTAAAATGTAATATATATATATATATATATATATATATATATATATATATATATATATATATATATATATATATATATATATATATATATATATATATATATATAATTTATGTCCACCTTTTGTTTTACCTATGTCGCGCGCCAGGGGGGGGGGGTCACCCTGTTTTCAAAATTTGGAATAGGGGGGTCACCCTGTTTTCAAAATTTGGAATAGGGGGGGTCAGCCACTTTTTGACGTCGGCAAAAAATAATCCACCGGCCCCCCCAGGCCGAAGAAACTGACCAGTCCCTAATAGACCGCAATTTTCAACAAGCGATCGTGAAAGTTCTGTAAACACTTCAGTATCCTGTGAGCGTGCAGTAACATGTATCATGGATGTAAAAAATAGATTTTTTACATCCATGCATGTACTAGTATGTACTGATAGCGTACTGCGTAGCGCCTTTGTAGTTTTACGTACGGCCAGTGTTGTTTACATCAGCCGGTCCCCGGCAGAAGACCGGCAACCCTATAAACGCGTCGTAACAAAAGGGTTTTGTCAACAGTTGGCAATGCAAAGCCACGTTCCTATCTGTTCTAGTCTCTACAGTTCAAGGACCGTTCAAAAATGAACATTGATTCATATTTCATGCGATCGAGAAATTACATACCGGTACACAATACACAGATACAGCCATGTCATTTGTATTTGTTTCAGCGCCGTGTCTCGTACGATTTTAATCCCGGCACAAGCGAGCGTAAGCCTGAGTACAGTGCATGTGCATACAAAAGCAAAATTATAACATGGCAAAGTACATTTTTCATTCCGATGTGACTGTCCGTTTTCAAACTCTATCTCCTCCCTCGATTTTGGGGTCAACATAGGCAAGCAGTATATCGTTGGAATCGTATTTAGTTGCACGACAATCCAATGTTGATCATTTTTCAAAATCCACGTTTGTAATCGAGAAATAGCCAAAATTCCGTTAAAAATCTCATTTTTCACTAAATAATTGCGCTGAAATTTCCAAATATCGGTCAAATAAAAATCTGAGAACATACTTCTACTCAGAGCAAGCATGGCAATGGCGTATGCACTCTTCCAGGCATCATTGATAAAAAACCAGAGAAGAGATAGCTAAAAATAACCCCAAAAGGCAAAAAAATGAAAACTTAACGACAATTTTCTATGATATGGATCTTTGGATAGAAAAATGCTATAAAGATCCGGAAAAAAACTGAAAAATGTACGTCTTTCGGGCTATCACATTGACGTAATTGCGAACGAGGATAAAAGTCATGCGTATGCATTCGACCTCAATTTCCAGCTGGGGGCTATTTTTGGACAGCTTTTGTCATATTTATAATGGCGCCCTCCGTGGTAGAATGGTGATCTCTGTGTGTACGAATCGAGTTGCATCATGGGATAAACCACGTACTGTGCACAAGACCGATTGAACTGCGTTTTGCAATCTTGAAAGAGGTCATACTTAAGATGATACGATTAAAATTTCAGTTCAATCGGTGTGTTGGTTCTGGAGAAGAAATTTTTAAAGATTTAAGTGTGATTTCTATAAAATCCAAGATGGCGGCCAAACCATTTGACCGATCAGGATGGCTTTCGCAAACTTGAAAGGGATTTTTTTAAGATGATAGGAATTAAATTTTAGTTCAATCTCATGTGTTGTTCTGGAGAAGAAGATTTTTAAAGATTTCACAAAATCCAAGATGGCGGCCAAACCATGTGTCCAATTCATATGGTTTTCGCAAACGTGAAAGAGACTACACTAAGGATGATGTCAGTTAAATTTCATCTACATCGGAGCGTTGGTTCTGGAAAAGAAGATTTTTTAAGATTAAAGCTCAATTTCACAAAATCCAAGATGGCGGCCAAACCACGTAACCGATCAAAATGTCTTTTGCAACCTTGAAAGAGACCACTCTTAGGATGACATGAGTAAAATTTCAGCTCAATCGGTGTGTTAGTTCTGGAGAAGAGGATATTTGAAGATTAAATTGGTAGTTTTCGAAAATCCAATATGGCGGCCAAATCGTGTGACCGATCCAAATGTCTTTCGCAAACTTGAAAGAGATCAAACTTCAGATGTTACATGTCAAATTTCAGTCGAATCGGTGTGTTGGTTCTGGAGAAGAAGATTTTTAAAGATTTAATCACGATTTTCTCAAAATCCAATATGGCGGCCAAACCACGTGACCGATCAACACGCCGTTCGAAAACTTGAAAAAGATGACTCTAAGGATGACATGAGCAAAATTTCAGCTCAATCGGTGTGTTGGTTCTGGAGAAGAAGATTTTGAAGATTAAATTGTGATTTTCTCAAAATCCAATATGGCGGCAAAACCACGTGACCGATCAAAACGCCTTTCGCAAACTTGAAAGAGATCACACTTAAGATAATTGCAATCGTACCAATCCATAATCCAATAACACTAGGTCAAAATTTGTAAGACAATAATTGTAAACATAGACACAAAACAGCACAAAACAGACAGAAAATAGACGGTACACAAACAAAGTCAAATTCATGAAAGAAAGATATATGGACCTCTGGCCAAAAGACCAAGAAGTGATGCCAGGTGTTTCGAAAATAGTAAGCGCATCCTGCCCCACATGTGGCACCCGCCATATATCAATCTGTAAGTCATATAGGTAGTGGTTGCTAACTAAGGCCCCATGTCACCGATGCCATCAGTGATCATTTGTCGAAGAGAGATATCGTATTTATCAACCAGCTTGCGATACCTGCCAAAAAAGCGTTTGAATGTAGAGACAAGTCTTGCTCTGGTGTTACCTTGATTTAACAGTTTGAAAGAGAGATGGCCATGTCTCTCTACAAAATCACCATATGAACTGCATGCTCTTGCATATCGAATAAGCTGGGAAATGTATACCCCATAAGCAGGTGAGAGTGGAATATTACTGATGAGGTGTGGAAATTAATTATACTAAAGTTGAAATCATCTCTCTTGTCATATAGCCTAGTAGAAAGGTGACCATTAGAGTCAAATGCAAGTAAAATGTCCAGATATGAAGCAGAAGAGGCTGTTTCTGTAGTCTCTTAATCTCCAATTCTGGAGGATAAATCATAGCGAGATATTTACTGAATTCAGAGTTATTCAATGAAATAACATCGTCTATGTATCTAAATGTAAGGTTGAAAGTACGAGCTACAGAGACCTTTTTCTGCTTGATAAGGTTCTGGATAAATTCTGCCTCGTATGAGAACAGAAATAAGTCGGCAAGTAAGGGAGCACAGTTAGTGCCCATGGGAATTCCTATGCACTGTTGGAAAATGTGTCCTCCAAATTCAACAAATATGTTGTCAATGAGGAAATCAAGCATACTGATAATGTCTTTCTCGGTATAAAACACTTTAGCGTTAGTAATATTTTTAACAAAATATGTAGAATTATACCCTAATACCACATATTTGTAACGGCGTGAACCGTTTTTGTAGAAAAATGCTTGGTTGATGATGTTTTTCAAGCGTTCTTTCAATTTATCATGTGGTATTGTGGTATACAATGTGGAAAAATCGAAAGTTTTAATAGATGTTATTTTTGAAACAGATCTTGATTTCAAATTTTCCAAGAGTTCCTTCGAATTTTTTAATATCCACATTTGATTTATACCACTCCGAGAAAAGACAACATCACAGTATGATTGAAGTCCCCGTTTAACAGTACAAAGAACAGAAGTCAGTATCTTCGATAACTCTGTTGTTGAACATTTTTGAAGATCCTGCGATAACCTAGCTTTGTAGGTGTTTTGTGGAGCTTTGGTATCCAGTATAAGCTAGGCAACTTATTATGGTCATCCTTTGTTGTAATATTAAAATTATCAATGAATGACTTATGGTTTGCCAAAATTTCAGATCTGTTGAACATTGATTGTCTGTAAGTGGAGTTGGTGGAGGTCTTAGTTACACCAAGTTCGTCTATAAGACATTCAAAATAATACTTCTTACAGACAAATACGATTTGCAGCTTTATCAGCAGGGACGACAACATATTTGTCATGGATATCATTCAAACACTTAACAGCATCAGGATCTTTAAATACAGAATAGGGTCTTCTGCAAACATGTGATCTTAGTCGACCAATACGGCCACGCACTATTTTCCTCACAGATTTGACCCATTCTGACAGTGTGTCCAGCTCTACATCCTCCCTTTTAGCCCATTTCCTGGCATATTCTTCAACTGAGTCCATAATGATCTTAAAATTATGGTTCCAGTTGATCCTGCGAGGTTCTCTGAACTTGGGTCCACAAGATAGTATCTTACGAAGGTGGTGATGTTCAACCAAGTTCAGATCACCAGTGATGACATGGCCAACTGGAGTATATTTGAAGGGAGATGTAGAGCAGTCACAGGATGCTGGTGTTTGAAGGAATTCATCAATTTTTAAGTGCCGCAATGCCTTATTGTAATTGAATATTTTATTGGAGATTGTCTTGGTGTATTGATATGACAGAATAGGTACAGACTGGTTCTAAAGTATACAGGTATAGTTGATGTAACCTTTTTGTTGTGTAGTACATTGCTGATATTAATGGCATCAATTCCTTTGTTAGTAAATGGAAGATGTATGAAATGACGATGATCATCAGTCATAGGTTCAGCACGAACAGGCTTGTATTGTCTGTAGAGTGCAATGTCAGCAATAATACTGACCAGTCTGTACGGTTGTTTGTTCGGATCTGTCAAAGACAATCCCAATGCATAGACATGCAACCTTCTCAAGTCCTTGATGGAAAGAGCAAATAATGAAGAAGGAATGTGATGGAGACCTAAAGGCTTCTGCAATAAAAGAAGCCATTCATGAAATTTGTCATGGCAATTGGAGGTAGCTGATGTATCCAATTTAGGCCGATGGTAACGCCTATGTCCATGACTACGTCTTCTATGGACAGAAGACTCAAATAGGCCCAAAATGCTGTTCGCACACTGAAAGAGATGACTCTAAGGATGACATTAGTAACATTTCAGTTCAATCGGTGCATTGTTCTGGAAGACAATAATTTTAAATATTAAATTGTTATTTTTCGAAAATCTTATATGTCGGCCAGGGTCACGTGACCGTTCGCGATTTTATTTGCAAATTCTTAAGACCTTAGGTCATACTTGCTATAGAAAAAATTTCACACTGACTTGACCCCTAGGTCAGCAAGAAAAGCTTTTTTTAGTTTTTTCGGAAAATCCATATGGCCGCCAGGTCACATGACCAATCAAATTTTAAGGATAATATGCACGAGAACTTATAAGTAGCTATTAGCACTGCGGGTTTGAGAAGTTTATGTCATGCGGTTTCTGAGATCAAGAGTGACAAAAAAGGGACAGTAGAAGAAGAAGATGAGGAAGAAGAAGAATATTGAACTCCAGTAAAACCAATAGGGGCCAAGCCGGCAGGCTTGGGCCCCTTATTAAAGCTGCAAGCAGCGTTGCCGGGGCCCAAGCAGTTAACTTTGTTTTGAAGTTATTCAACTGATCATAATATGTACAAAATTTGAACTTGGTAAAATCTTTGAATCTTGTTAAGAAGGAAATTGAACATAATTTCATAGTTACTATTGGTTTTCTAGTAAACGTAAGTTTTACGCAAAATCCAATATGACGGCAGAAATGCTTGGCAGATCCAAATGTCTTTTGCAAGCATGAAAGAGATCACTCTAAAGATGACATGAGTAAAATTTCAGCTCAATCGGTGGTTTAGTTTGAAAAATAACAAATTTGAAGATTAAAGTACGATTGACACAAAATCCAAGATGGCGGCCAAAGCATGAATTAGATATGTGCATATTTAATGAGGTACCGGATATTGCACCATAAGGTCTGCCATCATACTAAATATGAAGGATGTAGCACTTGTAGTTCCTGAGTTATGGACAAACATGTATATATGAGGTCAAGGTCATTGAGGTCATGTGACATTTTGTCAAAAAAATTGTATCCCATACTTATCCCTATATGCCAAAAAATTAGACCTCTAGCTCTATTGGCTTGCCCAAAATTAGATATGTGCATATTTATTGAGGTACCGGATTTGGCACCATATGGTCTCCGAGCATACCAAATATGAAGGATGCAGCACTTGTGGTTCCTGAGTTATGGACATATATGTATATTTGAGGTCAAAGGTCATCAAAGTCATGTGACATTTTATTTAAAAAATTGTTTTTCGTAGTTATCCCTATATACCAAAAATCTGACCTCTTGCTATATTAGATTGCCCAGAATTAGATATGACTCTTACATAGGCCAGAATAAGCCATTTGTATAGCTTAGCTGCAGAGGTATAGGGGAGGTCAAGGTCATTGAAAAATCAGAAAAATAATACTTTAAATATCTTCTTCTCAAAAACTGCCAGGTCAATTTCCTTTAAATTTATTATATAGCATCTAGTAGTATGGCCTATAAAGTTTGTGAAAAGATTTTGGTGGTAGTTCTGGAGAAGAAGATTTTTGAAGATTAAATTGGTATTTTTCAAAAATCCTATATGGCGGCCAAATCACGTGACCGATCCAAATGTCTTTCAAAAACTTAAGAGAGATCACTCTAAGGATGACATGAGTAAAATTTCAGATAAATCGGTTTGTTTTTTTCTGGAGAAGAAGATTTTAATGATTAAATTGCGATTTTCGTAAAATCCAAGATGGCGGCCAAATCATGTGACGAATCCAAATGTCTTTTCAAACTTGGAACAGATCACTCTAAGGATGACATGAGTAAAATTTCAGTTAAATCGGTGTGTTTGTTTTGGAGAAGAAGATTTTTAATGATTAAATTGCGATTTTGTAAAATCCAAGATGGCGGCCAAATCATGTGACCGATCCAAATGTCTTTTGCAAACTTAAAACAGATCACTCTAAGGATGACATTAGTAAAATTTCAGTTAAATCGGTGTGTTGGTTCTGGAGAAGAAGATTTTTAATGTTTAAATTGCGATTTTAAATCGGTGTTTTGGTTCTGGAGAAGAAGATTTTTAATGATTAAATTGCGATTTTCGTAAAATCAAAGATGGCGGCCAAATCACGGGACCGATTGAAACGCCTTTCACAAACTTGAAGGAGATCCTCCTAGGAATGACATGAGTAAAGTTTCAGCTAAAGCGGTATGTTGGTTCAGGTCACATGACCAATCGAAATTTGTATACCCAGGTGCACGAGATCTCATAGGTACCTATTAGCCCTGCTAGTTTAGAAGTTTGCGGTAAGCAGTGTTTGAGTTCTAGGTCGACAAAAAAGAGCGGAAGAAAAAGAAGAAGAAGAAGAAAGTTGAATTCCTATAAAACCAATAGGGGCCCAGCCGGTAGGCTTGGGCCCCTAATTAAAGCTGCAAGCAGCATTGGCGGGGCCCAAGCGGTTAATCATGTGATCAATTCAAAGTCTTTTACAAAATTGAAAGACATAAGCCTAAGGATGACATGAGTAACATTTCAGCTCAACTAGTGTTTTACTTCTGGAGAAGAAGCTTTTTAAAGAGTAAATTGGTATTTTTTGAAAATCCAATATGGCGGCCAGATCACATGACCGATTCAAATATCTTTCGTAATCTTGAAAGATATCAGCCAAAGGATGACATGAGCGAAGTTTTAGCTCAATCGGTGTTTTAGTTCTGGAGAAGAAGATTTTTGAAGATTATATTGGTATATTTCGAAAATCCAATATGGCGGCCAAATCACGTGACCGATCCAAATGTTTTTAGCAAAATTGAAAGAGATCACTCTGAGGAAGACATGTGTAAAATATCAGCTTAATCAGTGTTTTGGTTCTGGAGAAGAAGATTTTTGAAGATTAAATTGTTATTTTCGCATCAAATCACATAACCAATCAAAATTGTTTTCGCAAACTTGAAAGAGATCACTCTTAGGATGACATGAGTAAAATTTCAGCTCAAACTGTGTTTTGGTTTTTGAGACGAAGATTTTTAAAGATTAAATTGGTATTTTTACGAAAATCCAATATGGCGGCCAAAGTCACGTGACCGCACGCAATTTTATTTACAAAATCTAAAAACCTTAGGTCATGCTTGCTATATAAAAAATTCAAATTGATCAGACCCGTAGATCATCAGGAGAAGGCGTTTTTAGGTTTTTGGAAAATCCAATATGGTCGCCAGGTCACATGACCAATCGAAATTTGTATACCCAGGTACACGAGATCTTATAGGTACCTATTAGCCCTGCAAGTTTTAGAAGTCTGCGGTGAGCAGTGTTTGAGATCAAGGTTGATAAAAAAGAGCGGAAGAGGAAGAAGAAGAAGAAAGTTGAATCCAGTAAAACCAATAGAACTCTAGCAATAACAATAGGGGTCCAGCTGGTCGGCTTGGGCCCCTAAGAAGAAGAAGAGGAGAAGGAAGAAGAAATAGTAGAACTTGAGCAATAACAATAGGTCCCAGCCGGTCGGCTTGGGCCTCTAAAAAGTAGAACTTGAGCAATACCAATCGGGACCTCGCCCATGAGGGCGCTCGGCCATAAAGATTAAAGCTGCAAGCAGCGTTGCCGGGGCCCAAGCAGTTAACTTTGTTTTGAAGTTCAACTGATCATAATATGTACAAAATTTGAACTTGGTAAAATCTTTTGCATCTTGTTAAGAAGGAAATTGAACATAATTACATAGTTACTGTTGGTTTTCTAGTAAAGGTAAGTTTTACGCAAAATCCAATATGACGGCAGAAATGCTTGGCATATCCAAATGTCTTTTGCATGCATGAAAGAGATCACTCTAAGGATGACATGAGTAAAATTTCAGCTCAATTGGTGGTTTATTTTTGAAAAAGAACAATTTTGAAGATTAAAGTACGATTGACACAAAATCCAAGATTGCGGCCAAACCATGATTTAGATATGTGCATATTTAATGAGGTACCCGATATTGCACCATATGGTCTCCCATCATACCAAATATGAAGGATGTAGCACTTGTAGTTACTTAGTTATGGACATATGAGTATATTTGAGGTCAAAGGTCATCGAGGTCATGTGACATTTTGTTAAAAAGTTTCTATCCCATACCAAACCATACACCAAAAATCAGGCCTCTAGCTCTATTGTTTGCCAAGAATTAGATATATGCATATTTGATGAGGTGCATGATGTGGCGTCATAAGGTCTAGAATCCTACCAAATATGAAGGGTGTACACTCGTGGTTACTGAATTATGGACATATATGTATATTTGAGGTCAAAGGTCATTGAGGTCATGTGACATTTTGTGACAAAAATTGTATCCCATACTTATCCCCATATACCAAAAAATCAGACCTCTATCTCTCTTGGCTTGCCCAAAAATAGTTATGTGCATATTTAATGAGGTACAAGATATGGCACCATATGGTCTCCCATCATACAAAATATGAAGGGTGTAGCACTTGTGGTTACTTAGTTATGAACATATACGTATATTTAAGGTCAAAGGTCATCGAGGTCACATGACATTTTGTCAAAAATATTGTACTGCTAAGTTATGCCTATATACAAAAAAATCAGACCTCTAGCTCTATTGGCTTGCCCAGAATTAGATATGTGCGTATTTAGTGAGGTACCAGATATGGCATCATAAGGTCTCCCGTCATACTAAATATGAACGATGTAGCACTTGAGGTTCCTAAGTTATGGACGTATATGTATATTTGAGGTCAAAGGTCATCAAGGTCACGTGACATTTTGTTCACAAAGTTTCTATCCCATACCCAGGTACCAGATATGGCACCATGTGGTCTCCCATCATACTAAATATGAAGGATGTAGCACTTGTGGTTCCTGAGTTATGGACATATATGTACATTTGAGGTCAAATGTCATTGAGGTTATGTGACACTTTGTCAAAAAAATTGTATCCCATACTTACCCCCATACACCAGAAATCAGACCTCTAGCTCTATTGGCTTGCCAAGAATTATATATGTCATATTTAATGAGGTACGGGATATGGCACCATAAGGTCTCCAATCATACCAAATATGAAGGATGTAGCACTTGTGGTTCCTGAGTTATGGACGTATATGTATATTTGAGGTCAAAGGTCATCGAGGTCACTTTACATTTTGTTGAAAAAATTGTATTCCATACTTATCCCAATATACAAAAATCAGACCTATAGCTGTGTTTGCTTGCCCAAAATTAGATATGTGCATATTTGATGAGGCACCGCATATGGTACCATATGGTCTCCCATCATATCAAATGTGAAGGATGTAGCGCTTGTGGTTCCTGAGTTATGGACATATATGTATATTTGAGGTCAAAGGTCATCGGAGTCATGTGACATTTTGTTAAAAAAATATTATCCATACCTATCCCCATATACAAAAAATAAGACCTCCAGCACTATTGGCTTGCCCAAAATTAAATATGTGCGTATTTAATGAGGTGCATGATATGTCATCATAAGGTCTCTCATCATTCCAAATATGAATGATGTAGCACTTGTTGTTCCTGAGTTATTGACATATATGTATGAGGTCAAAGGTCATCGAAGTCATGTGACATTTCATTAAAAAAATTGTTTTCCGTAGTTATCCTTATATACCAAAAATCAGACCTCTGGCTCTATTGGATTGTCCAGAATTAGATATGACTCTTACATAGGCCAGAATAAGCCATTGGTATATCTTAGCTGCAGAGGTATAGGGGAGGTCAAAGGTCATTGAAAAATCAGAAAAATAATACTTTAAAAATCTTCTTCTCAAAAACTGCCAGGTCAATTTCCTTGAAATTTATTATATAGCATCCAGGTAGTATTGCCTATAAAGTTTGAGAAAAGATTTTGGATCGGTCAAATTTATAGAAATGGGACAATAAAAAACATTTTCATTTCAAAATAGTAGCCAGGTCACATTACTAATTAAAAATTCAAGATGAACATGTACTACCTCTCATTGACCTTAAACATTGTACCAAGTTTCAAAAAATTTCATTGAGCAGTTTCTGAGATTAGGAAGGACACAAAAACGGCATGAGAAGAAGAAGAAAGAGAAGAAAGTAGAACTTTAGCAATACCAATAGAGGCCTGGCCCATGAGGGCGCTCGGCCCCTAAAGAAGGAAGTAGAATTTTAGCAATACCAATAGGGGTCTTGCCCATGAGGGCGCTCGGCCCCTAAGAAAGTAGAATTTGAGCAATACCAATAGGGGCCTCGCCCATGAGGGCGCTCGGTCCTCAAGAAGATTAAAGCTGCAAGCAGCGTTGGCGGGGCCCAAGCGGTTAACATGGTTTCAAGTTCTTCCATTGATGATAATATGTGCAAAATTGAGCTTTGTAAAGTCTTTTGGTTCTTGTAAAGAAGGAATATGAACATGATCTCATAGGTACTGTAGGTTTCACTGGTAATTGTAAGTTTTACGCAAAATCCAATATGGCGTCCAAACTGCTTGTCAGATCCAAGTGCCTTTCACAAATGTTAAAGAGCTCATGCTTAAGAAGATATTAGCAAAATTTCAGTTAAATAGGTGAGCTAGTTCTTGAGAAGAAGATTTTTGAATATTAAGTTGTCATTTTCGCAAAACTCCAATATGGCGGCCAAATCATGTGACCGATCCAAAGTGGTTTGCAAACTTGAAAGAGATCACTCTAAGGATGATATGAGTAAAATTTCAGTGCATTCGGTGTGTTGGTTCTGGAGAAGAAGATTTTGAAGTTTAAATTGGTATTTTTTGAAAATCCAATATGGCGGCCAAATCACATGACCGATCCAAATGTCTTTTGCAAACTTGAAAGAGATCACTCTAAGGATGACATGAGTAAAATTTCAGCTCAATCAGTGTGTTAGTTCTGGAGAAGAAGATTTTTGAAGATTAAATTGGTATTTTCCGAAAATCCAATATGGCGGCCAAATCACGTGACCGATCCAAATGTCTTTTGCAAACTTGAAAGAGATCACTCTAAGGATGACATGAGTAAAATTTCAGCTCAATCTATGTGTTAGTTCTGGAGAAGAAGATTTTGAAGATTAAATTGGTATTTTTCGAAATTCCAATATGGCGGCCAAATCACGAGAGTGATCAAAATGTTTTTTACAAACATGAAAGACATCATTCTAAGGATGACATGAGCAAAATTTCAGCTCAATCTGTGTTTTGGTTCTGGAGAAGAAGATTTTCAAATATTAAATGGGTATTTTTCAAACATCCAATATGGTGGCCAAATCACGTGACTGATCAAAATGTCTTTTGCAAACTTGAAAGAGATCACTCTAAGGATGACATGAGCTAAACTTCAGCTCAATCGGTGTTTTGGTTCTGGAGAAGAAGATTTTGAAGATTAAATTGCGATTTTCGCAAAATCCAATATGGCGGCCAAACCACGTGACAGATCAAAATGTCTTCTGCAAACTTCAAAGATATTAATCTAAGGATGACATGAGTAAAATTTCAGCTCAATCTGTGTTTTGGTTCTGGAGAAGAAGATTTTCAAATATCAAAAGGGTATTTGTCAAAAATCCAATATGGTGGCCAAATCACGTGACTGATCAAAATGTCTTTTGCAAACTTGAATATTAAATTGCGATTTTTCGCAAAATCCAATATGGCGGCCAAACCACACGACCGATCAAAATGTCTTTCGCAAACTTGAAATACATCACTCTATGGATGACATGAGT
Organism: Ptychodera flava; assembly: GCF_041260155.1. Classification (NCBI taxonomy): domain Eukaryota; kingdom Metazoa; phylum Hemichordata; class Enteropneusta; family Ptychoderidae; genus Ptychodera; species Ptychodera flava. The sequence goes on along the minus strand of NC_091934.1, from coordinate 5,630,420 downwards.
AAAATTTCAGCTCAATCGGTGTTTTGGTTCTGGAGAAGAAGATTTTTAAGATTAAATTGGTATTTTTCGAAAATCCAATATGGCGGTCAAATCACGTGACCGATCCAAATGTCTTTTGCAAACTTGAAAGAGATCACACTAAGGATGACATGAGTAAAATTTCAGCTCAATCTGTGTGTTAGTTCTGAAGAAGAAGATTTTTGAAGATTAAATTGGTATTTTTCGAAAATCCAATATGGCGGCCAAATCACGTGACCGATCCAAATGCATTTTGCAAACTTGAAAGAGATCACTCTAAGGATGACATGAGTAAAATTTCAGCTCAATCGGTGTGTTAGTTCTGGAGAAGAAGATTTTTGAAGATTAAATTGGTATTTTTCGAAAATCCAATATGGCGGCCAAATCACGTGACCGATCCAAATGCTTTTTGCAAACTTGAAAGAGATCACCCTAAGGATGACATGAGTAAAATTTCAGCTCAATCTGTCTGTTAGTTCTGGAGTAGAAGATTTTTGAAGATTAAATTGGTATTTTTCGAAAATCAAATATGGCGGCCAAATCACGAGAGTGATCAAAATGTTTTTTACAAACATGAAAGACATCATTCTAAGGATGACATGAGCAAAATTTCAGCTCAATCTGTGTTTTGGTTCTGGAGAAGAAGATTTTCAAATATTAAATGGGTATTTTTCAAACATCCAATATGGTGGCCAAATCACGTGACCGATCCAAATGTCTTTTGCAAACTTGAAAGACATCACTCTAAGGATGACATGAGTAAAATTTCAGCTCAATCGGTGTTTTGGTTCTGGAGAAGAAGATTTTTGGATGTTAAATTTCGATTTTCACAAAATCCAAGATGGCGGCCAAACCACGTGACAGATCAAAATGTCTTCTGCAAACTTCAAAGATATTAATCTAAGGATGACATGAGTAAAATTTCAGCTCAATCTGTGTTTTGGTTCTGGAGAAGAAGATTTTCAAATATCAAAAGGGTATTTGTCAAAAATCCAATATGGTGGCCAAATCACGTGACTGATCAAAATGTCTTTTGCAAACTTGAATATTAAATTGCGATTTTTCGCAAAATCCAATATGGCGGCCAAACCACATGACCGATCAAAATGTCTTTCGCAAACTTGAAAGACATCACTCTATGGATGACATGAGTAAAATTTCATCTCAATCGGTGTTTTGGTTCTGGAGAAGAAGATTTTAAGATTATATTGCGATTTTCGCAAAATCCAAGATTGCGGCCAAACCATGTGACAGATTCAAATGTCTTTCACAAACTTGAAAGATATTACTCTAAGGACATGAGTAAAATTTCAGCTCAATCGGTGTTTTTGGTTCTGGAGTAAAGATTTTTAAAGATTAAATGGATATTTTTTGAAAATCTAATATGGCGGCCAAAGTCACGTGACTGCATGCGAATTTATTTGCAAAATCTGAAGACCTTAGGTTATGTTTGCTATATGAAAAAAATCAAATTGACCAGACCCCTAGATCCGCTGGAGAAGCTGTTTTTAGATTTTGGGAAAATCCAATATGGCCACCAAGTCACGTCACCCATAAAAATTGCATACCCAGGTGCACAAGATCTCATAGGTACCTATTAGCCCTGCAAGTTTTAGAACTTTGCGGTTAGCGGTGTTCAAGTTCCAGGTCGACAAAAAGAGCGGAAGAACAAGAAGAAGAAAGTTGAACTCCTGTAAAAACAATAGGGGCCCAGCCGGTAGGCTTGGGCCCCTAATATTGAACTCCAGTAAAACCAATAGGGGCCCAGCCGGTAGGCTTGGGCCCCTAAAGAAGAAGAAGAAAGAATTAGAGCTTTAGCAATACCGATAGGGGCCTCTCCTATGAGGGCGCTCGGCCCCTAAAGAAAGTAGAACTTTAGCAATACCAATAGGGGCCTCGCCCATAGGGCGCTCGGCCCCTAAAGAAGTAGAACTTGAGCAATACCAATAGGGGCCTTGCCAATTAGGGCACTCGGCCCCTAATTTTGTTGGCGGCCACTGTATATTCTAGCTCACAGGTAATATATATAATTTGATTCTAAAGTTCTTTGCACAAATCGCAAAAACAGGTAAAACTTAGATAATATAGTGTTTGAGCGTCTGGCTCAGGGCTCGTCTTTACAATGTCTATCGAAATGGTTATCAGCAGCATAAAGTTTCTGGATATAGCAGCTGTTGATAGGTAAGTGCTGTTAGGTAGCCGTCATTATTTACGGCCTGTAGGGGTCGGACGAATGGCTTTAGAATCTCCAAATTTCGAGTAACCCCCATGCAAGCCATGACGTGTTTGAGTACACCCCTCTCTGCTACAGAATTTTGAGTGACCCCCATAAAAAATTTGGAAAGTTAAATACCTATTCAGTAAAATGGATTGCTGCTGCGACAGGCCCTGTACAGACCCTGATTAAACCCTGTGGAACAAGGTCTGTGCCGGAAAGAAGTTCCATTACTGTGACAGGGGCTGATGTGCAGGTCTGTATCCAGTGCTCTGATGACATGCAGTGTTCTCCGTAGGATTTTTTTACAAGAGGGCGAATATGTGGTGCGAAAAAACCACAAGCGACCGCGCAAGTGGTCACGGGGGAGGTCAGGAGGGGCCTGCCGTTGGAGCTTTTGAAAAGTAGAGATTAAAGCGCCAGTGCTCGCTAACTTTAGATGATAATTTCACCATTTTTATTTTGAATGTGAACCATAATTCCTTGTTCTTCTCCCGAAAGACTGTTGATATAATATACATAGTATCCAGCTTGTCAACTCAGCCTATATGGTTGTAAACTGCATTGTTCTTGTTGAAAACTGACTTCTGGCCCGGACTAGAATTCAAATGTAAACAATAACCATGCATTTTACACATATAGACGTTAAGTTGACAAGCTAAATAGTGGGTATTTCAACATTCTTTGGGGTATAGAATAAGAAGTTGCAATTGATATAAAAAATAAAAATAATGAAAAAACATCAAAAGTTAGCAGCACTGGGGCTTTAAAGTGGTGTTATTAGGTGGCACTTAAGGAGTATTTTTTTCAGATTCTTTTCGTATAAAAAACTCAAAGGAACAGAAAGCTGAGACAGTATAACAAAACTTATATTCCAGTTCACTGATTTCAATGAAGATTACATTTTTGAAAACGAAAAAATAGAGACAGACATACATTTATTCACATTTACTATTTATTATTATTTTCCTGCAATCAAAATGGGTTTGTTGTCACACTTGCTTTACACATTTTCCCCTATCGGTAACCTGTACAATGTAGAATATAGAAAGCAGACGATTCTCATGAATGATCAGGCAAGTATTTCAATATTTAATCAAGAAATGCTGAAAAATAGACTAAGTAGTAGCCCCTGACATAAGGCATGCCACGTCGAATAGCTGATCATTTTCGTCTGAAGATCACAATAACGTGAAACACATAGTGTAATGAGATTTTAGCTTCTACTTGAAACCACCTGTATTATGATATATATATATATATAAATATTATATATATATATATATATATATTATATATATATATATTACTTCACTTTAAGAAAAAATTGAAGGAAATATTTTCTTAGAGCATTACAAAAATATGTTTTCTTTGTTATTAGAGAAAAACAAAATCGAAGTATAGGGAATCGATCCACGATTTACAAATATCAGAGATGAAATACAGACGATCATGTACCAGCCTAACGATCATATTTTGACTTCTCGATAAGCGTGTCATACCATACATTTGTTTTCTACGAAGTGTATCGGAGTTGTACAAATTATTGGTAAAAAACATTTCACTACACAGGATCAAAAGCCAAATTTAACATTCTTTATGCAATTGCATAAAGTTGCATATAGTTGGTCAGCTCCTTTACGGCACCTTTATGCAGTGCATAAAGGTGTGTAAACATGGTGTCAGTGGTGGTGCCTATATGCATCTTATGCACTTGTATAAAAGGGTTTAATGGCTCACTAAAATTATGCACCTTTATGCAATCCAATAAAGTTGCATAATTTTTCGTGTGAGGTAAAGATTGTAAAACAAACACTGAGGATGACAATTTACAGTCTCTACAAATTGGAAAGGACTATATGTGTTACAGAATAGCTGGATGTATAGTGAGAACATCTAGTCACTTCCCTGGGCTCACATTTCTAACGTTCACTCTACCCATCTGGAAACCATCTTGAAGGGCTTAGGGTTTGCACTTTGGAGTCCCCGCACTGTAGAAGACACATCCCCCTCCTTTAATTCTTATCATTTTGCAACTGTCTCTTTATCTTTCAACTGAAATAAAGATTGCGTTTTGTATACCACAGTATATGTTGTTGCAGTCATGAAGAAGATAGTGATAGGTCACACAAGATGAAAATCTAGATTTATGCGCAGCATAAAGGTGACATAAAGTTGCATAAAGATGATCTGTAATTCATCTTTATGCAGCATAAAGATGGAACTTTATGCACCTTTATGCTTGTGCATAAAAGGGTTTAATGGCTGACTAAATTTAATCACCTTTATGTAGGACATTACAGATGCATAAAGATTCACCTTTATGCATCAACCTGATTTGTATTTATACATCTTTATGCACAACATAAAGAAACATATTTAATCTTCTGTAATTTGGATCTTGTAGGTCCAAATATGAACCTGATTGTTCTGTTTTTGCACCTATTGTACTGTAGTTCTGCACTCATTAACTACATTAATATCATTGTTGTATTAACTACTTTTCACATTTAACCCAGCTAACATACACACATATCTACCAAAGCAAGATACATAGAAGAGGTATCGGTTTTAATTGTTTATTAAAATAGTTAATAGGAAATCACATGGGACAAAAAATACAGAATGAAATTCCTAAAACTTCCTCAAATACAAGCAACATACTTCATGTAAAAAACAAAAAATACACTTATTGTTTTCTTCTTAGATGCAATATTGAAGTGTCAACCAAGTATCTGAGAACTGATTTAACTTAACTCACTTTACACAGCAATTATGGCTTTAGTTATAACAAATAAATATAAATCCATTGTTCTCTAAGATTTAAAATAAAATTGGATGTACCGGGTGTTTGGATGTCTAAGTAGAAAAGAGACTCCACATTTAGCTATGTTTTGTGTTGCATTGCTAGTATCTATTATAGATCACACATGATAATGATTCTGCCATATCATTGAAAATTGCCATACAAATATTTTGATTACAACCTAGACTCGAGCTAAGATTCAAGCACATTGCATGTACATAAAGCTACAGTGTTGCCAAAAATAATTGTAGTTGTAAGTTGGTGTACTTAATCTGTAAAATTTGTTTGCAAAGATGCACCTCATTTTTAACACATTGTTCATGAAATATCAAATATGGCCACTGAAGAGACTAAGACAGAATTATTGGTCTTATAACTCAGCCAGTAATCCGTCGAGTACAGTCCACATATTCACAACATGTACAGCTTTGGGTATTCAGCTTAATCACTGATTATAATTCAGTTGGTGTAATAACATATGGAAAGTGTTCCCAGTTGGCCTTTCATGAGTACAGCCTCTGTCTGGCTAACAAAATTCAAAAGTTGAGTGGACTTTGTTCGAAACTAAAATTACATCACTAAGCCTTTGGCAGAATAAAAAAAATGTATTAAATATGCTTATACATTAAACATTGTCCTGTATTGAGTTGTCAATGCTGCTGGTATTGTCATGTGTCTGTCAGGCTCGGATCTGATTGATACCAGGCCCTAAATGCAAGGTAGCCTCAATATGCATTTCCTTTGATGCATGTGTTTTTCCATATGCAGTTTCACTTCTTTCTCTATCCCATGGCAAGAGTCTCCGAATAAAGGCACCACCCTTGCAACTTATGTCATGTTCGCTATCCTCAGAAGAAACACACACAACTATCAAAATGTCTTCAGCTTGATGCTAGTCCTTGGATAGCCCAGATTGTATGTATTTCAGTTCCTGAAAATAATGATACACAGAATAAATCATCAGGACTGTACATCATCAATTTTGTTTGTTTTTGTTTAAATCCGTGTATTTATAGACATTTGATAATTCATTTTAAAGTACTTCACTAGACAAGAATGGTTAAAAGTTGATATGTATGCAAGAAATTTGATTTCTGAATTTCACTGAAATGTTGATTCACTATACATTGGAGTCTATGAGAAAACTATGAATAATTTTTTTCAATGCTTCACAAACACAATTAGACTGAAAGATTCCGTTGCATGCGAGCGTTCCGGTGCACTGCGACCTACCTGGTAAAGGGTCGCAGGTCGCAGTGCGCCGGAGCGCCCGCACACGACGGAATCTTTTAGTCTTAACACAATCGATGATTTCTGAGGTGTTTGACAATTGATACAAATGTATTTGATTAAATTACGGTGTTTGAAGGTTCAGATGTGGACAACAGTTTTGATATTTGAATTTCAACTAAACCTATTTCACTTTTCATGGTACTAGTGGTCTACAGGTCACTTAAATATTTTCCCTGACAAAAGTTGCTATATCTCTAATACGTAAGTAATAGAAATTGTTCATTGCCCTCCATGAGCTCGATTTACAATACGACAAGCCTCAGAGTTTCAACAGCAAGATGTTCATGTGACAGATAATTATACTTTTGTTTAGATTTACAGTTAAATGACTACCAAGAGTGAAATCATGCGAATCATTTTATCTCCCAGAATATTTTTGAACACTAAAACTTCTTTTAACAGGACAACTACTTAAGAAAATTGACTGACCCCAATGCTGTTTGAAAAATACATGACCTCCCCTTTGCAATTTTCAAATTTAAGGTGAACCGCATCCCCCTTCAAATTGTGCTGGCTTACCCCCGGCTGTAATAACTGAATGCTCCCTTATTGAATAAACTGGTCATCTATGTACTGTTGTACATCAAACTGACATGTTTATGCCTAAATATACAAATATGAAGACCAAAATGTTTTTTCACTGATTCATTGCCTATGTTATTGACTAAATATTCCTGTTTTTGTTAAGAGAGACTGTAAAATCATTGTACCTCCCAGACACATGGAGTATGGTCGTGCTTCCAATAATAATTTTGCAAAACACGTCGTCAATTATGCGCTTTAGCGAATGGTCAATTATGTGCTTTAGCAAATGGACCAAGTCTTTGTACGTTGGCCGAGAACTAATACAGTAGGATCTATAGGTTAGAATATTACATCTGTCAAATTAGGATGGAATATTGAAGATAGAAATATTTTTGTATCATGCAGCCTTGACCTAAAGAGCCTTGTAACATATACATATATTGAACTAAAAGAGGGCATGTTATGCTGGGGAATCACCCAAATCAAAGATTGAAGTGACTGTGTATGTGTGTCAGTAATAGTATGGATTAAAAGTTAATCTTTCGGTACTTGATCTAGAAGTCATCACTGATGACATACATGGAGTCCCCGCTGGATTATGTCATTTGAATTACGGTGATTGAATAACAATAACATACTTGCTAGATTCATTACAGGGGAGAGCGGTGAATTTGTTAAATGTTTGGAAATCACATGCTAGTGATCTGTTGGGGGTCATGTTTGTGTATTTGGGACAGTACAATTACGCAAAAATATATATTATGCTACAATTTTTGAAAAAAAAGCAATGGTTTTCTTGCACACTGTATGTTGTTCGGAAAATAGTTTCGTTCAATTTTAGTAAAAGATAAAATATGGTTTTTGAGCATGTCATGTAATCTGGAACATGTTATCAGAACAGAAGCTTGTTTCATCTTTCATTACACAATTTGCAACAGACTCTGCAACCTCAGTTTGTCTGGCGATATTGTTTCAAAGTTTTGTTTCCCAGACAAGGTCTATAAATTACACTTCATGGATTCATTAATAGTATTTTGGCCAGTGTCGGGAGACAGTGTTAAAAAGAACATTTCCTTGGTTTGACTTGCAATTATTGTATGTCATGCACATTTGTGTTTTGGAACTCATGGAAGAGCCCCTGAAATTGTTTCAACACTATGCTCCTCTATAATAATTTCCAGGGTTTACATATTTCATTGTGATTTCAAAATTTGACATGGGCTAAGCTGCATCACTATCTATTACATTTGTATCTTCAAAAGAAGATTATAAAGGCAGATTTTGTCGCTTATGGCTGTTAGGTGCCCTGCAAATATAACCAAACATCAAAGTTCAGCTAAGTAAAATTGTCGTACATGTGTCATGATGGTTCTGCTTAACCATGTTCATGTACTATAATTCACCAACACTGGTGCTTTGGTTAACTTGCCCTTCAAAGTTCACTACTTTAGACTAAAAACTTATCAGTGCAGACTTTGTAGTACATACCTCTCATATTGTTCCCAGTTGTTGGCATGCCTTTTGTGTGACTGTCATTCCTTTGGGCACTACACTTTCCCTATTTGTTCAACGCCTAATAAATACATGTACCTCCAGGGGACCTGCAACTTGCAGAAATATAAAAAAAAGAGTTAAAAATCCTACTGAGAAAAATCAAATTGTCTCAAACACAGATGATGAATCACATTTCAAGTCACGATAATGACGATGAATGACCATATTAATCTGACAGTCCATCGACACATATTTGAATCAGAAATATATCAAGCATTTTCATGGCCTGAAAAGGCTCAACATAATTGGATTCACACTGCACTATGCATTCCTGCAGTATCTCAGAGCTTGTAGACTGTCAGACCATTGATGAAAAATTGACTCTTTTTACATCGATGGTCATATAAATATCCAAAATGTGCATGTTGAAAATAACACCACATTTCTATTTCAGCATAAATAGAAATAATTTAGAAAGTTAAAAATGAATTGAAATGATGCGAAATAAAATGACATATCATGTTTAGGTAAGATTAGAATTAATCTCATGTTCACTTAAAGCCCCGACTAGCTGTATCTTCTAGCATTGTTTTTTTTTTTATATTCAAGCCGAAATAAGTTTGTGAGAATGCACTGATTTTGGTGATGTATACACTTATTATTAACTACCCACTGGACTGTACATGCAACTTTGGCCAAGATAAAGATTGCGATGTGATTAAATATTTGCCCAAACATTAAATCCCACCGTGCATACGAGCAAAAACCCTGGATAATGTGCATATCTGCACTGAAATCTTCACATAAACTGCACAGAGCATTGTGCAATTCATGCTATAAGATATTGAATGGCCCTTACTTCACTGTTTGATGCACCACTCAGGACGCAACATTCTCTGAATGGTTTGGTCACACAGAGTTCACGCAAATGCATGTAGTTCATTCATTCGCGCAGTGAAGTTGGGCTCCCCAAAGGTCATAACCTCACCTCAGTCATAGTGTGAAATGTTAAAGGGATAGCCCACCAAATATCAACCTGCCTTTAAAAGTTGAAGTATATTATTTTTGTAACATTCATGATGAAGAGATGAGATATGTGCTAATGATTCTCCTGGAAATTAATGTTTTATTAATTGATGTGTATGACGCCATTTTCGCCATATGGAAGCGCCACTTATCGGAATTCCTCAGAGAGGCTTGACCTAAGATGACGTTAAGTTTTCGTGTTTGGTTGAGGAAGTTAGGGGTATCACTAGGGTCTGATCTACTGTGCGTTTGTATTGAGCTACTGCCCAATGGACACACTTTGCCTTCAACCTTATAACTTTGAACCAGACTCTAAATGGAGTGTCCCTCATCCAACAAACAATAGTTGTGCATACACACTTTCATGTTCTCAGGGGCACTAAATTAAACTTCAAACACACTTTTATGTTCTAGGGGCACTAAATAAAATTTCAATTTATCATTTCAAAGTACAGTCATAAACTACAATTTTCCTGTTCTCACAACTCACTTTGAACTCTAATCTTGAGTTACCGGTAATTAGAAACCGCAATGGAAGTAGGAAGAGATTGCAAATCCAAGCAGCCGTTTTCTGCTGTCAATTGTGCAGTCTTGGGAAAATAATTGAGAATGGTTAAAATCTGAAAGCCACAACCTCACAACTAGTCATTGGGAAAAATGTCGGGAAAAATTCTTGGAAACGGTCTTTGCATACATAAAAACACACACTGTACTTATAATTTTGAAAACTCACGTCGTGCCAATCTTTACCAGCAACAATTTTTAGAGGCGGTGTTTTCACTTCAGGTTTCGAATCATGCAGAATGCCTTATTGAAATCTCGCGCACGATTATTAGTACATCTGTAATACTTACAGGCAGGCATAATATCTAAGCTGTTTATGAGACTCCCTAGATCAGACCCCCTAGTCAATGCACAAAAACCCGAAAACTTCATCATCATCTGGGCATTTCTCCCGGCATGCTTTGTGGAGGCTAAAAAGGTCTCCATATTGCCTGATTTTGATATTTATTTTCATGGATAACTTCAACAAATCACTGTTTCTGTGCAAAAAGTAATGATAAATGCTTTTATGACATAAATATAAACCTGTACACAGCTGATTAAATTTTTGGTGGATATAAGGTGCTGCAAAGGAAGTTGGGTAGAAAGGACTGATGTAGAGTCAACAGTGCATTGGAGCTGTATGCATGTGGCATTGCCGATGAATGTAAATGTTGGGTATGCCCTCAAATTGAAGAGTCTACAATGTCACAGTCCATACAAACGTTGAACACTGCAAGGAAAGCATCCATGCAGGTCAGTTATGCTCGTTTTGAACAGCATCATTTTCTGATTTTCAAGAGCAAAACCTTTTGGTCAGAACAAATGATCATAAATTTCCTAATACATACAAGTTACCCGTATGTTTAACCCTTTTCCTGGCAAGTCCATATTTCACCACCAGGTCAAGATGGTTAAAATTAATGAAACACAACATATTTCATATGGTGTATTTTAACATAATACTGTACATTTGAAAGCTGTTCAAAACTGTAAACTTGATTCTTTTGGACTAAAGATGCTATAACAGACCAAGCCAAGTGGGTGAAAATATGTCATGTTTTGGCTCAATACCATTTTTTACTGACTTGGCTGATGGGGAAGTGATACTGTCTGGCAGGAAAAGGGTTTTAATAAAATTCAATATATTGATTACTTTATTTAGGTCGCATATTGATAGACTATAGTATTTTCCACAGAAAATTCAAGGGTTTTACATGTATGTTGAATGACCCCCTTGGGACAGGAGTACGGGCCCACATTCATGATTGCCCCCCTGTTTTGACATCCAAGATTGAATGTTCACCCTAGAGGTGAATGTTTTCAACTGTGACATTGTATGTTCTCTCTCCTTGTTAATATTACCAATTTTGAAAAGGGGCGATAATCAAAATGGCTGTTAAATTTGAGTTTACTGTTTAAATGTTTCTCAGAGGAATATTCCTAATGCAGTAAAAGCCAATATCCCTTCAGAGGGTAGAATTCAGAGAAAACCACGACAAAATGGGAACATATTCTGAGGTCAACAAATTTCACAAGTTACAGCTAGTGGGGCATTAACTCACATGCTATGTCATGTTACTTTGCACTATTTATAACCTTCTAAATTAATAATATTATTGTGACAGAGGAAATAAATTGACAACATGGATATAATGCCTCTATAGTAAAAAAGATAAAAAAATATCAAGGGGCTATTTTCTGTCATTGAGCCATAGAACATACATAAATTTGAGTGACAAGAGTTAGGAGACTTGTGGGATTGAATTCAAAAATCTACCAACATATTCAACTTATTGCAATTTCAAAAGAAAGTATAGCAACACTTCATAATCTTATTATTAACCTTCATGCACAGCCAGGGAACACACAGACCTGTACGCAGGGCTAACATTGAATTTGAAGGTTCATATCATACATCGGCTTCCCGTGTCTGGCAAGCATAAATGCCGTCGTAAAAAGATTGGTCAGTGTCTGTCGCTGGTCGTCGTCATTCGGTTCACGCATTGCGAGTGCATGCGATCGGGGTGTTGTCAAGTGAAACCGTATCGGGCTCAGCGGGACCCACAAAATTTCCACAATCCTTGTCCCCGTCACGATCTCATCTGCGATGCTCCAAGCAGTCCAAATGTGGTTGACTAAACTCGTGAGACCTTATGGATTCAACGCGAAACATGTCACTCCGTCAAGAAAAGCATTTCGCTAGCTTGATTAGGCCATGGAGGTAGTCTCTTCCTACCTCCATGGTTTGGCAATGGTGGGTATTTGAGACACGACGCGACGTACAGAACATTTTGGAACCGTAATATTACAACCAAGGCCACTGTGCTTTCCATTTCAGGAGATAACATCTACGGCGTTTTTCCTCATCATAACGCTTATGTTTAGATCTTTTGTCAGAAACATCGTTCTATTCATTACATCGAGTCGTCAATTCTCAGACGATCCCACTCACGCTGGCCCTCGTGGCACCGTCGTAAATCATCACAACGTCGTTTCTCAGAGTTACACAATGCCCATCGTCGTAAACTACGTACCTCTTTACGGCAAAAGCCTTGCTTGATTTTTGCGTAGGTCTGCGGAGCGGAAATTACGCTCTGGCTCGTGAAAATGCACAATGCCTTGTTTGCGTTAGTGGAAATATTACCGTAAAATACTCACATTTACAGCGATCACTCCACAAACTATCTGCCTACAATATTCATCTACCTCGCGAGGCCGCATAAATGATTTTGAAGTACTGCAGGGTCGATCGCCGATAAGCAATGTGATTAGGTTTTGCAATCTTTTACCTAATTTGTTGGGGCGGAGCATCAGCATTCAACAAAGAAATGCTGTTTACGCCAAATTTTAAGCGACTTTTTTAATTGGACGATAAAACAATTTCATGTTGATCATCAAAAAATTGCAACATGTGTGAGTCGGCAAGTGAATTCCAGAAGAACGTCACAATTGTATCTAAAATAAGTCAGTGATTGACATTTATTTTGGTGAACGACAACACAAATTGGGCAACACGTACACAAACCGCAACTTAGGTTCGCGTTGATTGCGCCAGAAGTTGTATAAACAACTTGTCGGCGGGCAACCAGATTTTATTTTTGACTTGCCCGAATGGAAATTTCACTTGTCCCGGGCATCAGGCGATAGGAATTGTCAAGCCCTGATCATTAATACAGACTGTGACTCATCACTATGTGAAAAAGCCAGAATCCATCAAGCATTGTTGTGGATTCCTCCGTGGATTCAATCAGAATCCAAGGAATCCAGAGATATCCATTGTGGGTACTCAGGGAATCCTAAGGTATCCAATTATGGATTCTTCTATATACGGAACACTTTTAGAATCCACAGCAGAATCCATTACAGCATTTTAATGGATTCCATAAGACAGTCTCCTGAATAATCCTGTGCAGGATTTCAATGGATTCTGCGTGAAATTAGTGATCATGGGAATCCACCCTCTTGCCTTAAATTTTCCCATGGTACATTGCGTGAAATCGAATAAAATATCACTGCTCTGCTGTCATTCCTTTTAATTTTTTGAATTTCTCATGAATCGATATTTACTTGAAACAGTAACCTGTACCTTTTGCACATTTTGTACTGTTTCATCATTTTATTTTCATAATTGTATACCAAAATAACCTTGTATCTGCTTCTAAACATGGCCTCTGTATCCTTTATGTTATTTTTGACAGATCCATTTCAAAAGGCCTTACTTCAGTGCAATTATCAACAATTACACTGGTAATGATGCATAGACATGCTTAGAAAATAGATATGGGGCAGTTAGTTCTATTATGGGGAAACAAACAGGACCAAGTTGATATATATGTACAGCGCGGATATTTAATATCTTTTCTGCATTCTTCCATTTTGTCTTTACAGAATTATGTGCAGGCATATTGCCATAGGATGGTATGCACAATATCTACCATTATTGATAAAATGTATTACCGGTATTCTCATGATATACTAGTATTCTTTCATTTTACTCATACTCACATGTTACACTACACACATCAACAATTTAAGTTCATACAACTGTTATGCAATTAAAAAAATAATGTCCTTTTTATTCACTGAATAATACTAATCCAATGAAATATTTACAATAATTGACACATGTGTTAAACAAAAGCTGCGGTTTCTGAAAAAAATCACAAACAATAATATAACCAGACTTTTTGAAACCAATATTTCAAGTCATTCATTGAACGTCTGTACAATTGTAGCAGCGAAAAAAAAAAAAAAGACTTGGCAAAAGACAATGGTAAAAATTTTGCCAAATATACAATTATGCAAACTTCACCACAATTTGAAACAGTCTTACTGAGCTGTACCCTAAAAACCTCCACACCAACTTTCAAATCAATTGGAGTTGTGGTCTCAGAGAAGATTTCTTGACCAAGAATAGAAAAAATTCCCAAAAAATACAATTATACAAATAATCACTGTTTATGACTCGTCGGTGTAATAACATGAGTACAGCCTGTATCTAGTCAATAAAATTCAAAAGTTGAGTGGTCTTTGTTCAAAACTAAAAATGCATCATTGAGCTTTTAGCAGAATCAAGAAAATGCAAAAACATATGCTTATACATTAAACATTGTCCTGTAATGAGTTGTCAGCGCTGTTGATATTGTCATTTGTCTGTATAACGGCTCATGGCCCACAGTACAATCAATTACCCACAATGCTGTTCGATTTGTACCAACGACGTTAGTTTTCTTGTAACTTTTTCAGTTCTGCATAAAAGCAATAATGTGAAGTCTCACGATAATTGATTAATTATATTTATTAAAAGTACGTTGAAATATTGCAGTATAAATTTCAAAGAAACCATTAAATAACCATAAAAGTCACATTCTTCAGGTACTACAAATGTCACAGTTTTGGGAAGCAAGTTATTACCAACTGAAGGGGTCATTCTCTGAAAATAGTTAGCATGTAAATTTCTTTTGTCTTTTCTATTTGGAAAAAATCAATATCCTTTTGTTTCATAAAACAGGTGCAACAATTCTCCCTACTTTCCATCACTTTATTCTGTATGGCTGAGGACACAATCAGTGGAAAATTTACAAAAATCCTTTCTCTTCTCTCAATCAAGCACAATTTTCTTAATCCTTTACAATGGGAATTGAGAAGAAAGGTGTTTTTAAAAGTACGTTCTCAGAATTTCTACACATGGTCCAGGAATTTGTCTACACATGGGAGACATGGTAGACTTCACAGGGGAATCTACATTGGTACAAATCATGATGTATTGTGGAAATCTCTAGTACTGTGTGGCCCACCATCCTCATCCTCAGGCTCTGGTCTGATTGGGGCCACGCCCTCAATGCAAGGTAGCCTCAATATGCATTTCCTTTGATGCAAGTGTTTTTCCATAATGTACGCAGTTTCACTTCTCTCTCTATCCCATGGCAAGTGTCTCCGAATAAAGGCAACACCCTTGCAACCTCTGTCATGCTCGCTGTCCTCAGAAGAAACACACACAACTACCAAATGTCTTCAGCTTCATGCTAGTCCTTGGATAGCCCCGTTTGCGTCCTTCAATTTCTGTAAATAACGATACACAGAATAAATCATCAGAATTGTACATTATCCATTTAGTTTGTTTTTGTTTAAATCTTTGTATTTATAGACCTTTGATAATTCATTTGAAAGTACTTCATTAGACGAGAATGGTTAAAAGTTGATATGTATGCAAGAAATTTGATTTCTGAATCTCACTGAAATGTTGATTCACTATACACTGGAGTCTATGAGAAAACTATGAATAATTTTTTTTACAATGCTTAACAAACACATTCTGTGCTTCTGAGGTGTTTGACAATTGATACAAATGTACTTGATTCAAATAGGGTGTTTGAAGGTTCAGATGTGGACAACAGTAATGATATTGGAATTTCAACTAAACATTTCTATTTTCATGGTACTAGTGGTCAACAGACGAGGTCACTGTTAAATATTTTCCCTGACAAAACTTGCTATATCTTTAATATGTAAGTAATAGAAATTGTTCATTGCTCTCAGTGAGCTCGATTTACAATAAGACAAGCCTCAGAGTTGCCAAGGCAAGATGTTTGTGTGGCAGATAATTATACTTTTGTTCAGATTTACAGTTAAATGACTACCGAGAGTGAAATAATGCAGCGAATCATTTTATCTCCCAAAAAATGTTTTGAACACTTAAACTACTTTTTTAACAATTTAAAGTGAACCCCAACCCATTCAAATTGTGCTCCCTTGATGAATAAACTGGTCATCTATGTACTGTTGCACATCAAACTGACAAGTTTATGCCATAATATACAAATATGAAGATAAAAATGTTTTTTCACTGATTCATTGCCTATTTTATTATTTACTAAATATTCCTGTTTTTGTTAGGAGAGACTAACATCAATGTATCTCCAAGACACATGGTGTATGGTCGTGCTTCCACTATTAATTTTGCAAAACATATCATCAATTAATGCTTCAGCAAATGGACCAAGTCTTTGTACGTTGGTCGAGAACTAATACAGTAAGACATATACGTTAGAATATTAAATCTGTCAAATTAGGATGGAATATTGAGGTAGAAATATTTTTGTACCATGCAGCTTTGACCTACAGTGCCTTGTAACATTTACATATATTGAACTAAAAAGAGGGCATGTCATGCTGGGAAATCACCCAAATCAAAGACTGAACTGACTGCGTATGGGTGGCAGTATGGATTAAAGGAAGGGGGACTCGGAGCCTATAAATACCCCCTATCTCCCTGGGCATTCATAATCCAACATGAGTGGCACATGGTAACAGCATCAACGAATGCTCCCGAAAATCTGGAGTTTTCAACAACCAAAGAGTAAATTAAAGCACTGTTCCAACATATTACTTTTGTGAATACTTGTGGCATCACCTTGTTGGTGAAATTCTCTCATTATATCCATTTTAAGTTGATTTTTGATGCGAAAACTGCTGCGATGCTGTGGACGTGTTCGAAGCATTCAAAGAACAATAGGGAAAGCTTTCAAACAGCTGCCAATCACGAGGGATGCACGATCAAACATTTGTTGTGTCAATCAGATCGATACGATGTCAACAATGAATAAACATTTGTACCACTGAGCCTTTTATACCGTCCAGAAATTTCAAAGCTACAATTTTTTTACCCTGACATATAATACAGCAACCTTGCACAATAATGATCATTCCACTGCTTCTGTTGGGTTTTGTTGGTTTTTTTAATTCGCTCCGTGGCCCCAGTAGATTTTTTTCAATATGATACACAATTTGAATTTTTTTCAAGGTAAATTTAGTATATTCTCTTGTCCAGTTTGATAGAGTAGACGTCGAGCCCGGCACTGTTGACTGAGATCGGGCTTGGGGTCATTTAATCCTGCAACCTGAAGAGTTCTGTATGATCATCGTTCAGCATTTGGGTGATTTTTGTTTGGTCAAAGTAATCAGTAACAATGTACGCAAGATTCCTTATGTTGTTTTTGTCACCATCATACACGTATACGAACGGTTTTCGATTAAAAATGGTAAAAATATCCAGTGCTTGTAAATGCATGCACAGATTCTTCAGTGACTGTTTATGCAGCAGTCGTCGATTCGACAAGGATTTGCCACCATGTAACAACTGTAAACACCGCGTCAACAGTCCCAGGTATGTAGGTGTATCTCAAACTATACACTCCGAGTTCCAAAACCGAGTCGGACTTGCAAGTCCGAGTACTCGGACTTGCATACTCCGAGTAAACCTGCTTACTCGGATTTGTATACTCCGAGTACATGGCCTACTCGGACTTGAATACGCCGAGTAATACGTGTTCCTATAAATGCATATTTTGCCATGCCGGACAAGAAACGATCTGTCGAAAAAAGTATTTTATTACCCACAGAGTTTACGGCTAGCGCGGATCGATATGTCAAAAATCTGCTCTTTTGAAAAAAAAAATCATTTTCACGATGTCTTGTAATCTGTTGTGCAATGTATATTTAACCACGGTCCCTCCACAAGGAGGGACCGGGACCGTGATTTTACCCTCAGAAGAAAGCTACTGCCACGGCCGGCGGCAAAGTTTTTGAAAGATGACTTAGACGTAACATTTGCATTAAAAACCAATAAATTTCAGGCAAGTCCAGTCAGTTACTCAGTTCGATATCACAATCGGTCCAGCGAACTTAAATCAATGCATGACATCACAGGTCAAGTCAGGTCATTATTTACGACCAAGTGGTCACTCGCACTCGGTTCATACCATAGACGAGCGCACTGTGCTCATTTTATTTTGAAAATTACTAGTTTAATTATTTTATCAAGACATAATATGCCTAAAATGCTTGGGCAAGTTTATCATGGCCTCGCTACGCCAGCAAACCACGGCCATGACGTCACAGGTCGACAGGTCATTCAATTATGGCGTCCGTGTTCTAATAACTTGCCGCGCTGCATCGCGGTGATCTTGAAACGTTTTTGTGCCCAATTCAAGTCATGTATCAAATCAGGATCTGATCCGGTAATGAAACGAAAAGACAAGACAAACTCATAATTTGCGTGACGGTAGCTACACTCGACGATGACTTGAGCGTGTTGTACAAGATACACAGATCGGATCAGAGGTCAGACAGATTGCGTTAACAACTCTTTTCTCTGAGCGACTGGAAATGCACTGCAGTGTATACCCTGTTCCTGTGTTTTTCCAGCATTGTTTTTTTCTATAAGCAAGTGTAACTCGACGTATTCAAGTCCGAGTAGGTCATGTACTCGGAGTATACAAGTCCGAGTAAGCAGTTTTACTCGGAGTATGCAAGTCCAAGTACTCGGACTTGTAAGTCCGACTCGGTTTTGGAGTCTTTTGATACATGACTGGAACTCGGAGTATGCTGTTGAAGGCACTCTTACATACCTCACAGTCCATAAAAAATTTCATGCTAAATCGAGTTAGATAACAATTGCCTTGCAGTAGGAAAGGTAAGTCCACCATCCGTAAAAGTTGTTGATCTGAAAAATCTTCACTGTGCACCAACTACATGAGTGGCTGTTATAGTTGTACACGTACATGTAGTTCCATGGGCTTTCCATTGTCCTTTGTTACGAGCTATGTTCAAAGTGCGTCAAGGTATGAATATTTTCATGTTGAAGTACCGGGTACATTGATTTTGTTCAAAACCACTGCCTGTTTGTTCCTTGTGTTTTTTTTGTGTCCCTAACGTTGACTGGCTCTATGTGCGTTCGGTACAAACATAGCAGTCGAGATTAAGATTTCCTGGATAAATAGATACACTCATAGTTTATTCCGCCTCTGATGCAAAGATACACACTGTTTTAGATGTGCCACTCCTAGGCCCTGGGATCAAATTCAATACCTTTAAAAGTTAATCTGTTGGTGCTTGATCTAGAAGTCATCGCTGATGACATAGTCTCCACTGGATTGTAGTTTAGGTTTAAGTTTATAGGAAAATAGTTTCATACTATTTTAGTAAAAGATAAAATTATGGTTTTTGAGCATGTCATGAAATCTGGAACATGTTATCAGAACAGAAGCTTGTTTCATCTTCATTACACAATTTGCAACAAACTCTCTAACGGCAGTTTGTCTTGTGATATTGTTTAGATGTTTTGTTTCTCGTACAAAGTTCATAAAGTACACTTCAAGGATTCCTTCAATAATATTTTGGCAAGTGTTGGGAGACAGAGTTAAAAAGAACATTTCTTAGGTTTGACTATGCAATTATTGTATGTCATGTACATTTGTGTTTGGAACTCATGTACGAGCCCCCTTAAGTTGTTTCAACACTGCTTCTCTATATAAAATTGCAGAGTTTACACATTTCATTGTGATTTCAAAATTTGACATGGGCTAAGCTACATCACTATCAATTACATCTGTATCTTCAAAAGAAGATTATAAACGCAGATTTTGTTGCTTATGGCTGTTAGCTAGGTGCTCTGCAAATATAACCAAACATCAACGGTCAACTTATAGTAAAATTGTCTTACTTTGTGTTGTAATGGTTCTTTTTAACCATGCTCATGTACCATAATTCACCAACACTGGTGCTTTGGTTAGCATGTCCTTCAAAGTTCACAACTTTAAACAAAAAACTTATCAGTGCAGACTTTGTACATGTGTATGAAGTACATACCTCTCATATTCTTCTCAGTTGTTGGCATGCCTTTTCGTGTGACTCTGTCATTCCTTGGGGCACTACACTTTTCCTATTTGTTCAACGCCTAATAAATATCTCCACGGGACCTGCAACTTGCAAGGAAATAAATAAAAAGAGTTAAAAATCCTACTGTGAAAATTAAATTATCTTAAAACACAGATGATGAATCATCAGATTTCACGTGACAATAATGACGATGAATCACCATATTAATCTGACAGTCCATCAACACATATTTGAATCAGAAATATATCAAGCGTTTTCATTGCCTGAAAAGGCTCAACTTCATTGGATTCACACTGCACTATGCATTCCTGCAGTATCTCAGAGCTGGTAGACTGTCAGACCATTGATGAAAAATTGACTCTTTTTACATCCATGGTCATATCAATATCTAAAATGTGCATGTTGAAAGTAACACCACATTTCATTTTCAGCAGAAACAGAAATAAAATGACATATCATGTTTAGGAAAGATTAAAATTAATCTCATGTTAACTTAAGCCCCCACTAGCTGTACATGTATCTTCTAGCATTGTTTTATGATTTTAACGTCAAGCCAAAATAAGTTTGTGAGAATGTTCTAATTTTGGTGATGTATACACTTATTATTAACTAAACTGGGACTGTACATGCAATTTTGGACAAGATAAAGATTGCAATGTGATTAAATATTTGCCAAAACATTAAATCCCATCACAGTGCATACAAGCAAAAACCCTGTATACTGTGCATATCTGCACTGAAATCTTCACACAAACTGCACAAAGCAGTCCAATGTAATGCACAGAGCATTGTGCAATTCATGCGATAAAATGTTGAATGGCCCTTACTTCATCATTTGATGGGCCACTCAGGGCGCAACATTCTCTGAATTGTTTGGTCACACAGAGTTCATGCTAATGCATGTAGTTCATACATTCCCGCAGTGAAGTTGGGCTCACCTCAGTCATACCGGTATGTGAAATGTTAAACAATTTCAATACCCAACACAGTAGCTAACAGAGGTGGAGGTCTGAAGTTTAGTGGAAAGAGATGATTGATTATGTTAACTAAGATTTCTGCTAAAATATCAAGCGACCAGGATGACATTTGACCCAGCCAATATGGCTATAGGTCTGATTTTTGCTGGACGGCCATCATGGAGGAAAGTGTACAGCAAAAATATCAAGTAACCAGGATGACCTCTGACCTGAATTTAACTTATTTGCCAGTATTAGTGCAATAGCCTTCATATTTGGTAGGATGAGGCGTCACATCATGAATTACTTAAGATCTGTCAAATAAAATATTATTGACGTTGACTATAGCACGTACAGGGACAGCATAACGATTGGGGAGAGTCACTTTTCTCAGCATCGTTTTGAAAATTCGCCCTCCCTCCCTATAAATTTTTTTCCAGTCCCTTACCGGCCAGCACAGGTTGAATTCGTGAACACACATATCACAGGTCACCACTTTATGCACATACAAGGCCTCATTAAATGTGATTTAACAGTGAAGATTAATTGATAAAGTGAATTAGAGTGAAAATTCACCTATTTCTACTAGCTTGAAATGCTAATCATGCAAACTGAACTTTGGCTCGCGGCACGTGAATTAGCCTTATCCGTGGTCGTACAGGTAACTCTCTTGTGCTGCAGTGTATGAGTAATTGTCTATGTTTGCAAAGCAGGGGCACTCTCGGAGAAATCCTACCGGTGCGCACAGTAAAAATCACAGTCCTTAGCAATTTGTAGAGTTGTGCAAGTCCAACATATCAATAATTTGTCACATAAGTTACATAAACAATGCTATAGGGCAGAATTCAGAGAAAACCAGAACAAAATGGGGAGATACATGTATTTTGAGGTAAACAAATTTCAAGACTTACAGCTAGTGGTTCTTTAACCCTTTGAACCCGGCTCAGACATAAATGTCTGATGACGTCATAGAGTACCAGGGGTCGGGTGCAAAGGGTTAAACATGCTAGTCGTCATGTACATGTAACTTTGCATTATTTATAACCTTCTAAATTAATACTATTATTGTGACAAAGGAAATAAATTGACAACATAAATCATTAAATGTAATGTCTCCTATGACTATAGAAAAAAAAGGTCAAAAAATATCAATGGGCCCTATTCTGTCCTTGAGCCATTGTACATACATAAATTTGAGCTTGAATAAGTGGACTTGTGGGATTGAATTAAAAAATCGGCCAACATTCAACTGATTACAGTTTCAAAAAAAATAAAGGATAGCAAATCTTCATTATCTTATTATTAACCTTCATGCACAGCCATTTTGAGTAGAGGTTCAACAAACAATAGAGCGTATAAATCATGTGTTCCTTGGATTACTTTTCATGGAGACTGAACAGAAATTACAGGGGGTAAGGCCTTTTTTGGGGTCCATTTTTTTAAAAAGCATTTGAATTGTCATGCATGCCTTTGGGGCAGGGTTACAATTTTTGCGCAACTATTGAAACAATTTGAAAACAAGATGTGGCCAACACAGTGCTTTACCAAAAAAATATCAATTTAATACATTGGAATCTGTTAGGCAAAATATTGACAGTTTTCCCCTATGCAACATGCATTATATGTACATTTATCCATGTTTGATAATTTATGTAATTCTAGTAGTTGGAATTTGGATGCAAAATATATCTGTTTACGAAAAATTTGATTTTTGGATTATTCAATATACATTGTAGTCCATGAGGAAACCATGATTTTTTGCAATAAATCAATAGCTATATCTGTGTGTTTATAGATGCTTAATTATTGATATTAATGCCAGTGTTCGAAATTTGTGGAAAAATCAACCAGTCACCAGGACTGGTAACTTCAAAAAGTTGCCTGTCCTGCCAAAAACTTACCAGTCCTGATACTGCGATTGCTTTTTGTGCCTAAGTATTTTTGTTATGCGCTGTTGAGTAGGATGAATTTACGGGAAAGAAAACTGTCTTGCCATAAAATTTGAATGGGAGCCCAGAGAAAAAATAGCAGACATAGTTTTAAAGAAAACTCCAAACGCTTAAGTCAACCTGTCCACCGGACTGGTAACTTTTTTATTTTACAAGTTCTGCAGAAAAACAACCAGTCTCGGACTGCCGGGCAGGTGTTATTTCGAACACTGTTAAAGCACTTGATTAGATTGAGCTGGTTATAGTGAATGTGTGTGCAAGAAATTTGCTTTTAGAGTTTCACCGGAATGTTGATTCACTAAACATGTACATTCTGGTCTCTGAAGAAAATATGAAAAGGTATTTTGAAATACAACACAAGCTAAATCTGTGCTTATATAAATGTTTGGCAATTGAAAATGTCACAATGAGAATATTGGTTGAAAGAACAGATGTGAACAACAATGTGATATTGGACTTTCACCCTAGTGATTTTTTGTAAAGGTTAAAAGTATTCTTTAACAGTTCAAAGTTAAATGAGAACTTATATGTCAATTATTAAGATATCATTTATACAGACTGTGACTCACAGGGCACATGAAAATTTTGGAGGGACAATCTTTTCCTTGCTAACACTTTTTGAAGGGTCATTATTTTCCATTGTTATAAGGCACTTTTGCTGATCCCTGGGATTGCCTTGTTTAAGTATGTAGGAGGACTACCTTTTGTTTTCCATTGAAACTGTAATCTGGTTGGTAAATTTTCTGGTGAGACAATCTGGTGCCAACACAGGCCTCTAAAAACACCAATCAATCCCCCCGCCCGTAATTTTTGTCCAGTCCCTGACAGGTATCAACACTCATTAGCATAAAGTGACCCGGAAATTCGATGTTCATTATTCGTTTGAAATTATCAGGAATATCGATGATTTAAAACAAACAAACGTTCGATACTTTGCCAGATACAGATTTTGCTGGACACGTTTATACCAGAAGGAGTAGACGTATCCCAGACACTTTGGCTGGTCAAGAATAAGTGAATAGCTATACATACTGTACATACATACCTGGTAAATTGTAAGCTTACACGAGAACCGTTCAGCTGATGCAGGACTCTTTGGCGATCACCACACTGGCACTAGATTCAAACGTACCGCATAGTCGTCGAGACGGTCCAGGATTTCAAGATTAGAGTCTTTAGTGGACATTCCTAGACACCGGCGGGACGTGTCAGTACTAAAATATAGACGACGCAACGCAACGTTGAGTAGGCGACGCGACGCTATCCATAACAATGGCGTCTTCTGAGTATGGCTCCCCAAGTGCTCAAATATTCACGAAACGAACTTTGCAAAGAATTTGATAACTATCACTTTTCACTCAATCTTGAAGAAAATGTTATTTTTTTTGCTCTCGTTAAATAAAAATATTGCTAACTGAACCATATATTCGTTTTCGCCAGCTAAAGCATGGAGGTAGAAAGAAGAGAGCAGCAGGCTACTAGCTAGGGGGTCAATTTTCATCAACAGGCTGCTTGCTGTGCAGTTTACCTCTCAGCATGTACACAATGGGATTTCGATTTACGCATTTTTTACCTTCATGAATATTCCGGTGGCGAGATCTTTATCAAGATGGTCAAAATATAGCAGCTATCAGGCCAAAATAAAACTTTGGGAAATATGAACACGGTTTGAAATCAGTCTGATATAATAACTACCAACCGTATGTAGGCCTACTGACGGGAAAAGCGAAATTCTAGCACTTTTTTATGAAATCCATCATCGTATATCACGGTCGCAATTTACATGCGGGACTGAGCTCAGAGTTCACTATGACTTGACGTTGGATTTAATGGACCACGAAGGTAAATGCAGAAAGTGGAAAAGACATTTTCTTGAGCAATAGTCGCTACAGTCGCGGTATCTTTTCCCATACACCCGCTTTTCCGGAAAAGTGTTTTTAATATAAAAATGTGTACAATGTAAAACTTCGAAGTTCATCGTCTAAAAGTTGATTTGATATGCAGCAGTACGGTCTATTTTTTATATCAATGGGTATACTGATATTATAAGTTCTCGAAACTAGTACAAATAATTCCCCTAACTCTGAAATTAATGCGCGTTAGTTCAGAATTCATCACGATAGATCGATGCATCAAAATTTACGGATTCACGTGACTGAACTATCTTGTGATTTGTTTGCTAATTGACGTTTCGGCGGCGAAAGTCCAAGGCCCAAAGAAGAAGTATACAGTCCAATCACATATTTTCGAAGAAATAACCACAGCTTTCCATATAATGTGCGAAATCCGGCCCTGACCAATGCTGCCGTCCTGTTTCCGAGAATAACTTTCGAGCGGTGAAGCTAACATTGCCACCGAACAGCCTTGACTCGCCTCCGAGTCGATTTTTGATGTGGTTGAAGCACGGTCCTTTGGTTGAATTAAACCACTGGCGAAGAGTATATTGGCAATATTCAAAAACATACCGGTGTGAAATGTAATGCAGATCTCCTGGTTATGTGTCAAATAAGCAATTTTTGCCGCAAGTCATATCTTGTTTTTCAGAAAGTCGAACTCACAAGAGGGCAGATCGTCTGTGCAGCCGACACGAACACAAACTGTCATGATACCGGCTACCAAATACTATCACAAGATAGGCTGTCGTCTACTGACTCCACACATTTGTCATTTGAATGAACGATGTGTGACGAAAAGGGAAGTATCCCATGTTTAACTGCTGTGGCGATATCGATGACAACCCTAACAAATCGTTATGAGACTGCATGAAGAACGAGCGCATTTTGCGAAAGATTATGATCTTAGTCGTTGTTATAAAACGTGCCTGCCTTTGAGAGTCATAATTGCTAAAGTCAACTAAAGGGACTGGTCAGTTTATTCGGCGGGGGGGGGGGGGAGTGGATTCATAGGGTCACCCCGTTTTTGACTATGATGATAGAGGGGGGTCACCATGTTTTTTGAAATGTCCAATTGGGGAGGGGTTCAGTCTGTTTTAGAATTTTGACACAGACTCATACTTGCCTACAATGCATCGTGCAAGCGACAAATTTCATCATTCAGTTGCATTCATGGCGCGCCCTTTAGGCGCTTAACTTTAATATTAATAATACTTTTTTCAGAGCCCCCTTCAAGCTAGCACGAAACTTTAATATATCAGACATATATGTCAGAGATATCTGTATGTTTAAAATGTTGTCGGTGCGCCCTTCGAGCGCATTACTTTAAAATATCGAACTTATTTTTCAGCATTCCCTTCAACCGCATGACTTTCATATATCAGACATATATATCAGTGATATCCAGATGTTAATATTTTTCAGCGGGCGCTCCGGGCGCTGTACTTTAATATATCAGAAATATATAAAAATATTTTGATGTCTGTAAATTGAACGTCTGTTTTGCAAAGTGTACTAATCATAATGAAACCTGCAGCGCATATGAAAAGCATAATAAGTTCCTGATACTTTTCTGTTTTCTCAATGAGAATTCAGCATTAGAAAGCAACATGCACTAATATTTTACAATCAAGCGTCAAACTTCATGATATCTGATAGGCACATTAGATTTTATACTATTAGGAAATTAAATTTTAGCCCAGGATTTATTAACGGAACACAGTCCCAGGTGTAGACTGGCCCCCAGTCGCGCTTTCTCTTCAG
Organism: Ptychodera flava; assembly: GCF_041260155.1. Taxonomy (NCBI): domain Eukaryota; kingdom Metazoa; phylum Hemichordata; class Enteropneusta; family Ptychoderidae; genus Ptychodera; species Ptychodera flava. Next base: position 5,603,757 of record NC_091934.1, on the reverse strand, counting down.
TTGAGTTACTTGCTGACCAGGCGGCGTTCACTCCACGATCTGCGCAATAGCCTACCATTAACACAACGGTTTGCCGATGTTTAGTCCTTCAATTTATTATTTTTTGATACTTATATGCCCACAGACTTGGAGAAGTCTATCCCTGATACTCTTACACTTACATACCCAATAGACAAACCTGGCGGTCATACCGTTATGTGAGATACAACGTTTGCAACTCTAAAATCTGACCAGAAAATACTTGGTACACTAGGAAGCAAAAGGAAAAATTTAAAAAAGGACACATCTTACCTACAAGAGCAAAATAATTTGACCTTACAGCATTGATGTATCTTTTCACATTCATGCTTACCGATGGCTGGCTGTACCGATTTACTCATACGGAAACTATGACTATAGTAGGTTCCCTTTGAGCGTATTTCAAATTACTGATGCCATCAGCTACAGCAAAGTATTTTCAGTATTGTCGATTCTGTGTTCAGCATTTAATTTTACTCATTATTTTAAAACATTCGTTGTTCGATTTTGAAAGGTAGTCGATTCGCCGGATAATTGCCTATGCACTCGCCAGGGCACAGGCGATTTGATAGTAACTATGCGAAACCCGCACGATGCAAATGACAAGTTGTATCATAGGGTTTTCGTCAAGCTACAGACCCTCTGCACACAAACGACGATTGAAGCATTCGTGCACCAGAGTGTTCATAACATTATGCCATACACGTAATGTGGGAGGACATCAGGCAACCTCTCCACATTCCGACATTAACCACGGTACGGTTTTGTGGAGGGACCGTGACCACGGTAATTTAGGGAAGTCCCTGCCCTGACAATGCTTGTTGCACACTCAAACAAATAATTCCCTTTGTCTGTGTTGCACACTTCACCCTGACTGTACTGCATATGCATTGTGACCACAGAGTGCGTACCGGGGGCCTTGGTTCGACCACTTAATATCGAAAAGGACACTAAATCATCTGGATAAAACGACCGATACATTCACAATTTTCAAATTTGATAATGGCCTTCCCGTCTCAGCAGTCTCCGACTTTTGCCATGGTAGTCAGCTGAGGTCGAGTAAGACAGCAAACAAAGGCTGTTTTAATCACGGCTATATCACGGTCATCTTTATTTCACGCAAAACTACTCAAGTTACTTTTTTTACTGTAGACGTTCTTAAAAGTTGTAGAACGCACTAGAAGTGGAGTCTGTGCAGTCATGAATGTAAGGGTACAGGAGGGCCTGATAATCCCTTTCACACCTATTATTTTATCTTTGTCGACGCTGGCCTTTTCAGCTGTGCCATGATCAGGACGGCCAAGACACTCCATGGACGTATCTGTGGTATGTCCAGGGACAGACACACACACACACACACACACACACACACACACACACACACACACAAACTTCACTCATAATTTTCTATGCATCACAAAAATCTTTCAAATTTATAACATTCCTTTTTTCATCCATAGTGCAGTAGGGCTGACAGCGATCCTGCAAATGTGATTCGGGTGCAACTCAATGACAATGCGTTCAATCAACTTTTAACAAGTTAAGGAAAAGAAAACAAGTTTACAAGAATTTGATGCAAATTTCAGACTTGAACAAAGTCTATTTTCAGTTAAACTTCTAGCAACAGTGACTGAAGCAAGAAAAGGTAATGAACGATTCCGTCCACTATATACCGTCTCAAATTGTAACGAGCTCGAACAAAACCTGTATCGATAAACGTAAACTTGAAGCAGGAGAGGGGTCAATTTGATTGGGGAGGGGGTTTCAAGCTGATAAGTATAAACGCAATCCATGTCTTGACTCAAATGATTGATCATGAAAGGCCATAGTCCTCTATCGTTAACGTTGTAGTTCTTGACATACATTAAGTTTTGGAATTTTGTTTTATTTGTATGTATATAGGATCTTTAGGAAAAAGCGTTTTTGACACTGCCAATGTTGATTGCAAAACGAATTTACAAGTGGTAATATTTTTAGGTGTTTCAACTTTTGCAACGCTTTCACTCAGCATAAAAAAGTGTCTGCAGTAGTCATACTTTCCGTTACACTGGCTAGGCTAGTATCCATCATAAATACTTTTATGGATTCTCAAAATCTAGCCAGGTCTGTGTTTTTTAGACCCACAATGCATTGTGACACTAGAATCCATTAGTATCCAAAATGGATTTTGGCATGTATTCCCCGCAGCCTTAGTTTTGCTGGATACTGGGGGAATCCATTATGTATTCCGGTGCTGGATTCTCAGTAACTGGATAATGATGGATACTCTAATGGATTCTGCTGTATACTGTAAGAATCCATCAAAATGGATATTGCTATAGGTCTGTGGATACGGAACACTTCACATGGTGTCACTGGTCATACAAAAATTTGGGAGGGATAATCTTTTTCTTGCTAACACTTTTTGAAGGGTCATTATTTTCCATGGATTTAGAATGGCACTTTGCTGATACCTGGAATTACCTTTGTTCTAGCTGTGATATCGCAGCGGTACTTGTGGCGTGTATCGAACGCGATCGGGTCATTGAGGTCATCGCCACAGTCCCGCTGCGAGCCAACGCATAGGCTTCGTCGGCAGTTTACTATGAGACCGACCGGTATCGTAGATTTAGCTCGCAAAATAATAAAATAGATAAAGCATCCAAAAAATAAAAGTATACCTACTGCATCACTGACTATCTGAGACTCATCTTCTACTCCTGCTAACGAGCCCGACCTTGAAACATGTATTTTCGACCGTTTTTTGATGAGTCGTCGATGGTTCCTGCTTGAATTTGAACTTTTGACCTCCAACGTATTCAATGCGTTGTACGCGCGATCGAGCAAACATCGTAGAACCGTCGACGGCTCACGGGAAAATGGTCGAAAATACGTGTTCTTATCTTCAAGAAAGTTAGCAGGCGCACAGAATGAGTCTCAGATAGTCAATGATAAAGATGATACAAGTTTATTTATTCAAAGGCTAATATAGTTCATTATTTTGCAAGCTAAATCTAAGACACCGGTCGGTGTCGTCGTAAACTGCCAACGAAGCCTATGCGTTGGCTCGCAGTGGGACTGTGGCGATGACCTCAATGACCCGATCGCGTTCGATACACGCCACAAGTACCGCTGCGATATCACAGCTACCTTTGTTCTAGTATGTAAGAGGACTATGGAGGGGTGATAGCTTGTTGTTTTCCATTGAAATTGTTATCTGGTGTGTAAATTTTCTGTTGAGACAATCTGGTGCCAACACAGGCCTTTAAAAACACCAACCCCCCCCGCCCTTAATTTTTGTCCGGTCCCTGACATGAATCAACAGTCATCCCGGGGTGCATACATGTACCACTAAAAGTCACATTTAGCATAAAGTGACCTTGAAATTCGATGTTCATTGAAATTATCAGGAATATCGATGATTTAAAACAAACAAACGTTAAATACTTTGCCGGATACAGACATTGCTGAACACGTTTATAAAAGAAGGAGTAGACGTATCTTAGACACAATTGGGCTGGTTAAAAATAAGACAGCAGCTATACATAAGCTTACCTGGTATAGAGCCGTCCAGCTGATGCAGGACTCAGCGACGATCGAGGGCTTGAAGTGTGTGTCGACCTGTCGCTGGTGCGGAAAAGAGGTACTCTCTTCCGTTTTGGCGAGTTTCGTCTAGCTGCTTGTCGGACCATGTCGTAACTGCATGACACGGTCGATGACACACTGGCACTAGATTCAAACGTACCGCATAGTCGTCGAGATGGTCCAGGAATTCAAGGGTAGACTCTTTAGCAGACATTCCTAAACACCGACGGGACATGTCAGTAGAAGCTAAAATATCGACAACTGAAGATTCTTGACGGCACGATCACAGGGTAGGAATGGTACGATGTACAGATGTAAGCGACGCCACGCCACGCCATTATCGTAACAAATTAAACAATGGCGTCTTCTGAGTATGACTCCTTAAGTGCTCAAATATTCACGAAATGAACTTTGCAAAGAATTTGATTATAACTATCATTTTTTACTCAATCTTGAAGAAAATGTTATTTTTTTGCTCTCGTTAGACAAAAATATTGCTAACAGAACCATATTTTCGTGTTTCGCCAGATAAAGGTACATCATTGAACACATTGACCCCCTAGCATCAGGCTGCAGTCCAGCCTCTCTGCATGTACAAAGCAGCTTACGCATTTTTTATCTTCATGAATATTCCGTGTTATATAACCAGTGCACTGAGCCGGATCTTTGGCGAGATCTTTTTCAAGATGGTAAAAAATAGCAGCTATTTGGCCTAATTAAAACTTTGGGAAATAATCGTGTGTGAGTCATATGAAGTAGGCCTATAGGCCTATTGCTATTGCTTGTATTTTGAGGACGGTTTTGAAGAATTCATTCGTTTTTTGTTGCATGTGATTTCCTATTTAACTATTTTAAATAAACGATATCTCTTCTATGATCTTGCTTGGTAGATATGTGTTTGCGTGTGTATGTTAGACGGGTTGAACTGTGCAAAGTGGCTAGTATAACATTGATATTAACATTGATACTGCATCTGCAGATACAGCCAATCGTGCATCTTGTAAACAATTTCTTTATTGTAGGGCCTACATACAACATTCTTACTGTTGCAATAGCCAGATTTGGATTCATGTCAACACCAACAATGTTGCTATGTACACGCCGGCTATGCTCAAAAGTAGTATGGAGGGAATTGAGAATAATACAGCACATGAAAGAAAAATAAATTGAAAGAGAACTGCAGTACAATATTTCATCCTCATTTGACCGATGTCGTATCCTATAACCTACTGAAATTAGTTTCTGACGAACATACAAGGACGTGTATCATTCACCAAGGTGGTGCAATATGTTTTGCGACTTTGCAGAAATATTATAGTTCTGACCACAGGCGACCCAAGTATTACTGAGTTTTTCACACTGTTTTCTCCATCATTTTCTCTTCTTTCTTCATGCTCTGAATGATTCTCTTCTTTCTTCATGCTCTGAATGATCGGAATAAATAAAATAAATGGTTTATATAACCTAACCTAACCTAACCTGTGACTCTTTATTTATTTTACACTCCATTACAAGGACGTATATCTCTCATACACACATGCTGTAATTAATTAGTCAACACAACTAATTATGCTAATCCGTGACTTATCAGGGATTATACGGGTTGGTCAACATCGCGAAAGATAGGAATGGTTACTAAAACGGGTTTTTCATTAACATCACTATCTTTCCGATGTTGACCAACCTCTGATAAGTCCACGGATTAGCATAATTAGTTGTGTTGACTAATTAATTACAGCATGTGTGTATGAGAGATATACGTCCTTGTAATGGGAGTGTAAAATAAATAAAGAGTCACAGGTTAGGTTAGGTTAGGTTAGGTTAGGTATAATAAACCATTTATTTTATTTATTCCGATCATTCAGAGCATGAAGAAGAAGAGAAAATGATAGAAAAACAGTGTGAAAACTCAGTAATACTTGGGTCGCCTGTGTTCTGACGATGTTCTCCATGTCAGCTTACGTATATAGGAGATATACCGGTATCTTTCCGAACGATAATGTGGATACACACAGCGAGGTCTACGCAAAAAGGTGATGAATCAATTGAATAAAAAACGGTTTTTGGAGATCATATCTGTTTATTTCATCAATTCTGAACATGGTTTGAAATCGGTCTCATACAATAACTACCAACCTGTACTGACGGGCCTGGAAAAGCGAAATTCTAGCACTTTTTTATGAAATCCATCATCGTATATCATCGGCACGGTCACGGTCGCAAAATTGAAGCTAGCAACAGTAGCAATGCCGGTAAACAGCCTTGACTCGCCCGAGTCGATTTTTGATGTGGTTGAAGCACGGTCTGAAGAACGAGCACATTTTGCGAAAGATTATGATGGATTGTAAGGCTACCAAGTTGTTATAAAACGTGTCTGTCTTAGGAATTCTTTGGAAGTCATATACTGCTAAAGTTGTACAATATTCATTATAAGGGACTGGTCAGTTTATTCGGCAGGGGGGGCAGTGGATTCATGAGGGTCACCCTGTTTTTGACTATGGTGAAAGAGGGGTCACTATGTTTTTGAATGCTCAATTAGGGAGGGGAGTTCAGTGTGTTTTAAAAATTTCGACACAGGCTCATACTTGCTTAAAGTGCATCGTGCAAGCGAAAAATTTCATCAATTAGTAGCATTCATGGCGCGCCCTTTAGGCGCTTAACTTTAATAACAATAAAAAAATCATATTTTTCAGAGGCCCCTCCAAGCACGAAACTTTAATATATCAGACATATATGTCAGAGATATTCGTATGTTTAAAATGTTGTCGGCGCGCCCTTCGGGCGCCTTACTTTAAAATATCAAACATATTTTCAGCCTTACTTTAAAATATCAAACATACTTTCAGCATGCCTTTCACATATCAGACATATATATCGGAGATATCCATATGTTAATATTTTCAACGGGAACTCTGGGCGCTGTACTTTAATATGTCAGAAACATATAGAAATATTTTGATGTCTGTAAATTGAAAGTCTGTTTTGCAAAGTGTACCAATCATAATGAAACCTGCAGCGCATATGAAGAGCATGATAAGTTCCTAATACTGTTCTGTTTTCTCAATGAGAATTCAGCATTAGAAAGCAACATGCACTAGTATTTCACAATCAAGCGTCATACTTCTTGATCTCTGATAGGCACATTAGATCCAGTTTTATTCTAAACCTGGGAAATTTTAGCCCAGGATTTATTAACGGAACACAGTCCCCGATGTAGACTGGCCCCAGTCGCGCTTTCTCTTCAGTTGAGTTACTTGCTGACCAAGCGACATTCACTCCACGATCCACGAAATAGCCTACCATTAGCACAACGGTTTGCCGATGTTTAGTCCTTCAATTTATTATGTTTTGATATGCCCACAGACTTTGAGAAGTCTATCCCTGATACTCTTACACTTACATACCAAATAGGCAAACCTGGCGGTCACACCGTTATATGAGATACAACGTTTGCAACTCTAAAATCTGACCAGAAAATACTTGGTACACTGGAAGCACTAGGAAAAATTAAAAAAAAGACAATCTTAATTACCTACCAGAGCAAAATAATTTGACTTTACAGCATTGATGTATCTTTTCACATTCATGCTTACCGATGGCTGGCTGTAGCGATTTACTCATATGGAAACTAAGACTATAGTAGGTTCGCTTTGAGAGTATTTCAAATTACTTGTGCCATCAGCTACAGCAAAGTATTTACAGTATTGTCGATTCTGTGTTCAGCTATTAATTTTACTCATCATTTTAAAACATTCCTTGTTTCGATTTTGAAAGGTAGTCGATTCGCCAGATAATTGCTATGCACTCGCCAGGGCACGGGCGACTTGATAGTAACTATGCGAAACCCCCACGATGCAAATGAGAAGTTGTATCATAGAGTTTTCGTCAAGGCACAGACCCTCTGCACACAAACGACGATTGAAGCATTCGTGCACCAGAGTGTTCATAACATTATGCCATACACAGTCTGCATACACTTAATGTGGGAGGACATCAGGCAACCTCTCCACATTCCGACATTGACCACGGTAATTAGGGAAGTCCCTGCCCTGACAATGCTTGTTGCACACACAAACAAATAATTCCCCTTGTCTGTGTTGCACACGTCACCCTGACTGTACTGCATATGCATTGTGACCACAGAGTGCATACCGGGGGCCTTGGTTCGACCACTTAATATCGAAAAGGACACTAAATCATCTAGATAAAATGACCGATACATTCACAATTTTCAAATTTGATAATGGTCTTCCCGTCTCAGCAGTCTCCGACTTTTGCCATGGTAGTCGGCTGAGGTCGAGTAACACAGCAAACAAAGGCTGTTTCAATCACGGCTATCACGGTCATCTTTATTTCACGCAAAACTACTCAAGTTACTTTTTTGAGTGTAGACGTTCTTAAAAGTTGTAGAACGCACTAGAAGTGGAGTCTGTGCAGTCATGGATGTAAGGGTACAGGACGGCCTGATAATCCCTTTCACACCTATTATTTTATCTTTGTCGACGCTGGCCTTTTCAGCTGTGTCATGGCTGCCATCATTATCAGGACGGCCAAGACACTCCATGGACGTATCTGTGGTACGTCCAGGGACACACACACACACACACACACACAAACTTCACTGATAATTTTCTATGCATCACAAAAATCTTTCAAATTTATGACATTCCTTTTTTCATCCATAGTACAGTAGGGCTGACAGCGATCCTGCAAATGTGATTTCGGGTGCAACTCCATGACAATGCGTTCAATCAACTTTTAAAAGAAAACAAGTTTACAAGAATTTGATGTAAATTGCAGACTTGAACAAAGTCTATTTTCAGTTAAACTTTCTAGCAACAGTGACTGAAGCAAGAAAACCGCTTTTGTTTATACATTCAAGGGGTTCCTCCTGATTGTTGTTAATGACATATGGCTATTTACACCTTGAGACAATGGAGCAATGAATCAGAACCCTGCATGACTTGCCATTGCCTGACCTATCACTATTTTCTTCATGACATACCGGTGCAAAATGAAATGCAGGTCTCCTGGTTATGTGTCAAATAAGCAATTTTGGTCGCAGGTCATATCTTTTTTTTTTCACAAAGTCGAACTCGCAAGAGGGCAGATCGTCTGTGCAGCCGACACGAACACAAACTGTCTGATACTGGCTACCAAATACTATCACAAGTTAGGCAGTCAATACTCTACTGACTCCACACATTTGTCATTTGAATGAACGATGACGAAAAGGGAAGTATCCCATGTGTAACTGCTGTGGCGATATCGATGGCAACCTTTCTGATATGTTAATGACATATGGCTATTTACACCTTGAGACAATGGAGCAATGAATCAGAGCCGTGCATGACTTGCCATTGCCTGACCTATCACTATCTTCTTCATGACTGCAACAACATATACGCAATCTTTATTTCAGTTGAAAGATAAAGAGACAGTTGCAAAATGATAAGAATTAAAGGAGGGGGATGTGTCTTCTACAGTGCGGGGACTCCAAAGTGCAAACCCTAAGCCCTTCAAGATGGTTTCCAGATGGGTAGAGTGAACGTTAGAAATGTGAGCCCAGGGAAGTGACTAGATGTTTCTCACTATACATCCAGCTATTCTTTAACACATATAGTCCTTTCCAATTTGTAGAGACTGTAAATTGTCATCCTCAGTGTTGTTTTACAATCTTTACCTCACACGTAAAATTATGCAACTTTATTGGATTGCATAAAGGTGCATAATTTTAGTGAGCCATTAAACCCTTTTATACAAGTGCATAAAGATGCATATAGGCACCACCACTGACACCATGTTTACACACCTTTATGCACTGCATAAAGATGCGTAAATCTGTACATCGTACCATTCCTACCCCGTGATCGTGCCGTCAATAATCTTCAGTTGTCGATATTTTAGCTTCTACTGACATGTCCCGTCGGTGTTTAGGAATGTCTGCTAAAGAGTCTACCCTTGAATTCCTGGACCATCTCGACGACTATGCGGTACGTTTGAATCTAGTGCCAGTGTGTCATCGACCGTGTCATGCAGTTACGACATGGTCCGACAAGCTAGCTTTATTCTCCGTTCAACCGGGACGAAACTCGCCAAAACGGAAGAGAGTACCTCTTTTCCGCACCAGCGACAGGTCGACACACACTTCAAGCCCTCGATCGTCGCCGAGTCCTGCATCAGCTGGACGGCTCTATACCAGGTAAGCTTATTTATGTATAGCTGCTGTCTTATTTTTAACAAGCCCGATTGTGTCTAAGATACGTCTGTACTCCTTCTTTTATAAACGTGTTCAGCAATGTCTGTATCCGGCAAAGAATCTAACGTTTGTTTGTTTTAAATCATCGATATTCCTGATAATTTCAATGAACATCGAATTTCCAGGTCACTTTATGCTAAATGTGACTTTTAGTGGTACATGTATGCACCCGGGATGACTGTTGATTCATCACAGGGGCCGGACAAAAAATTAAGGAGGGGGGTGGTTGGTGTTTTTAAAGCCTGTGTTGAACTTGGCACCAGAAAATTTACACACCAGATTACATTTCAATGGAAAACAACAAGCTATCACCCCTCCATAGTCCTCTTACATACTAGAACAAAGGCAATTCCAGGGATCAGCAAAAGTGCCATTTTAAAGCCATGGAAAATAATGACCCTTCAAAAAGTGTTAGCAAGAAAAAGATTATCCCTCCCAAATTTTGTATGACCAGTGAGTCACAGTCTGTATTAATGATCAGGGCTTGACAATTCCTATCGCCTGACGCCCTGGACAAGTGAAATTTCCATTCGGGCAAGTCAAAAATAAAATCTGGTTGCCCGCCGGACAAGTTGTTTACAACTTCTGGCGCAATCAACGCGAACCTAAGTTGCGGTTTGTGTATGTGTCGACCAATTTGTGTTGTCGTTCACACAAAATAAATGTCAATCACTGACTTATTTTAGATACAATTGTGACGTTCTTCTGCGATTCACTTGCCGACTCACACAATGTTGCAATTTTCCGATGATCGACATGAAATTGTTTTATCGTCCAATTAAAAAAGTCGCTTAAAATTTGGCGTAAACAGTATTTCTTTGTTGAATGCTGACTGCTCACTGTATTTGCACCATCAATATACTGGTATGATATAATTAGAAATATTTGTTCACATTTTCTTCAGAGACCAGAATGTACATGTTTAGTGAATAAACATTCCGGTGAAATTCCAAAATCAAATTTCGTGCACACACATTCACTAGTAACCAGCTCAATCTTATCAAGTGCATTAATATCATTAAGCATCTATAAACACACACATATATAGCTAGTTGTGTATTGAAAAAATCATGGTTTCAACAGACTACAATGTATAGTGAATGAACATTTTTGAAGGAATCAAAAAATCAAATTTCTTGTACACAGATGTATTTTACCTCAAAATTTAAAGGGTACAAAAACACATAAATTATCAAACCTGGATAAATGTACATATGTATAGGGGAAAATTGTCAATATTTTGCCTAACAGATTCCAATGTATCATGATTTGATATTTTTTGGTGAAGCACTGTATTGGCCACATCTTGTTTTCAAATAGTTGCAATAGTTGCGCTAAATGATAACCCTGCCCCGTGATTATCAGTCACTATCACGGTAATGTTGCGATGTCAAGATTGTGGAACTTGCCAGAATGTCAGAGTTTGTCAGGGTGACTTGGGTTTGTGCCCAAATTGCAAGAAAAGCGGTTTCCTGTACCTGACCATGACCATGACCGTGGCGAGCCGCCTTTGTCTTGCAACAATGGCGGCACTGGTGTATCGTCTGACCCTCCAGCATCTGGTACTTCTGGAAGCGGGACTACGGTCATCAGAAGGTGCGAAGCTCCAGCTTCCATCTCAACACTCATCAGAAGTCACATTTTCCTGGTAATGTCATCATTAACGAACTTTTGTGCTTTGTTGTTAATAAGATGGACGTTTTGCCAGTTGATGATATTGTGAAATGTGTGTATCTGCGTACAATGACGACGCAATTGAACAAGCCAAGGTAATTCTATATGATGTATGTGGTGAGTTTACCTCTCGACGCCTGAAGAGACGACAGGGTCAAAATAAATCGCAATCGAATGTTCAAGACATTGTGACGCTTTTATTAGAAATTGATCCTGAGAATATTCCTGTCTTCGTGGCTCAAGATCTGTCTAAGCTACCTCCAGTTGATTATAATTACATCGATGTATCAACCTTGTTATCAAAGATAAATCGAATGCAAGTCGAGTTTGATGGACTCAAAGAAGATGTCAATAATATATCCAGTCTTTATTTGCGAACGTCTGATGATATTCGGCAAATAAAGGACAAAGTCTGCAATCCTGTTCTTGGAAATTCAGTGCATCAAGCTAAAGCAGTAGATATATCAGCGGACAATGCTTTCACTGTTGGAAATGTAAATTTGCATATGAATGGCTCTGGTAATGAAACGCCTGTTGAGGATCCACCTGTTGCAAATGTGAACTCTGATAATGCTCTCTTTGAAGATGACGCTGTACATGCCAGTGACAATCCAATTCCAAGGTGTGAGTCAAGGGAAAACTGTGACGAAAACAGTATCGATAATGCTGCGGCTGTCAACACAGATGATGGGTTTACCATGGTGTCGTACGTTCGACGTAAACGTAATCGATCAAGTTATGCCGAGGCAGTTGTCAACGGTAAACCCGATGACCAAGCACATAACTCAAAACCTAGCAGTAAGCTTGTGTCTTCCGGATCGTCAGCTGAGTCTGCACTTGCAGCATCAACAGGACGTCGCAAATATATAGTTGGCAGTAAGAAGCATTCAGGTCTTCCAGCTGTTTCGCAAAGTAAGTCACTGTTTGTCAGCAGACTGAAACCTGACACGAAACCCGTCAAAGTTGTCAGATATATTGCCGATACAGCTCAACTTGACGTGATGAACTGTGAACAGTTAGCAACGAAATATGGATCGTATGCGTCTTTTCGTGTAACTGTTAATGCGTGGAACTTTCAGAAACTGCTGAATCCCGATGTCTGGCCAGAAGGAGTGCTGATTCGAAAGTTCTATAAACCAAGAAACTAACCAATGAATCTGCGTATAGCATCATATAATTGTCGCTCTGTCAAGAACTCGTTGAATGCAGTTCGTGATCTGTGTGATAGTCACGACATTTGTTTATTACAGGAACACTGGTTGACAAGTGATAACATATCCTTTCTACAAAAGATTCACCAGGATTTTGATTACTTTGGTGAATCTGCTGTTGATACTAGTGAGAGCTTATTAATAGGTAGACCGTATGGTGGTCTTGCGTTTTTATGGCGCAAATCGATAAGTCATGCTGTTAAAGTCCGTTCCTTTAATGATAGCAGAATTTTAGGCATTGAGCTCAATATAGCCAATTGTCAAATGCTTATTATTAATGTGTATATGCCGACATGTAATAGTGAAAATCATGACGAATTTATAGAGCGATTGGCTAAGGTTCACGCCATTGTTCAATCTAGTGATTGTTATAGTTGTATGATGATCGGTGATTGGAATGCCGATACGGATTCACTATTTGGTACAACTCTGCAAAGTTTCTGTGATGAGTACGACTATCTTATCTCTGATAAGCTTTTACTGAGAGATAATCCATTTACTTATGTCAGTGACGTACATGGTACCACTTCATGGCTTGACCACTGTATTTCGTCACTCTCTACTCACCAGTGTATTAATTCGATGTCTGTTTTATATGATGTTATATCTTCTGATCATTTCCCACTCAGCATAGTTCTCAATACTGGTACATTGCCGTCATGTGAAAATCTTAATAACAACAATAAGCAGTACTCTGGGAAATCTGTAAATTGGTCTAAGGTGAACTGTAATCAACATAATGAATATCGTAATATCTCTGACATGCTTCTTGCTGAGATTCACATTCCAACTGATAGCCTTTGTTGTAAGGATGTTCATTGCCACAACACAAATCATGCTCGGTGTATTTCTCAGTTTTATGATGATATTATTGATAGCTTGTATTCAGCAGGTCTTCAGATTTCACCATGTATTCGTGATAATGTTGATCATACTGTGACAGGGTGGAATGATTACCTCAAAGACGTCCATTCTGTTGCTCGGGATGCATTTAAACTATGGCGTGAAAGTGGAAAACCGAGGAATGGGCCCCTTTTTGAATTCAAGCGTCGTACGCATGCGAGATTTAAATATGCTTTAAGAAGTTGCAGACGTAATGAGGAGCAAATCAAAGCTGATGCGGCTGCGAATAGTTTGTTTACTGGTAATTGTAATGCATTTTGGCAGTCCATCAACAGAATTAATGCAAAGACTCCGCCTAGACCCAACACTGTAGATGGCTGCAGTGGCGATGTCAATATCTCTGAAATGTGGCGGAACCATTTTAGTGATCTCTTAAATGTGGTGCACTCGGTTAGAGACAAAGAATTCGTGTTGAATAAGGTTGACGATTGCAACCTTGATGAAATGAGTTTTGTATCACCCAGTGATGTTCGTAAAGCCATTGACAAGTTACAACAAGGTAAATCTGCTGGTCCAGATTCTCTCTCATCTGAGCATTTTGTATATGCTAGTAATAAGTTAATTGTACTTTTGAGCATGTGTCTCACTTCAATGCTTATTCATAATGTATGTCCTCCTAGATTTTCTGAAGTTTTGTTAGTGCCCATTGTTAAGGATAAGAACAAAAATGTAAGCGATAAGAACAACTATCGCCCGATTGCTCTGTCTACTATTACCTCGAAAGTTTTTGAATTAGTTATTTTGAATAAGATTGAGTCGTTTCTTGGATCTTCACCTTACCAATTTGGTTTTAAAACTTGTCATTCTACTGATATGTGTATGTTTGTCCTGAAAGAGGTCATTAGCTATTATAGAAGTCATGGTAGCAATGTTATCGTTACTTTTATGGATGCTTCTAAAGCTTTCGATCGTGTGAATCACTGGTCATTATTCAAGAAGCTGATCAACCGTAATGTTCCTATTTGCTATGTGAGATACCTTTTAACCTGGTACAGAACGCAGGAAATCTCTGTTCGATGGGGCTCCTGTATTTCAACACATTTTACTGTTAAAAACGGTGTGAAGCAAGGTGGTGTATTGTCCCCAACATTTTTCAATGTGTATATGGATCATCTGAGCCATAGATTGATTAATTTTAAGGTTGGTTGCAACATCGGTGGTATTTTTGTTAACCATCTGATGTATGCAGATGATATATGTCTGATAAGCCCGTCAGTGAAAGGAACTCAGATACTTTTAAATATATGTAGCAATTATGGCAATATTCATGATATTGTTTTCAATACAGAGAAAACTGTATGTATGTGTATAATTCTCAAGCGATGTATGATGGAACATATTCCGGCTGTTTATCTCAATGGAGTTAAACTGCGATTTGTTGAAAAGAAAAAGCACCTCGGCTATATGTTGGCAAATACCTTCAGTGACAATTCTGATATCGAGCGTCAGAGGAGATCTTTTTATATCTCTGCTAACATGCTTTTGAGAAAATTTTCTATGTGTTCTCAGAGTGTTAAATGTAAACTCTTTAAAGCATATTGCTATCAATTGTATGGTGGTAACTTATGGGTCAGCTATAATAAAAGCGCCCTGAAACAATTGAAAGTTGCTTACAATAATGCTGGTCGCATACTTCTACGATATGACAGACGCAGCAGTGCTAGTACTATGTTTGTATATAATAGGATTGACACTTTTGATGCTTTGCTTAGAAAGCAAATCAATAGTTTGATGAAAAGGGTTTCTATGAGTGAGAACCTAATTATACGTAAGGTGTATGATGTTGTGTACTTCACTTCTGACTTGAGGAAAAGATGGATAAATTCAGTCTTCTAATCTGTGTTCAGAAATATGTCTTTATGGTCTAACCCATAAATGAATATTTCTTGATGTAACCTTTTTTGTATCATTCTTTTTGCCAATCCTGTAACCATTTATATATATGGACATGCTCATTGTCCGAAATAAAGAATTAATAAATAAAAATAAAAAAGGTATGCATGACAATTCAATAATGCTTTTTTTTACAAAATAGCAACCACCCAAAAAAGCCTTACCCCCCATTAATTTCTGTTCAGTCCCCATGAAAAATTATCTCAGGAACACATGATTGATACGCTCTATTGTTTGTTTAACCTCTACTCAAAATGGCTGTGCATGAAGGTTAATAATAAGATTATAAAGTGTTGCTATACTTTCTTTTGAAATTGCAATAAGTTGAATATGTTGGTAGATTTTTGAAATTCAATCCCACAAGTCTCCTAATTCTTGTCGCTCAAATTTATGTATGTACTATGGCTCAATGACAGAAAAGAGCCCCTTGATATTTTTTTACCTTTTTCACTATAGAGGCATTATATCCATGTTGTCAATTTATTTCCTCTGTCACAATAATATTATAATTTAGAAGGTTATAAATAGTGCAAAGTAACATGACATAGCATGTTTAATGCCCTACTAGCTGCAACTTGTGAAATTTGTTGACCTCAGAATATGTTCCCATTTGTCGTGGTTTTCTCTGAATTCTACCCTCTGAAGGGATATTGGCTTTTACTGCATTAGGAATATTCCTCTGAGAAACATTTAAACAGTAAACTCAAATTTTAACAGCCATTTTGATTATCGCCCCCTTTTCAAAAATTGGTAATATTAACAAGGAGAGAAACATTCACCTCTAGGGTGAACATTCAATCTAGGATGTCAAAACAGGGGGCAATCATGAATGTAGGCCCGTACTCCTGTCCAAGGGGGTCATTCAACATACATGTAAAACCCTTGAATTTTCTGTTGAAAATACTATAGTCTATCAATATGCGACCTAAATAAAGTAATCAATTTATCGAATTTTATTAAAACCCTTTTCATGATAGACAGTACCATTTGCCGATCTGCCAAGTCGGTAAAAAGTGGTATTGAGCCAAAAATCATCTGTATTAAAAACTGTCATCCACTTGGCATGGTCTGTCATAGCAGCTTTAGTCCATAAAAATCATGTTTACAGTTTTGAAGAGCTTTCAAATGTACAGTATTATATTAAAATACACCATATGAAATATGTTGTGTTTCATTAATTTTAACCATCTTGACCTGGTGGTGAAATATGGACTTGCCAGGAAAAGGGTTAAACATACCGGTAACTTGTATGTATTAGGAATTTATGATCATTTGTTCTGACCAAAGGGTTTTGCTCTTGAAAATCAGAAAATGATGCTGTTCAAAACGAGCATAAACTGACCTGCATGGATGCTTTCCTTGCAGTGTTCAACGTTTGTATGGACTGTGACATTGTAGACTCTTAAATTTGAGGGCATACCCATCATTTACATTCATCAGCAATGCCACATGCATACAGCTCAATGCACTGTTGACTCTACATCAGTCCTTCTAAATTCTACCCAACTTCCTTTGCACCACCTTATATCCACCAAAATTTAATCAGCTGTGTACAGGTTTATATTTATGTCATAAAAGCATTTATCATTACTGTTTGCACAGAAACAGTGATTTGTTGAAGTTATCCATGAAAATAAATATCAAAATCAGGCAATATAGAGACCTTTTAGCCTCCACAAAGCATGCCGGGAGAAATCCCCAGATGATGATGTAAAGTTTTCGGGTTTTGGTGCATTGACTGGGGGGTCTGATCTAGGGAGTCTCAAAAACAGCTTAGATATTATGCCTGCCTGTAAGTATTACAGATGTACTAATAATCGTGCGCGAGTTTTAAATAAGGCATTCTGCATGATTCGAAACCTGAAGTAAAAACACCGCCTCTAAAAATTGTTGCTGGTAAAGATTGGCACGACATGAGTTTTCAAAATTATAAGTACAGTGCATGTTTTTATGTATGCAAAGACCGTTTCCAAGAATATTTCCCGACATTTTTCCCAATGACTAGTTGTGAGGTTGTGGCTTTCAGATTTTAACCATTCTCAATTATTTTCCCAAGACTGCACAGTTGACAGCAGAAAATGGCTACTCGGATTTGCAATCTCTTCCTACCTCCATTGCGGTTTCTAATTACCGGTAACTCACGATTAGAGTTCAAAGTGAGTTGTGAGAACAGGAAAATTGTAGTGTGTAGTTTATGACTGTACTTTGAAGGGATAAATTGAAATTTCATTTAGTTCCCCTTAGAACATGAAAGTGTGTTTGAAGTTTAATTTAGTGCCCCTGAGAACATGAAAGTGTGTATGCACAACTATTGTTTGTTGGATGAGGGACACTCCATTTAGAGTCGACAGATGAGCCATTTCTGGTCATTTGCTTTGTCTCTCCCTCCCCCCACCCCATGGGGAACGGTTCTTGGAATTATCTCGTCATCCGCACATTCTTTGTCTATATGTTACTAAAAAATTAGCACTTTAGAATTGGCATTTTTCTATAACCATTCTTTGTTATAAAAAGAGTTATCCATATTTTAAAACCAGCATTGCAATGGCTAAACATGTGGAGCAATTTTGTCATGCAATTCTCTTCGGGCATTTGAAATCGAACATCGCTTTTTTCAAGTGATAATAGGTAGGTTTCAATGCTAATCAAAATGTTTTGGATAAAAATACAAGCATTTTGGGAGTTCATTTCGTCATGAGGCAATATCGAAGATGTGTTCAGCTCCAAACATGGCCTCCCGTAACGTTGTAGCTTATACCTTTGAGCTACCAAAAGAGCCATGCTTGTACAGCTTCCTTCGGTAACTGGTGGAGCCACATGCCCTTCTTTTACTTCTGAATTCATCGGAAACACCAAGTTCGAAATCCTGGAGTTCAAAGTCGCTGAATTCCGATTCAAAGTTATAAGGTTGAAGGCAAAGTGTGTCCATTGGGCAGTACATGTAGCTCAATACAAACGCACAGTAGATCAGACCCCTAGTGATAACCCCTAACTTCCTCAACCAAACACGAAAACTTAACCTCATCTTAGGTCAAGCCTCTCTGAGGAATTTCGATAAGTGGCGCTTCCATATGGCGAAAATGGCGTCATACACATCAATTAAGGTAGAACGCGCCTCGGGGACAGATATTCGGACTCTCAAACTTCTACAATTTTTTTCTGATCTACCACTTGTGGGGGTTCATTTTAAAACTCTTGGAGAAAGAAAAACTTTCACCGTCTTAGTTTTTCGAAAATCCAAAATTTTATTTTTCCCCATAGAGTTGACACAGGGATGGCGGCCATTTTGAATTTCAAAAATCGTTAAATCATGGGTTATTTGTTTCTCTGGTTCCAAAATTTGCATGGTGACCCCTATTTTTATTTTTTATTTTGAAAGAGAATGGTTGAAACTTTTTTTGAGGAAAGTTTGAGCAAAAGTTTAAGTCTTTCACTTTCGAGGCGCATACTACCTTAATAAAACATTAATTTCCAGGAGAATCATTAGCACATATCTCATCTCTTCATCATGAATGTTACAAAAATATTATACTTCAACTTTTAAAGGCAGGTTGATATTTGGGTGGGCTATCCCTTTAATATTTCACACTATGACTGAGGTGAGGTGATGACCTTTGGGGAGCCCAACTTCACTGCGCGAATGAATGAACTACATGCATTTGCGTGAACTCTGTGTGACCAAACCATTCAGAGAATGTTGCGTCCTGAGTGGTGCATCAAACAGTGAAGTAAGGGCCATTCAAGATCTTATAGCATGAATTGCACAATGCTCTGTGCAGTTTATGTGAAGATTTCAGTGCAGATATGCACATTATCCACCGTATGCACGGTGGGATTTAATGTTTGGGCAAATATTTAATCACATCGCAATCTTTATCTTGGCCAAAGTTGCATGTACAGTCCCAGTGGGTAGTTAATAATAAGTGTATACATCACCAAAATCAGTACATTCTCACAAACTTATTTCGGCTTGAATGTAAAATAAAAAAAACAATGCTAGAAGATACAGCTAGTCGGGGCTTTAAGTTAACATGAGATTAATTCTAATCTTACCTACAAGCTCTGAGATACTGCAGGAATGCATAGTGCAGTGTGAATCCAATTATGTTGAGCCTTTTCAGGCCATGAAAATGCTTGATATATTTCTGTTCATTTCAAATATGTGTCCATGGACTGTCAGATTAATATGGTTATTCATCGTCATTATCGTGACTTGAAATGTGATTCATCATCTGTGTTTGAGACAATTGATTTTTCTCAGTAGGATTTTTAACTCTTTTTTTATATTTCTGCAAGTTGCAGGTCCCCTGGAGGTACATGTATTTATTAGGCGTTGAACAAATAGGGAAATAGTAGTGCCCAAAGGAATGACAGTCACACAAAAAGGCATGCCAACAACTGGGAACAATATATTGAGAGGTATGTACTCTACAAAGTGGGCACTGATAAGTTTTTAGTCTAAAGTAGTAGTGAACTTTGAAGGGCAATTTAACCAAAGCACCAGTGTTGGTGAATTATAGTACATGAACATGGTTAAGCAGAACCATCATGACACATGTACGACAATTTTACTTAGCTGAACTTTGATGTTTGGTTATATTTGCAGGGCACCTTACAGCCATAAGCGACAAAATCTGCCTTTATAATCTTCTTTTGAAGATACAGATGTAATCGATAGTGATGCAGCTTAGCCCATGTCAAATTTTGAAATCACAATGAAATATGTAAACCCTGGAAATTATTATAGAGGAGCATAGTGTTGAAACAACTTCAGGGGCTCTTCCATGAGTTCCAAAACACAAATGTACATGACATACAATAATTGCATAGTCAAACCAAGGAAATGTTCTTTTTAACACTGTCTCCCGACACTGGCCAAAATACTATTGAATGAATCCATGAAGTGTAATTTATGAACCTCTTCTGGGAAACAAAACTTTGAAACAACATCACAAGACAGACTGAGGTTGCAGAATCTGTTGCAAATTGTGTAATGAAAGATGAAACAAGCTTCTGTTCTGATAACATGTTCCAGATATTTTATCTTTTACTAAAATTGAACGAAACTTTTTTCCGAACAACATACAGTGTGCAAGAAAACCATTGCTTTTTTCAAAAATTGTAGCATAATATATATTTTTGCGCAATTGTACTGTCCCAAATACACAAACATGACCCCCAACAGATCACTAGCATGTGATTTCCAAACATTTAACAAATTCACCGCTCTCCCCTGTAATGAATCTAGCAAGTATGTTATTGTTATTCAATCACCGTAATTCAAATGACATAATCCAGCGGGGACTCCATGTATGTCATCAGTGATGACTTCTAGATCAAGTACCGAAAGATTAACTTTTAATCCATACTATTACTGGCACACATACACAGTCACATCAATCTTTGATTTGGGTGATTCCCCGGCGTAACATGCCCTCTTTTTAGTTCAATATATGTATATGTTACAAGGCACTGTAGGTCAAGGCTGCATGATACAAAAATATTTCTATCTTCAATATTCCATCCTAATTTGACAGATGTAATATTCAAACCATAGATCCTACTGTATCAGTTCTCGGCCAACATACAAAGACTTGGTCCATTCGCTAAAACGCATAATTGACCATTCGCTAAAGCACATAATTGATGAAATGTTTTGCAAATTATTATTGGAAGCACGACCATACTCCATGTGTCTGGGAGGTACATTGATTTTACAGTCTCTCCTAACAAAAACAGGAATATTTAGTCAATAACATAGGCAATGAATCAGTGAAAAAACATTTTGGTCTTCATATTTGTATATTTAGGCATAAACATGTCAGTTTGATGTACAACAGTACATAGATGACCAGTATATTCAATAAGGGAGCATTCAGTTATTACACCCGGGGGTAAGCCAGCACAATTTGAAGGGGGGTGCGGTTCACCTTAAATTTGAAAATTGCAAAGGGGGTCATGTATTTTTTCAAACAGCATTGGGGGTCACTCAATTTTCTAAGTAGTTGACCTGTAAAAAAGAAGTTTTATGTGTTCAAAAATATTCTGGGAGATAAAATGATTCGCTGCATGATTTCACTCGTGGTAGTCATTTAACTGTAAATCTCAACAAAAGTATAATTATCTTTCACATGAACATCTTGCTGTTGAAACTCAGAGGCTTGTCTTATTGTAAATTGAGCTCATGGAGGGCAATGAACATTTCCATTACTTACGTATCAGAGATATAGCAACTTTTGTCAGGGAAAATATTTAAGTGACCTGTATACCACTAGTACCATGAAAAGTGAAATAGGTTTAGTTGAAATTCAAATATCAAAACTGTTGTCCTCATCTGAACCTTCAAACACCGTAATTTAATCAAGTACATTTGTATCAATTGTCAAACATCTCAGAAAGCACCGATTGTGTTTAAGACTAAATGATTCCGTCGTGTGCGGGCGCTCCGGCGCACTGCGACCTGCGACCCTTTACCAGGTAGGTTGCAGTGCACCGGAACGCTCGCATGCAACGGAATCTTTCAGTCTAATTGTGTTTGTGAAGCATTGAAAAAAAAATTATTCATAGTTTTCTCATAGACTCCAATGTATAGTGAATCAACATTTCAGTGAAATTCAGAAATCAAATTTCTTGCATACATATCAACTTTTAACCATTCTTGTCTAGTGAAGTACTTTAAAATGAATTATCAAATGTCTATAAATACACGGATTTAAACAAAAACAAACAAAATTGATGGTGTACAGTCCTGATGATTTATTCTGTGTATCATTATTTCCAGGAACTGAAATACATACAATCTGGGCTATCCAAGGACTAGCATCAAGCTGAAGACATTTTGATAGTTGTGTGTGTTTCTTCTGAGGATAGCGAACATGACAGAAGTTGCAAGGGTGGTGCCTTTATTCGGAGACTCTTGCCATGGGATAGAGAAGAAGTGAAACTGCATATGGAAAAACACATGCATCAAAGGAAATGCATATTGAGGCTACCTTGCATTTAGGGCCTGGTATCAATCAGATCAGAGCCTGACAGACACATGACAATTCCAGCAGCATTGACAACTCATTACAGGACAATGTTTAATGTATAAGCATATTTTATACATTTTCTTGATTCTGCCAAAGGCTTAGTGATGTATTTTTTTGTTTCGAACAAAGACCACTCAACTTTTGAATTTTGTTAACCAGACAGAGGCTCTACTCATGAAAGTCCAACTGGGAACACTTTCTATATGTTATTACACTGACTGAGTCATAATCAGTGATTAAGCTGAATACCCAAAGCTGTACATGTGTGAATATGTGGACTGTACTCGACGAATTACTGGCTGAGTTATAACACCAATAATTCTGTCTTAGTCTCTTCAGTGGCAATATTTGATATTTCATGAACAATGTGTTAAAAATGAGGTGCATCTTTGCAAACAAATTTTACAGATTAAGTACACCAACTTACAACTACAGTTTTTTTTCAACACTGTAGCTTTATGTACATGCAATGTGCTTGAATCTTAGCTCGAGTCTAGGTTGTAATCAAAATATTTGTATGGCAATTTTCAATGATATGGCAGAACTCATTATCATGTGTGATCTGTAATAGATACTAGCAATGCAACACAAAACATAGCTAAATGTGGAGTCTCTTTTCTACTTAGACATCCAAACACCCGGTACATCCAATTTTATTTTAAATCTTAGAGAACAATGGATTTATTATTTATTTGTTATAACTAAAGCCATAATTGCTGTGTAAAGTGAGTCAAGTTAAATCAGTTCTCAGACACTTGGTTGACACTTCAATATTGCATCTAAGAAGAAAACAATAAGTGTATTTTTTGTTTTTCACATGAAGTATATTGCTTGTATTTTTGAGGAAGTTTTGAGGAATTCTGTATTTTTGTCCCATGTGATTTCCTATTTAACTATTTTAAATAAACAATTAAAACCGATACCTCTTCTATGATCTTGCTTTGGTAGATATGTGTGTATGTTAGATGGGTTAAATGTGCAAGTAGTTAATACAACAAATGAGTGCAGAACTACAGTACAATAGGTGCAAAAACAGAACAATCAGGTTCATATTTGGACCTACAAGATCCAAATTAAGAAGATTGAATATGTTTCTTTATGTTGTGCATAAAGATCTATAAATACAAATCAGGTTGATGCATAAAGGTGAATCTTTATGCATCTGTAATGTCCTGCATAAAGGTGATTAAATTTAGTCAGCCATTAAACCCTTTTATGCACAAGCATAAAGGTGCATAAAGTTCCATCTTTATGCTGCATAAAGATGATTACAGATCATCTTTATGCAACTTTATGTCACCTTTATGCTGCGCATAAATCTAGATTTTCATCTTGTGCTAGCGCTACTCCGTCTGTCAAATACTAAAAATATCCGAGCCGCATTGTTGTAGGCGACCCTCAACTTTCTCAGGGCACTGGCAGTATGGTTGAACCAGAGGTGTGCCCCATATAATTAATGACAATAAGTCTTAAATAAATATCGTACATTTAACATCAAAAGAACATGAGGAGAATTTCCTTAGAAGCATATTAGCTGAAACGTAGAACGATCTTTTCTGTCATTCATGTCAGCATCGTCTCTGAAGTGAGTTGTTTATATATAACCATGATACTTTTTGTTCTCTACGAAAACATGTTTAACACCATTAAGATATACCGTGGGGCAAACGAAGAGTACTTGACTTGTCAGTAGTGACACATAAACATTCACTCTTTTCAGTATTAAAAGTAATGTCGTACATATCACCATAATTACTACATATATTTACCAGCTTCTGTGTCCCTTTGACAGAGGGACTCAACAAACAAATATCGTCAGCATATATGAGGTGGTTTACGAAGCAACCCCCTACATAACACCCTGTTAAAGAATTTGTAAGTCGTGTACTTAACTGATCAACATAAACATTAAAGAGTTTTGGTGACCAATGATTTACTCGATCAAATGCTTTAGATTCATCTAAGAAAGTTACAATGACATTACTTCCGTGTTTCCTATAGTAGTTAATTACTTCCTTTAAAATTATAAGACACATATCAGTTGAATGTCCTTTCTTGAAGCCAAGCTGGAAAGGCGAAGTTTCTAGAAACGACTCAATTTTACTCAAAATAACAACTTCCATTATCTTAGAAGCAATGTTCGATAATGCTATCGGACGATAGTTGTTTATACTACTTATATTACTATTCTTATCTTTGATAATCGGGACTAAAATAGTTTCAGAAAGTCTGTTTGGACATACACCTTGAACTGACATTGCTGTAAAGCACATACTAAGCATAACTGACACTTTGGTACTAGCAAGAATATAGTGATCTGCTGAAAGTGAATCAGGACCAGCAGATTTACTCTTTTGTAATTACCAATGGCACACTGAATGTCAAAGGAGAAACAAGAATTGCATCATCAATTACACAATCATCTATCATACCTAAAACAAACTTCAGATCCCTGTTATTATGCACATCAATAATGCTCCCGCCACATTTCGGCGAAATTTGAAACACCACAGCAGCCGTTGACGCAGCTGGGCCTTGATAAAGTCTTAGTATTTATCTTATTAGGCGAACGCCAGAATTGGCGTTGATCACCACTACGGAGTCTTTTTCAAGCAGTATCAGCAATGATTTGACTTTTGTTACGTCGACAATCTCTCAAAGCATACTTAAAACTGGCATGGGTTCAACGTTTAAAATCAAACAAAGGTCCATACTTGGGTTTTTAACAATCGCGCCATAATTTAAAGGCATCACGTGCAATTGAATGAACATCTTTAAGATAGTCATTCCAACCATATATATAAATATATTATATATATAGATAGATAGATAGATAGATAGATGGATAGATAGATAGATAGATAGATAGATAGATAGATAGATAGATAGATTTATAGATAGATATAGAGATAAATATATATGTATATAATATAATATTTGTGTGTGTGTGTGTGTGTGTGTGTGTGTGTGTGTGTGTGTGTGTGTGTGTGTGTACATATACCGGTTATGAACATACACATCTCAAGCATACATATTGCTGTTCTTTACTATCATTGTAGTATTAACTCATAACTTCACTAAATGCTTGAATACATATCAACAAAATTGAGTAGTCCCCCTTCTTGTTCTCCTCTTTTGAGCACACCCCCCTTGTAGCTTTCGATTTTTTGGGTGACCCCTTCAGATTCCTCCGACCCTAGGCAATAAATAATGACGGTTCCCTTAAAAATTTAGTGTCCATAGTCATAAGTGTATTCTACTTAGCTGTTCCAGCATGTAAATTAACAGTTTGTTGCGTATGCCAGGTATGCAGTCATACCACCAGGTACTGCAGGCATTATTAGTCTAGAAGTTATGAATACGATGAATAAATGTTAAATATTACTTTCTTATTCTACAAGTCTTACCCGTGTTGCGTTAGTGCCCACTGCTTTACCCTTGCTATCTCTGAATAGTATTTCAAAAAACAGTCCATATCTGTTAATTTCCCTCTCTAATCGTCTTCATTAATATGTTCTGCCGATCACCAATGCGGGGGCTTATCGCCTGGCCCAATAACTCGTTAGCAGCTCTTAAGGTAAAAGATGAAAAGGGGCGAAACTCTCAGGGCCCGTAGCTTAAGAATGGGAGTAAAGATCCCTGACACTAAATTCATACGTGTATGCACAGATAAACAGGGAATCAACAACGTAGGCATGTACAAACGGGTATTAAGAGGAACAGCACACGCCATTACGTTATCTATAAGTAGAACAGTAGAGATTTGTCTGTTTTGAATTTTTGTGTAAATTTATTGATATGAGCATATTTGAGAGTAGAAGAAATATTTTGTCAGCCGGTTTCTTATAAAATTAAGGCTAGATAAAGAACTTTTCTTCTCATTATGAGAGAAAGTTAATGGATTATTACAAGAATTTTTATTTTCCATATAATAACGTTGGTGTCTCAGGGATTCTGTGTATCAGAAATGCATTCTGAAAAGACTTTTAAAAGAATCTTTATTCCATATACTAGCAATCTCAGGGATCTTGTGTATCGTTGAATTAAAACATTAAATGAAAGTATAGCACTTTGAACCTTAATTTAGTATTCAAAATCAAGCGATAATATGCCAGGGAAGACTTTTTGTGTCACTGAAAATATCATGTTGACTGAATAGATGTGCAGCAGGTACATAAACATATGATATCATGCACCTGACAGTTAACAATCGTAATCCTACATTATTATTGATATCTATGCAAGTTTAAAACTAATGAACAAGGCAGCAAACATCCTCCACTATCATATTAGAAATCACACCAAAGCTACAATTTAATGTTCAACAAGGAAACTTAAGATTGGAGAAGTGTTTTTTGCTTACGGGCATATCTAATTCCGGCCTTCAAATAGACCTAGAGTTCTTTTTTGTGGTACACAGGGACAAGTAGATGTGTTAAGGTTTTCTTACAAAATGTCACTTGACCAGCACATCCTATACCTAATTAATTATGCACATATCTAATTCTGGGCGAGCCAATAGAGCTAGAGGTCTGATTTTTGGTACATAGGAATAACTATGGGAGGAAAGATTTATGACAAAATATCACGTGACCTTGATAACCTTTGACCTATATATACTTATATGCCTACAAATCGGTAGCCTCAACTGTTATATGGTACCAGATCATGTACCTAATTAATAATGCACATATCTAATTCTAGGCTAGCCAATAGAGATTTTTTGTACACAGGCACAAGTATCTATTTAAAGGTTTTCTAAAAAATGTCACATAACAAGCACATGCTATACCTAATTTGTTATGCACATATCTAATTCTGGGCGAGGCATTGGGGCTAGAGATCTAACTTTTGGTACACAGGCATATCCATGGGACCAAAAGTTTTTCGATAAAATATCACATGACATCGATGACCTTTGGCCTCAAATTAACTTGTCTGGCTATAAATCAGTTGCCACAACAGCTATAAAGTTCATATTTGGTAGCATGGTAGGCCTTATGGTGCCACTTCATGTGCTTCATTAATTATGCACATATCACTGTTTGACCCTTGTTAAAAACTGTTAATTACGTACAATTCGAATGTTGCGTGAGGGCGCTCTGCAATATATATTCCGGGTATCCCCTTCAGTCGCCCTTTAGGCCAGCATTCACAAGTTGTTTAATGTTTTCTTTTTTCTCATTTCAACATGCAGTATTTCGAACAGCGACCATATTTCAATATCCCAGGTGCCAGGAGAAAGGTGACCGAAGGCCGAAAAAAGTGTATTGAGTCAGCTTGAATGCAGCATCAGAGAGGAAGACAAAGAAATTCGACGTTTAGAGCAGAGCTCAAGCAACTCCCGCCCTAGCAGACCTCTCGGCGTCAAGATGTATCGAAGTGATGAGGGCACCACGCGCCAAATCTACTCAGCAGCATCAAAAAAACTTCTCCGACGTCGCAAACATGGAAACACTTTGAGGGGACCAGCATTTAAGAGAACAAGCAGAATATCATTTGCGATCCTCACACACGTGTCCACTGATATCAGAGATGGAACGGGAACAAAGACTCAATCATTTGAAAGATTTGGTACATTACAAATTTCTATATGGATGGGAAAGTACACGCAAGTTTCATGCCAATTAAGGTATTGCACAAAATAGAAATGGGTCATGCAAATCAGGACAGCAACTTTGACGGTTTAGCATACTGGGCCTTCAAAGTCAGGCGTACGGAGCAAACAGTGAAAACCTCTACGGATCAGGGAGCAGAGAATCAAAGACAAGCGGACAGTTTAACTTCTTGTGTTTAAGTTGGAACTGGAAAAATGAGTACCCTTATGACGACCCAGTGAACGGGAAGAAATGTTGGCAGTTACATGCCTGCCTGAACTGTATAAACAAAAGCCTGTACGCATGGATCCTATCATCAAATATCAGTTCGCGAACGGTCAGTGAAAACGCCCAACTGAGGAAACAAAGCTGGACAGCAAGAAGGACAATAAGTAATCATTGCATATTGACACAATCACAAGGCTATCATCATGACATTTCCTCTCAAGTATTATATTCTAAAGATGCTATTAGCATGCTTAGGGATGACATCATACACGGCGATTATGCTGTCATTTCGAAAATTCGTCAAATTTCTGCTCCCTCTGAGAACCCAACTTCTGTGTTGGTTAGTAGCCAAGGTTACGCCTCTCAGGGGCATTCTCTAGTGTAGCCGCTTTCAGTTTTTGGTGGTCTACTCGGCAGTCGCCAAACATCTATAGACAGTAGCAACGCCATGTATAGTGATCTATACTCAGCACCTTCATCCATTATTAGGGACTGGTCAGTTTCTTCGGCCTGGGGGGGGGGGCGGGCGGTGGATTGATGGGGGGCACCATGTTTTTGAAACGCCCAATAGGGGGGTCAGTGTGTTTTTGAATTTCGACACAGGCTCATCATTGCCTAAAATGCATCGTGTCAGCCACAAATTTCATCCATCCAGTTGCATTTTTCAGCCCACCCTTCAGGCGCATAACTTTAATAATCAGACATATTTTCAGCACGCCCAACTTTAACATATCAGGCATACATATATCAGAGATATATGTATGTTCAATATTTTTCAGCATGCTCTTCAAGCGCATTACTTTAATATATCAGACATTTTTCAGCACACCCTTCCTGTGCATGACTTTAATATACAAGACATATATATCAGAGATATCAGGATGTTTCATTTTTTCTCCGCGCCCTTCGGGCGCCATACTTTAATAAATCAGAGATATATGCCAGAGATACGCTAAGTAAAAGTGTACTATTATGAAATCTGCATTTCATATGAAAAGCACGACAAATTCCTGATACTTTTCTGTTCTCTCTATGAGAATTCAGTATGAGAAAGCAACATGCACAAATATCAATGTTACAGGAAAAGTCCTCTCAGACTCTGCACACATCAGATTTGGCTAAAATGCCTCTCTATTGTTCCTCAGGAAATTTAATTGGATGGCTGGCAAGTCTTAACACCCATCAAAGTTTTTGATTTACTGCTTTTTCCTGTTTGTAATAATGATTGACATCCATTTCTGTACAACAGTTCAGGACATCTGGTTAAATGTACTGTATTCAAACTTTAAGATTGACACTTTAAAATTCCCATCTTACAACTGACATGCCAACAATTTCATTAAAACACAGAATGACTTAAAATATAAATGTATGTAAAACATAACATATATTTACATATATATATATATATATATATATATATATATATATATATATATATATATATATATATATTATATATATATATATATATATTTTAATAACAGTTTTATATTATTACATATTACAGTTGTCGCGTGCGGGGGGTCACCCTGTTTTCAAAATTTGGAATAGGGGGGTCAGCCACTTTTTGACGTCGGCAAAAAATAATCCACCGCCCCCCAAAGAAACTGACCAGTCCCTTATGCTTGACAAGAAGGCCATAAACTGTGACTTGCCAGATCCAGCAGGACTGAATTGACCACCAAAGTCATCACATGATACTTGATAGGTCTGCATGAGGCTATCTTTAAGTAAGGGTGCTACAATTACACAGGACTTTGCATTCTGGTACCGACAAAGATTAACATTTGTACGTGGAGGGCTAAGCTTAATGACTACCAGGATACTTTACTTTGTGATTTTCTTGAATTTGGCTGGCTGGTGGGTTATGAAAGGGATCAATTACCTCAGACTTATCACAAATCTGCACTCGACAACTGGCAACACATATAAGGCTTTATTTAACGAAGTAACATGTGCAGGAACACTAGGTTCTTTTGCACAAACCCGCTACGTATACTGCTCACTGCATCTCCATTGTCGTTTGTTCAAAAGAAAGACAGTACGTATCGCCGCACGATATTAGATCTCAGTTATCCTCCTTGCTTGTCTATTAACGAAGGTATTCCTCAGCACAAGTACTTAAGAGAGGATTTCAACTAGACATACCTATCAGTGGACAGTTTTGCCACACTGATCCGCACACATGGAAAGTGATGCTTCATGTACAAGTGTTATTTGGCAGAGCATATAAACAATTGTTCTTAGACCCGCACGATTACCATTTATTAGGGTACGTATGGTGAGGAGATAATTACTTTGACATTGTCTTCCCCTTTGGCATTCACAGAACAGTAATGGCATGCTAACAGGTTACTAACGCTGTCACATTCCTGCATCCGAAGGCTGGTTTTGACAGCCGCAGACTGGTTTTGACAGCGTCAATTACCTCGATGACTTCGGCGGGGTAGACTCCCCCGACAGAGCGTGGCATTTCTACAGTAATCGGCAGGACTTGCTACTCGAACTTAAACTCACGGAAAATAAAGACAAAGCCGTCGCGCGCAAACATCACTTGCCTTATATCTTTAGGAATTGGTTTTGATTCCTTAACAATGACTATATCTGTTACGGAGAAATGTCAATCACAAAACTTGGTGAATTACAAACTTGGGTTAATAGACGTGTTGCTTAAAAAGAGAAATTCAGTCTATTTTTAGAAAGTTGATGTTTATCGCCACCTGTGTTAGCCCTGGCAGCTTATTTGTTTATAGAATGCTAGCAGTTTTGCGTAAGCTCAAACGCAACAGTCACAAAACAAGGCTCAAACTAGAAAGCATTTGCAAGCAAAAGCGACATTCAAGAGACCAGAGCAGCGGAAGAAAGAAAATGTGTGACGAAGATTGGTGCAGAATGAAAGAGTGCTTGGATTTAATATGCACGCACGTACCTAGCTAGGCTATAGTGAGGGCTGAAGTTCATAGAGCAGTGCATCATTGTAACTGTAGTATGTCTGTATGGTATGGGCATTGTAGATGGCAGAGTTGGTAGACTTGACATAGATATGGTCTAGGGGGCTGCCTTTGAGTTTAGTTGGTTTGGTGATAACTTGAACAAAGTTGAACTTTGACATAACCTATTTTATAGGGTGAATTTGTTGTACAAGGAGATTTTAAATTACAGTACAAAGTAGCTGCAATGATTGCGAAGCAAGAGGTCGCTCGCTGAATTTCACGTTGAACGCTAACCCTACACTGCTACAAGGCCCTATGCCATGGGCAATTGGTCGTTCAATTTTCCAAAAAACCATTTGGTTTCGAACAAAAACCAGGGATCAAAAAGTGCAGTCGCCTACTTTGGGTTGGGTTCGCGTTCAACGTAAAATTCAGTGAGCGACCTCTCGCTACAATCATTGCAGCTAAGTACGCGACGATACATAGCGGTAACAACAGAATACAACTAAAAGCAAGAAAGTCCGGGGAATTACAGAAGACAGATTACAACTGCCTACATGTACGGTAAAAAAAGCAACAGATACATACGTAGACGACAACGCACGGAAATGTATATCAGACGAGGGGGACATCGGACCTAGGCCGTTGAACTTGAAAAGCGAAGCCACATGACTACCCACTCAGCTCCGGACAATCAACAAAGAAAGCCTCGTATATGTATACAAATATCTTCGGCAAAACTTATTATAAAGTTTTAAAACTAATCTTCGAAATGCGATCGCTCTCCGAAACATCACAATATCTAAGCTCTTGAATGATTACGGATGGTCGTTTTGCTTGAATCATCGCAAAGCAAAATTAACATGGCCGCAAGACCAGTCTAAACCCGTATGGAAGGCATATGACGTAAGATTATAGAGCCACGTATGGCGGGTATTAGAGAAAAATAAAAAGCAAAAAGCAACAAAAAACAAAGCAAAGCTAGAATTATTAATAGCTGAACGCAATTTGATATTTGTGCAATGCAAAATATTTAAAAATGAATAAACAAACAAGAAATGCCCGGGAAACCCATCAGAGCTGAGCGATAACGTCATAAGCGTGTCGCAATGCATTCCGGGTAATGAAGGTAAAATTTGTAAATGGCATGTTCTATGGTAAGAAAGAAAGAAAGAAAGTGAGCAAAAACTAACAGTTTCAGAGCTGGTCTCTAGAACTAAAAAGCCTTTAAGAAAGACATTTTGTGGTTGGAAAAATTCTTACCTCTTTATAATGGAGTGCCACATATTCCAACAGCAAATTTGTCTTAGCCTGATGAACTTTTCACAACAGATGATGCCTGAAAGATTGTGGCGGTATCACAGACAGCGAAATTCTTTCACGCAAAGTTTCCGCCAAAGATTGTAAAACTAGATTTGCATATTTTTGCCCTCAAATGTTAACAGTTGCTGTTGCGATAAAACTCTGGGGTAAGAAATGGAGTGGGCAAGGCATCACAGTAGGTTGTGATAATGAGGCCACAGTGATGGTCATTAACAGTGGAGGTGGCAGAGACGATTTTATGCTAGCAAGTGCAAGAGAAGTACGTTTTTAATGTACATGCTATGAAATTGAGCTTCGGGCGAAACATATCCCTGGTAGCACGAACATTACTGCAGACTATTTGAGCAGATGGTGCTGGCACAAGACCACTAATTTACTTCCTGGTTCGTTACCTACGAAGATAGTTCGGGTTAAAACTAGTGCCAATCTGTCCAAATCAAGAGCTTTGATAAAGGTCTTAAAGGATGGACCATGAGCTTATGATGTCTTAGTGAGAGCAGCATGAGCTCCATCCAAAAATCACATCAGCTGTGCAGACAGTGGTATGATTGTGCTGAAATCTGTTGAATTATGAGACCCACTTTATGTGTATCAATTGGCCTTGTCTTATCTTTTTGGGAGTATGTTTTGATTCCTTAACAATGACTGTTTTTTACGGAGCAACGTCAATCACAAACACTCCATTGTCATTTGTTCAAAAGAAAGACTGTACGTATCGCCGCACGATATTAGATCTTAGTTATCCTCCTTGCTTGTCTGTTAACGAAGGTATTCTCAGCACAAGTACTTAAGAGAAGATTTCAACTAGACATACCTATCAGTGGACAGTTTTGCCACACTGATCCGCACACATGGAAAGTGATGCTTCATGTACAAGTGTTATTTGGGCAGAGCATATAAACAATTGTTGGTAGACCCGCACGATTACCATTTATTAGGGTACGTATGGTGAGGAGATAATTACTCTGACATTGTCTTTCCCTTTGGCATTCACAGAACAGTAATGGCATGCTAACAGGTTACTAACGCTGTCACATTCCTGCATCCGAAGGCTGGTTTTGACAGCCGCAGACTGGTTTTGACAGCGTCAATTACCTCGATGACTTCGGCGGGGGATACTCCCCCAACAGAGCCTGGGATTTCTACAGTAACCTGCAGAACTTGCTACTCGAACTTTGACTCGCGGGAAAAAAAGCAAAGCCACCCTCCGCTTGTCTTATCCTTTTGGGAGTATGTTTTGATTCCTTAACAATGACTGTGTTTGTTACGGAGCAACGTCAATCACAAACACTTGCAGAATTACACAAACTTGGCTTAATAGACGTGTGTCAATCAAGAGCTTTGATAAAGGTCTTAAAGGATGGACCATGAGCTTATGATGTCTTAGTGAGAGCAGCATGAGCTCCATCCAAAATCACATCAGCTGTGCAGACAGTGGTATGATTGTGCTGAAATCTGTTGAATTATGAGACCCACTTTATGCGTGTCAATGGGCCTTGAATTTTGCAAAATCACCACTGGGGCGCTGTTTTGACCTCTAGCTCAAAATTTCCGAGGACTTTCCCACACGAATTTTTATCAGTGTACAAGCTAAAGCTGATTATACACTGTCAATGGGATTTGGGCCGCTGAATGTTCTAAAGTAGGAAAATTTAACTCAATGCTACTATGGTCGCCTATGGGAAGTGAATTAGTAGTTTTGTGCCTGCTTACCTTGTAGAAATCTTTCAACAGAGTGCAATGTACACGCTCGCATTTTGTCTTTTACTCATGATTGGTAACTTGTCTTACAGGACTGGGTCTACTGCGCACCCCAACTGGATAGAGCTTTGCCACCAAACAACCTAACGTTGCAAGTCTGCCTACGCGACCGGGATTTGTCGTAATTTCAGAAGCCACATCACATCATATATGCCATTTTGCCTTTATACCACCTCCCACCCTTACCTTTTGATCCTCTTGTTACTTGCATGTTTTTCGACTTTCTATCAAGTATATTTACCCCTTACTGAACTCTGCTGAATTTTAAAGCGAGCCTGAAAGGCTTTGCACTATATAATGGTTCAATTTAGAGCCATTGTCAGATTTTATTGTTTCTCTTTCACTATGTGCGCAAAAGAAGGTACTTTCTTGCCTTCCAAAGTAGAAGCTTCCTATTACACCAGTCATACCTTTACAGTTTGCACGATTCTTATACTTTGATAAACCTGTACATGCTGCGTTATGGAGTTGTTTCTTATTGCCTTCTTCGGGTTTTTCAGGAAAAACAATCTAATCTTTTCACACAAACCCTGTGTGTTAGCAGTTTGATTGTTGTACTTTAAGAGATTATTATAAGTTACAGAAACAGGATCTTAGTGGGTTTCATGTCTGCTAAAACGGTAGTCATGGATATTGAATACAGTGATGTTTTGAATAATCACATAATGACATCTTGGAGGTATATTGGAAACTCATAACGTGGCAGTGGATCCTCGAAACCAAGGCTAACACAAAGACATGGATCAGGCGATCACGGTTCCGTGAACCGAACATTACATAGTACTGAGTCCTAAGAGAAAGGGACAAGCAAATAAGTTTGTTGTAAGCGGACCTCATAGGATTGCAGACTCTTATCACTGTGACCAATACATATGTTAAGGACATTACTTATAAATCAGGAAGAATAGTGTCTACAAAGGCGTATGTCAGTATTGTGTCAATTAATTGCTAATTTGCGTATTTAAATGAATATTTGTAATGAGGATGACCTTTTTCATTTTGGGTGGAAGCCCAGATTGGTTTTACGTTGTCACCTTAATGGTGAAAACTCACCCATTGAGTCCAATCTGTATCACAGTATTTTAATCACAGATCTAGGCCCAATTAATGAACAGGACTCTATCCTCTCCAAGGACTTGTGATCAATTTACCCATTAAAAAGTGGGGACTATGCCATCAACGAGGCTGTCATTGAGTGCAGGCATTTTTGTGTGAGTCACTGAATAGTTTAGTTTGTACTGGCAAATGCATGATGCATAAAGTACACGGTGTGCGTGTA
Organism: Ptychodera flava; assembly: GCF_041260155.1. Taxonomy (NCBI): domain Eukaryota; kingdom Metazoa; phylum Hemichordata; class Enteropneusta; family Ptychoderidae; genus Ptychodera; species Ptychodera flava. The sequence continues at coordinate 5,568,080 of NC_091934.1, read as the reverse complement.
TGTAAGCTCGATTTTATCTCCTAATGGCCTACAAGTAAGGGAAACCGTCATTTATGCAGAAAAGGGTGCCTTCTTAAATGGACTTTCAAATATGGTAGCTAAAATGTTGCATTCTGTATTTTGCAGGGATGAAATCATACTTTATAGCACATCAAGCAGGGTTAAGATTATATGAGAACTAAATCAGAGACTTCTTTTTTGTACAACACTAATTTATTTACATGTACAAAGTTATCGAGGAGTCAGTACATTTTTGCGCAATTTTTCAAATCTCAAAGATGTAAAGGTCACAGAAAAGAAAAAGGGAAAACAGTTTGTTAGCACTTGATTTCCGTTCAACAACACTTATTTTAAATAATATTACTAATTGCCACTGTCATCGCACACTCGAATATTTAAAAACGGCACATACTGTGCCATTTAACTGATACAACCAAAGGATAAGCACGCTATCAAATACAATACTATAATTTTCTTTAAAAAACAAATGTGATTCTCTTTTAAAAAGACAGAATTCAGTTCTCATCAACCATGGTATATCAACACGGCAAACTAACTAAAGAATAACGCTTTGCACTAATACAGGTATGTAAAAGCGATAATGAATTTATCATTAGCTTTAGTGATGTAACACTTCTAAATATGAGATATTACAAAATCACATTGTATTTTCGCATAACATCTGATGAAAATACACTTCTAAATAAAAAATACGATTTTTTTTTAATTTCAAATCATTAAGATATGATGAAAAAACAGTTCAAATATAATTATATCAATGATGTCTTGTGATGAAACACAAGTCACCTGAAAAATCACCAAATAATTCTCAATATCTAATTCATTCTTATATGCGATTTCATGAAAATATACTTCTAAATTTAGATGCACCCCGCATCATCATACATACGTAAGATTTGTTAAAATACACTTCTGAATAGTATTAAGCATTGTAGCGTAAAATACACCCATCTGCTTAGAAATGATCTCTAAACTAACACAAACCTTACCGTCTACTTAAGTCCAAATAATATCTATAGCTACTTTAAGACCGTACATTTTAGCACAACATTTGATGCAAATAGGTCAAATATCCTACGATTCACTGTTATGACACAAAAGTTTTGTTACGTCAAGGATTTCTTGTAAAACAAATATATTTCATAACAACAAATAATATGTGGTTAAGTACTAAATTAATGAGCCGTCAGAAAACTGAACATTACAACACTTGAAAAGTAATAGAATAGCAGGAAACTGAAAGAGACAAGACAACCACTGGATATTAAATGAAATCTTTTAAGGGGTAATAAGTTTAAATCTAGTCAATCCATATCCATATGGAAGTTTAATCTACTCGATTTGCCAACTATTATTAACACCAATTTAATGCCTTTACCCAAAAATTCTCATATCCCCTAATTGTTAAAATAATAAATCAACAATACCAAAAAATCTCATTTCTAGCCTGCTAACCAGAAAAAGTTCATTAATTAATATTTAATTTTAACTTCCAATGGAAAAACAGTATACTATGTATCCTTCCACAATCTTTTATAATATTTTATCTAACCAGCTAATCGACAGATAAAGGTGATATAATCGTTTGTTATACGTTTAACATACAAGTGTGAAGATACAATTATATATATATATATATATATATATATATATATATATATATATATATATATATATATATATATATATATATATATATTATAATATATATATATATATATATATATATATACGAAGTATGCGGTTCGACTTGTCCGATACAAAGTGCTCAATACAAAAGTAGAGCGAGATATATAAGGGATGCTGGAGAATTGATTTTACAATGTCATCTCTACAACGTTGTTTCGTGAGTCGCGAAACTCACTCATCAGGAGACAAGACTCCTGATGAGTGAGTTTCGCGACTCACGAAACAACGTTGTAGAGATGACATTGTAAAATCAATTCTCCAGCATCCCTTATATATATATATATATATATATATATATATATATATATATATATATATATATATATATATATATATATATATATATATATATATATATATATATATATATATATATATATAAAATAGGGTATAAGACTCTTGAATTTTGAGATTTATATGATAATGCTAATATATATAAAATAAATATATATATATATATATATATATATATATATATATATATATATATATATATATATATATATATATATATATATATATATATATATATATATATATATATACGTGTTTTGAACACTGAGGAACCTGGCACATTTCAAAGCACATTTCTAGTCACATATTACGGTTCCTTAAAACAACTCCTTCGAGAGAATAACCAGTGTAAATCTGAGGTCTCATTCGGGGAAGAAAAAAGGCCAACAGGACGGCGCATGTCAAATCAGCTTGAACTAATCCGTTAGCTCAGTTGGTAGAGCATCCGAACTGAATTCGGGTGACGTGGGTTCAAGTCCTACATGGGTCATTTCTTTAAGCCCCAAACATTTGCTGTGCAGAGACACTTAAATTTAGTGTGTTTTTCTCTAATTAGTTTAAATATATATATATATATATATATATATATATATATATATATATATATATATATATATATATATATATATATATATATATAAATCTTGCAATGACTGGCTTCGAATACATTTGTATATTTTTTTCATTCGATCGAAATGTATAAATTTCTCATATTTCAAACAAAATTAATAATAATTCGAAGACTTTACATTTAATACAGATTTTGTATTTTGGGCAACTCTTAAATATATAATGTATGCCTCATGAACATGTATAGGTTAACGTGTCTAGAAAGTAAAGAAATATTACACAAATTTAATCATTTAGAAAAAATACGTCTTCCTGTTAACCAATTTCAAATAATTGATGATGTTATACCAATTTATGGCCTTGTTCGACAATTTCTCAAAGGTGACTATATACTGATGCACATTACATAGAAATAACATCAATCTGACGTCTTTTGAAGATTCAGTAAATTTCAAAAGAAACGTCCGCTGTGTTTTGGTCTTTAGCCTATTTACTTTTGCTGGTTATTTGCCTTTTAACACTGGACAAAATGCTTGATATGCGTTCAGCATATTTACGTATAATGACGTATATGGAACACAATATTAATTGTATACGTAACGTACATCTTTGTATATGGAACATTTCAATACATTGATATGCGAAGCGTATATCTATGCAGATGAAGAGTATACGTAATGCAGATCTTTGCACACCAAGTGTACACTGTACTTTTGCATTTTATTAGTATACGTACATGTATACTTAAGGCATTTGACACAGAGTCAGAAAATGTATATATATTGCTGTATATCAAGCATTTTGCCCTGTGAAAGTTTGATTAAAAAGAAAAAAAATGACGATATGTTTGCTTGAATATATGTCATTCCTCTCCTCTAATAATCAAAATTTGACTGTGATGACTTCCAAAGACAAAATGTGAAATTTACTTATGGTAGAACGTGTTTCCAAAGGTTAAGCAAAAGTTTTGATATGAACAGATCGAAATTTTCTCTTAGCATTTCTCTTAAAAAGTTCTCTTGTCTGAAAAGGAGTTCCCTTGTGTGTGATATCGCGTTGAAAGTGATATATGCCATGGTAATAGGTTGATATGGTACAACCTTATCTACCAAGCTAGGAATGCAAGATTTCTTTGGGATGTAAAGTTGGGAAATACAAATCAAGTGAACTAGGCGAGATCTATCAAATGTTATATGTTTTTCCCTTGCTATCCTACAACCTACTTGAATTTTGAAATTCATTTGATAATGCTAAACAGAGTCTTAAACCTTAGTGACTTAGAATCCAAAGGAAAGGCCCCTTCTAAACATAATCCCCACATCAATTTATCTTTGCTAGCCAAGCAGTGTTTCTTTGAAAGGATCCTCGCTTAAAACACTGTTCACTACATCATCCTGACCTAGCCAAGATGCATTGACCGAAGGATGCATCAATATGATACCTTAATATGATCCTGAACGATCACATCAAAGATGTTTCTGCGATTGTTCATGATCATATCATAGACCTCATCAGCCTCGAGGTAGAAGTCGTTGCTCATTAATATTTATGATCACTAATGTTTATGAGTTTAAATTCATTGTAATTTGTATACATTTTGAAAATTTAATTTCCAACCTAACAAAGCAGCAAATGCAAGCTTTCTTAAAAGTAATACTTCTTTATGCAATGACAAGGCAACACAATAAAACTTGAATCGTCTTTGTTAAACTCCAAATCCGATGGCTTTCGTAGTTGTCATATCAACCCTTGACAATGTAAAAGTTTTGATAAAAACTAGTGATAGCGATTTGTTTTATTTTCCATGAAATCCTTTAATTGTACTTTAAAGACTTATCATGACAGATTAATACTCGTCCATTCATTCTTTTTGTAACAGGTTATTTTACTTCTTAGCCTTCACAGTCACCTTAGGATTGAAACTCAGGAGACAAAAGATCTTGTAAACGAAAGAAAAACCTTATAATTACTTTTTATGACTCGACATGCTATTAATGTGCACAACAAATTCCATCAATGCACCGGACGACAAAAGCTTGCACATTGAATTTACTTGAACGTAAATATTTGTATGGTTAATAACAAGAATAATCTGAATAAATCGACTGTTGTGGACTTTTATTATAGACAAATACATGAAAAATGAACATTTGGCTGCTTTGATGTTGACAGTGATTATTGCAAATTAAGAAACTTGATCAACATCAACGTCGAGGAATTTGGTGACTTTCCTGTAATTGAACAAGATTTTCAAAACATGTAACAGCCAGTAGATTACTGTGGAACGTAGTTAAGTACCAATTTTACACATTTTTCGGCAAGCCATTGGCCACAGTAACTTCCAAGAAGTGCTGCTACTGTAGCTCCAAATGTAGTTGTGCGTGCACCTATTTTGAAAGCTGCACTTAGGAAACGAGCAATTGTTCCTCCAACAGAGCCACCTTTTGAGCTAGCTGCAATTTCAGCAGCACTCACAATGAATTGTTGACCTACTTGGTTTCCATCTCCTTCATAAGCAACCATCATGTTATGTGCATCAATAGCAATACCTGCAACCCTCATGGTATTTTTAAGTTGCTTAATACCTGGACTCATTCTTTCATATTTACCTACAATATTTTCATTAAATACATTAGGACCTTTTTCCGTAACATATACAACAGTATTATAGAATTCGTCAACTCCAGTTTCGACATATTGTAATGCAGACAAGAGTTTAGTTGGATCCCAAACTTTTGACCATTCTGCTCCCGAATATGAGTGACCGGAACCTTCCAATCCATTTAACCACTCGCTGGAAAAAACTCGACTCTCATATTGTGAATATGATTCAATAACACTCTGTCTCATTTTTTCCATATAATCCTGAGTAGGTATCGATAGAATCGCTCCAGATTTATTTCCTTTTTGACCCTGACATAGTCTTTGTGCTCTTCAAATAATGGTAAGGGACAGTCAACACACATATCTAATGTTTTCTCGGCTACTATATAGGTGGTGGCTTCATTCTTAAAATCAATTGCGTGCACTACATTGCTTAATTCCGACGGGTCGTTTAGTATATGTGGCCACGAGAAATCCATTATGATTCTATTTGGGATTCTCGAGTGTATATATCTTATTGCTGCCTTCGTTTAGACCAAGTAACATACAGATGGCAGAAATTGACGAATGACAATATACTTTAAAGGGTCACTAAAACTAAGTAAAAGTTACAATGACTGAATGTAAAAAATTACTTAAATCACACTTTCTCCGTATACGACTATAGGAAATGCTATGAAAAGAAATCAAATGACCAACCCGGAAACGTCACCACTTTTGCGAAGTGTACCTTTCTTGATCCACCATACACATCAAGATAACGGTGCGATCTGATTTTTCAGAATCACTTGCAGTTGGTTTTCTCACTCAATTAATGACTCGCAACGTTTGTGTGAAGAAAAAGATTGTTCACCGTCAGTGGGAGTGAAATATTGATGACTTAACCGCTTTGCTTGGTTTGTGTTCTGATCAGTTATACAGGCAGCAATTTGGATATCTCCTAGGTATCATTCAGAAGCATGAGGGTTGCCTTGATAACCTAGAAAAAAGTAGTATCAATAATAACATTAGAGTCATTTATGTGCAATAATTAACGTACTTTGTTCAGCTCACCATGAAATATTTAAGTTTTGTGTTTTTCCTAAAGTTTTCAAAGACGACAATATAATTTATTTTTTGTGCAAACTACCGGAGTAGTATACAGAGTGTTGGCTTGGGCTCCCTTGTGGGTGTGGGATTCTTAATTTGCCAAAATCCTAAAATCAAAGCTCACTTTAGAATAGCCTGGAAGCCTTCATTGGCTCTTTCTTAAAAGGTGCGTACCCCCTTAAATTTGTGAATGAAAGCGCCCAGTGTGGTTTTTGCTCACTTCGTAGAATGAGAGCGTTTTTCTGCGTTTGAAGCCCCCAAGAGCAATTTTGAGCTAGTTGGTGCATTAAGCCTTGTTTTCCGGAATTGCGTGAGAGACTGACAGGGACAAGGTAGAAGCAGCACTGCAGAGCCTGTCAAAAAGATTGGACACATCGCTGGCAAGCAGGTTTGGGTGTGGAGCTTTGCCAAAAAGCATGCAGGATGGACGTCAGGAAACCTTCGGGTAATGCTACAGCTCCTGTCTTCCCTGAACCAAGACTCTGTCACTGTGTGATGCTATTAGGCGACAAAAGGCTTGGCCACATGATGAAAGACACATCATGCTGGCTCTCTCAGCAAGGTGGCTCATAGAAAACAATTGCTACGTCTATTGGCTGCAAGAGATAGGCAAGAGAGAGCTCGCCTGCAACAGAGAAGGTAAAGAGATCCACTTGAACTCGTCCATATCCTAGAAACCCCCTCCCCTCTGCATCTTAGAAACCCCCAGCATTGTGAGGCCCTGCACATAGGTGAAGAGTGTATTGAGCCACCTATGAATGGAGGCAGAAAACGTCAATTTGTTAGGTCAACCATGGCAACCACTTGTGCAAATGGAGGGGCGATATCCCTTTTAGAGACTTGTCACATGCCCAAATTCTATAAAAGAGTGGCTTGAACCTGTAGGGTTGGATAGTGAGTCGTGGTAGTTTACGAGCATGTTCAGTATGAAATAAAGTCTAAAAGGGATGGCTGGCAGGACTGTTCGGAATTGCTTGTATTTGTTATTTGCAGGATAATCATGATGACATCATCCTTTATCTTAAGGGGGTGCTTAAGAACTTCGAAAGGATTGCCATACCCCAGACTGGTCTTGAAAATCAAGGTTCAAGGCCTTCATAAAGGATTGCCATACCCCAGACTCGTCTTGATAATCAAGGTTCAAGGCCTTCATATGATTCTCTTTTTTCTTTACTCTCTCCACGCCTTGACGTTTTTGATATTTCAGAGAGCAAAATGCTGTGGATCAAAAGATAATTTCTCCCTGCTGGCGGTTATCTATATGGAAACAGGAAATATGTGACTGCATAATCCTTCTGACTTTGTGGGAAGTAACTAATGTCCAGAGGAATGATCCACTTGAAGTAAATCGTCCCGAATCGGCGCCAGATCTTAGGTGGACGGTGTCTGAGAGGGCCTTTACTTTTACTGTAGAAACCATAATAGCACAGCTAATGACGCCTAAACACTGCTTTTTGTTAACTCTGATTTTACTCATAAAAATCACCTTGTATTTGGAAAATTGTGACAAGAAAGAAAGGAGTTGCAGAAATGAGAATGAAAATATCTTGTCACATTTCTCTTTGCAAAATATGTCACTGTATTATTGTGTTGTGAAATATCAGCGCATGTTGCTTTCGCATACTGAGTTGTCCTAGGGAAAATATCAAAAGATCAGGTTTATTTGCTCATGCTTTGGGTATGAACTGCAGATTCCATAATGATTAGTAGGCTTTGCAAAACAGACTTTCAATTCGCAACCATCCAGATATGCCTGATATAATACACACACACAGATACACAGACACAGACACAAACACACACACACACACACACACACACACACACATATATATATATATATATATATATATATATATATATATATATATATATATATATGTAATAATAGTAATATAAAGTAATACATAGTAAAATAGTAATATATATATATATATATATATATATTATATATATATATATATGTGTGTGTGTGTGTGTGTGTGTGTGTGTGTGTGTGTGTGTGTGTATGTATTGTTATATATATGTGTGTGTGAGTGTGTGTATGTATGTAAATATGATATAACAAAATTATTGGCCCAAAGGGCGCACCGAAAGCTGTAACTGAATGATGTAATTTATGGCTGGTTTAATGCTTTTCAAACAGACTTTCAATTTGCAAATATGCAGATAGATCTACCATACGTCCCTGATATATAAAGTTTCGCGCTGAAAATTGCACATCATCTGGTCACAGGCCCTCCACAAATTTTGTGGACGAACCATGATCTGGTCTGTGTAATAATATTGCAGTTCTAGTGTTGGATGCAGAAACAATTCACTCAGTCGTAATGTTCATCCCAGCTGTTCCATAAACAAAGAACTTTGCAGACGACAATATTCACAAACAGGAAGTTGTTCCTCATTTGCATATGCCTGTTAAAAAAATACCAGGTTATCACGCGCGATATCAATCACGTTAATTACGATTTTGTTTACTTTGTTCATAAATTTGCATTGAACGTGATGTCAGAAGTATCCCTTTACCATGATACGTGCACGATAGGGAAATAGAAATGCCAGGAATTACTCTTTTTGTAAGAAAAGGCACAGGGATAACTTTGGTTTTTGCTAATTCTGATAGCAGCTTGTAAAGTACAGATTTTCTGATTCACGTGGAACATGAAATACGGCAAAACATCATGTAATAAAGACTTGTAATAGCAGTTTGCTTATTTCCCATACACTTATAAATTGTAATGTGCACATATTATGACAGACTAATTTCCATCCGTTCTTTGATTAATTAACAGCCCATTTTACTTCCAGCAATCACAATAGTTAGTGAGAGAAATTGAATAAACGGTGAACTCAGCAGTTTGCTTTTAAACGAAATTTATTGCGAAAAGTAAATAAAAATAAGAGCTAAGTCAAGGAATAGAATAAAAGTGTAAAAGTTTACAGGCTACTTATTTCAGCTTGGACGGCAAAGCTCCAGTGTCAGACACTTAGACAGAGTAATAGTCCTGTTTTCTTGCTTGCCGGCATTAGGATGCACAAAGTCAACAGAATAAATCCGTTGTTGTCCATGAAGGTCTTGAAAAGTCTTTAAATTAATACTGCTTGAGTTTTCAAGGTCTTGAATAACAAGCAAGAGACGCGATCCCCAATGTCAGACTGCAAGCCACCTGTCCCGGTCTGTATGTTACATAAGAAAATGTAAGAGCAATCTAAAACTTTATTGATATGCTAATAACTGTTTTAAAAACATCTCCACTGCTGACAATTTGAATTTCTAGAAAGAGTCAAATATGACTAATTGACTTCAAGGTCGTTGAACTCAGGTCATGAATGTTGGAGGAAAATGACCTACATACCACATCTGCTCTTCGAAAAAGACATTTTTAAAAAGAAAAATCTTTCTTTTACAAATATGAAATTAAAATGTGAACAACAAAAAACTCTAAATACGAGAGAGACAGTCCGTAATCAAATTGATATGCCTTATGTCAAGGTTAAGCTCCTGAAACATTAAACTGTATCGCATCTTAACAATGTTTAATTTTTGCCTTTTAATTTCTGCAGGAAAACAAGAGGGTGTGATTAATATAAACCACTATTGACTTATTTGAAGAAGTTACATAAACTTCAAAATGCTGTAAAGCTAATATCATAGATAAACAACCCCTTTCAATTGTAGAGTAGTTTCTCTAGGACTTGTTAAATTTGTTTCAACAAGTAGCAAACAGAGTTATCTATCCATAAGTATCCTCTTGCAATACAACAGCACCAGTAGCCGCATCACTAGCATCTACAGCTAATTTGAATGGCATCCTGAATTCAGATGCAGATAAGACTGGAATACTTTGCAGTATGACGTCAAGTGCGTCAAATGCCTGATGGTATTGTTCTGACCAAAACAAGTTTACTTTCTTTGTAAGTAAGTTAGTTAAAGACTCAGTAATTTTAAAGAAATTTGGACAGAATTTTCTGTAGTAACTAGCAATGCCGAGAAATTTCGTATTGGCAAACTTGAAATGGCACTGAATTTGGCATAACGTATGCACGGCGAACTCCAGTGACTTTTACTAAGATCAATAAAGTCATTTTCCAGCAGGTTCGTGACTTCTTCTGGAGATATTTCGCTTTTGATGGATTAAGACTTTATGGATGTTATTTCACAGGTTTACTGTCGCTGACATCAACATGTTTTAAATGATGTTTGTCTTCATTGAGACGTCTTTGAACTAGTGCTCGTATTAGTGTATTAGTTCTTTCACCAGATGTTGTTTTGAAGGCTAAAGGTGTGCCAACGTTGTGACTCAAGATTATCCAGGGTTATTGATCAGTTAGATAAGGCCCAGAGTAAGGAGCATGGAGTGGTTTTCTTAAAACCGGAAGAAGAACAAGAACTTTTTGACCTGGTTCAAACTTCCGTTTTGAGATGTTTGTATGCTTTTCTATTTTATACACTGCTAAGATGACTTAAAGTTTTCTCTGGCTGATTCACGTGCCTTAGAGAGTTTTGTACGAAAATTTGACACATATTGTAATACATTCAGACAATCAATTTCTTCTAAAAAGAATTTCTCTTTCAAGAGCTTAAGTGGGCCACGGACTGTATGTCCAAATACAAGCTCATATGGGCTATAACAAAGCGACTCTTGCGTTGACTCTCTAACAGCAAATAGCAGAATATTAATTTCTTCATCCAATGGCTTCACTGTGTCAAAACAGTAGGTCCTGGTCATAATTCTTAAGGTTTGATGAAATTGCTCGAGAGTACCCTGACTTTCTGGGTGAGAGGCTGAGAACATATAATGTTTAATGCCTAGCAGATCCATGTCTTGTTAAAAATTTCCAGAAATAAAGTTGAAGCCTTGATCGGACTGGACGTATTCAGGAAGGACAAATAAAGTGAAAAATCTGAGCGTCATTTAATTGTCTAACATAACTGGAACGGAAGGATTTGTAAATTGTTCCATGTACAACTAGTCAGGTTTTAATCCATTGTGTTTCAAGGCGACAAAGATCTCTCTCATCCCCCAAAGCTCTTCGGTATACTAAGGGATCCGTTGCTTGATTGGCATCACTTTACGTATTCGAGGAGCGATGTCATCGATAAGTGAGCCGAGTATGTTGTTGTAACTCACAGCCAGCAAACTAGCCCTTTCCTCATGTGATGGCAAAACTGACAATAAGTCAGCTAGTCTTTCTCAAAGCTTGCTTAAATTCGAAGAATAAATGTTGCGAGATATACTAGTATTGCAAGCAGGTTTATTGACCATAATATCGAAATCAAGTGAGCTGTGATCAGATGGTAGGACGCAATCGCTTGAAATGTCAGAAATACAAGCATCACAACTTCTGGTATTAATTAGATCGAGAGTGTGTCCTTTTTGTTAGTTGGATCTTTGACGTCCTGGAACAGTCCGAATGAATCGAGGAGGTCTGTAAATTTCTGCGAATCATAATCATTGGTGTTATCAACTTGGATATTGAAGTCACCAGCAATAATCAAATGACCTTTTGAAAGAATGACATCTTCCATTAAAGATGAAAAATCAGACAGAAAGTCCGACATGGTCGACTTACTTCTTGGAGGGCGATACACAATGATGAGACGTATCGCCGTTGAAGGCAAACTTGCTGTTGTGTCAAGTTATTCAAATGAACGATGATTTTGAGGTTCAATTTAGCGATGATAGCAATACCTCCTCTTCTGCGATGTAGTCGTGGTATTTGATGAATGTTGTTTTTGGTAGGGGCCCAACAATGTATAAGTATCCTACTAAATGGTTCTTGAAATGCAGGAATGGCTTTGGAATGGTCTGATTTGGCTTTCCTACCATTTGACATGTGTTATAGTCGGCTGAAAATATGGTTTGACCCCAAAAATTGCTACAAAGGTTTCTCAACGTTTTTATAGAGTCAAATGTGCTTAATAACATAGTAAAAGTCTACAAAATCTGACCACCGGAAACGTATCATTTACAAGATGGCGTCCAAGATGGCCGCATTATACTTAACACTGCGGTGATGGCCTCTTTTCTACTAAGGTTTGCACTGACCTCGCTCAGCCGTCAGTTTCGCGCGAACATCTGGTTTTTATCAATAACCAGACGATCTGTTCTCTCGAGAACGATCCATGAAATATTGGGCAAAGTGAGAAAATGCCTCAATGTGTAGCAACCTTGGGTGTTTGTTATTTACATATGAAAGAAAAAATGCATTTCATGAATTTATTATCTGAATAGAATCATGAAATATGAAGTGCGAGTGAATGTTATTTGTCATCGGCGGTGTTTACTGTTTCTCTACCTGGGAAACATGCGTCCATTCGTGTGACCTCAAAGTGTTTACACTGTACGCAAACATTAGAAATTTTAGACGGCACATCTGTTGCCGCTGACGTCAAACATGGGTTTGTAAAGCTCATCTCTTTCTCTCGCTTGTATATTACAGGCAGTGAGAAACCACGATGCAACAAGAAAAAGAGCGTAGACAGGAATACTACGAAACGAGTATTGCCGGTGGTACCATGAACAGACCAATCACAGACCTACGAACTGGTAATTTCGATCTTTTACCGGAGTTCATTAGTCCAGAGCCGGGCCTATAAAACCCGCTACCAGACGATGCTTCAAAAGTCGAATGGTTTTTTTGCAAGGATCTGATAAGATTCATTACCCGATGCACTAATCGTTACGCTAGACAGAGGAGAAGGGCAAATGCGAGGGAGCGTCAAAAGTCGGCCTGGACACCGACGACAGTTGTCGAAATGAGAGCATTCATTGGAGTGATGGTGCTATTTGCTGGCAGCCTGAAATCAAGCTGTATTGTTCGGACCATGTTTGCTTCGGTCATAATTTGTCAAGAGAAGTTTTTCCCGTGATTGCTTCAAGCTACTGATGCGATATTTATACTACAGCACACAGCCATACTGTGCTCGTAACACAGCCATGTATACAGCCCAAAAAATAAGTGAGAAACGGGATAGAATGTTGAAAGTACGAAATGTCATTGATCGAGTGAATGCAAACAGTAGGATGCACCATACCTGATGTGTGAACTGGCAATCGACGAAGGAGTCATCCCCTACCGGGGCCGCACAAAGAATGTTCTCTATAATCCAGCAAAACCGCACAAATATGGAATGAGAGTTACACTCTCAGTGAGTCCACCAAGGGTTATGTTTCCAACGACGAAGTCCAGCAAGCTGTCGCTGATAACAGTCATCACCCGCTTGATCCCGATGCTGCAGATGACCCCGAGTTTTCAGGGGAAACAAACCTAGGCAGGTTGTTTCCCGGCTGATTCGACCCTACTATGAGTTAGGACATCATGTCATTATGGACTCATATTACACTTCTGCCCGCATTGTTTGACCATCTCTACGTGCATAATATTGCTGCCACTGGAACCTGCAGGATGTACACCTTAGGTTTACCGATGAAATAAAAAATGCCACAAACTATAATCCACAAGTCGTACCGCCTGATGCTGATGACGAAGAGTGATGGCCACGTGGTAGTTTCTCGGTATTTCAAGATGGCGCAATGACAGTATGTGCCTGGAAAGACACAAAAATGGTGAAATTTATGAGCACAGCAGTCTCTGCACGAAGACCGAATCGAGCGCTAGTGAGGCGCCGATGTAAAGATAAAAGAACCGGTGCTTTTGAACGAATTGAAGTAATATGCCCGAACGTTGCTGTAATGTACAATCAGTACTTCAGAGGTGTTGACTTGACTGATCAACAGCTGGCTTACTACACGCCAGGTCGATCATCGCCACGGTGGCACAGAGCTGTGTTTTACCACGAGCTGAACAAGGCACTCATGAACGCTTTCCACAACATGGCATCAGTTCATGGATATGGTCAAAGTGGATCGAGATACAGACGTCAGCTCATGTTTTGCGCCCAAGTAGCAAAACAGCTGATCGGTAATTTCTCATCACGGCAACGTCCCCCAAGAGCAACCAGTCTGACGGCACCACATCTCATTCCTACCAATGTGGAAAGAGTTGGTCATGTAATCCCGTAGGAAACGTGCAGATCGGTTTCAGAGCTGTGACAGCTCAAACCAGCTTTAATGCAGATCTGCACAGAGCGTTTGGAGCTGTCATTTGTCTTCTGCAGATTCGAGTGTCTCTGGAAGACGAAATGCAGACTTGTGCAGCTCTTGGCTGATCGGTCAACAGCCGTTATGCAGCTAAAATCGTTCGAAGTAAAACTTTGTTGACACTACAATTGTCACAGCTCGATGGCACCATTGGCAGCTCAAAACAGCTCACTGGCAGCAAAACATGAGCCAGTCAAGGTATATATAAGGGTAGGCACCACCGTAGTTGAGTTTTTGTTTCTAGTAGAGTGAAGTTATAAGGACGGTCAGGTATTTAATGAGTTCAGTCCATTTTCAAATTAAAATTTGCGTGCGTCCGTTTTGCGATCTCGGCTCAGAAAATTGATCGAGTACGCGTGTACGTGTACATGTAGTCTATCAGCGTAATCCTATGGGCACACATATAAAAACGCCGGGAAAGCCTGTGCATCAATGAGAAGTTGCCTTATAATTATCAACGTGTCTTCCTCAGAATCATTGTTCATTCGATGTTAAGCTGTGCTCCGTTTTACCTTTGATATTTGTAGATCCGAGCACCGCTACTTTTGCTACTCCCACAGGTCCGAACATCAAATCATAGACCCTTGAGACGTGTACGTTGCATGTTGTTGTTGGTTAGGCTGCATCACACATGATGACGTCATTTATCATGTGAAAAGTTGTCCGAGATTGGTCAGATTCGCTAAATGACCCAGGTCACGCAGGTCAAAGTGTTAGCGGCAAGACACATCGACTGTTAATCTACACGTATTGAATTAGCTTCAGGGTTACTCTGTCATGTTTCTTTGCTAAACTTTGGATGAAATTTCGCCGAAAACGGTATCCAAACTTGATAAAATGGTAGCTAATTGAACGAGTATACTTGACGACATATTCAACGTACAATAGGTCTCGCCGTCAGGAGAAATGAGGTCAAACCATGGATATATTGCCTGCAATTGCAAACGGCATTGCAAACCGCATAGACCTACGATCCCAATGATACTATAGGTAAGTTACTTTGACATATCTCCTTCATATGCGTTTTTTATTTGTACAGACTTTTCTGAAGATTACATTCGGTATATCGAGGATATCTAGTTGCTTCAAAGTTCAAGCCAGGCATCAGTAAAAACTGCCGATTTGCGATTGTACGGTTCAAGAAGACAGGGTGCTGAAATAATATACACAGTCAATCCAACACAATTGTCATCAATAAAATTGCCGATTTTCGATCACCATGTAATCAGTGTTTCATCTAGGCTTTTGATCTGCTTCATGAAAATGCTGTTGAAACAATATACCACGCGTAAATTTTCCGTACACTGATTTTGCATATGAAAGCCTGCCAGTTGAGAGTTACGTGTACGTTCACAAGTTCATTGCCTAGCCCGATACGGTTTCTGTGTCACATTATCTCTGTACGATTGAGAAAAGGAGACAAACTGAAGTTTTTATGCATTGTATGGATGTCCATAACACTCTGAAAATAATTCTGATAGCAAAATCGACACGAACAATCGGACTGTATTGTCACAGAAACGTGTTCAGTGCCTGCAGACGGCATGCAATGAAAGTCACAAGCAAACTGTGGTGTATTCAGTGAACAGACAAAGTTATTTTTCCGGTCAAATAAACCCGTACAAGTTACAAGTTAAGTTCCCCAAAATTTTAAAATCCCCTCGAAAATTCCAGTGGAAGGGGACCAATCCCCCCACCCTGGTGTAGTATCCTAGATGAAACACTGTGTACGGTAATATGGTTCAGTCTTTGCCAGCCTGCAGCCTTGCTTCACTTTCTTTTTCATCGACAGGCCTTAACTGGCTTATTGATAAGTTCGCTGATATTAACTCTTCACAATTTCTCAGAAGAAGTTTGATTCATCAAACAATGCTGAGGTAAACATCTCACAATATCTCCAACATCAGTTGTTCATGACAGTAAACTTGGACTAGTTTGTACTAGTTTTGATATAACATTATGCTAGCTTCATAAAGGTTTTAGACTTTTTTCCTTTGTTGTATTCAGTGTAATTTTTCCCGTAACGTTTAGTAATAAATGAGTGTTTCTTCATCCTACATCAGGTGTTATCTTTTTTTACTCACATGTGAGCTAGTTCACTGGTATGGTAACTTTGATGAGGTGTGTCACATTTATCTAACAGGGTGACGAGGATCTCCAGCTGCTTGTGTTGTATTGTTGTGAGCCATTGGAGTGAGCATGACATATGAGGTAGAAATAAATATATTTTTGTGTGTACAAATAAAATATGACCCATTACATGCAGTATGATAATGGTGAATGAGCAATGTCCACTTTGAGCTGTTATATGTCTTCAAGTGGTCTAATATGAGCTGTTGTATGTCTGCAGGTCAAAAGTCATGGGCTGAAAGTTGTCTGCTATGAGCTGCTGTATGTCTGCAGGTCAAAAGTCACGGGCTGCATTTGAGCTGTCATGTGTATGTCATTGATCTGCATACCATGCCCCATGAGCTGCAATTTGCAGCTCAAAGCTAATTATATATGCACAAAATCAGACCATTTGCAGATATCTGCAAGTGATCTGCTGCAGCCGAGCTGCGAAGATCTGCAACAGCCATCTGGCAGGTCTGCAGGTTTGGTAAGGGATATGGGTCGCAATCCGGATGGAAGACGTAGTTGCGTGATGTGTCGACGTGCAGGACGGATAGTAGGCCATGGAACTCGCCCCAATCTTGTTCATGAGACAATCAACTGTTGCCTCACTTGCCAGTTACCACTGTGTCACCCATGGTACAGACAAGCGTGCTGGCGAGAGCACAATGTGTGAATGCCGTTTGCAGAGGACCGCAGAACTTGACTACGCACAGACTGAACATTAGTCGGTATTACAACCCTTTATTACACAGTTGACATGGAATAAAAAAAATGTTCACTCGCAAACTATCGGTGAGTACGAAATACTTTTGTGTATGGTTGTGTGAAGTGAATGATTGAGTCTAACACGTTCGCTTTCAGGATAATGATCGAGTTACAACGATGATTGCATCGGAAGATTGCTAGACAAGTTCTCAGCCAGAGCAGTTCCTGTTTTGGCAGAGAGCGAGTGGGTGTGCGATGAAAAATGCATTTGAGTAGCTAACAGTCGATTTCCCCGGTCTGTCATCTCTCAAATGCGTAATAAAAATATTTTTATTATGCAAATAGTATTCGACATTACATACGGCTCCCTAGGCTGTACGAACCTCGAATACATCAACACAGTAAAGATCCCATGTCAGCTCAGGGTAGTTCAGACCATAACTGCTCAAACTGACAGCTTGCGACCGACAAAACATAGAAAATGGATGGTCAGCCTTGTGGGAACCCGTCGCATCAGTGATAAAATGGCCATAACAACTTGAATATTAAACCTAGACTAGTGATGTCTGTGTCTACAACCATTTTAGTGGTTTAGGAATCCACGTACCATATCTAGATTATAGGCAAGTGATCATAAGTCCCATAATATGCATATATATACATGTATTTTAAAAATAATCACAGTCACATTTTTTGTCCGGAAAATGTTGCTCATATGGATTTTCAAAATTTTAGAGGTTAGGTAGTAAAGGGAAAGCAACTCCACACATCGTTCATATTTTTGGTTGTTTGCGTTTTGTGTATAAAACTTGTATAATATAGGTGTATATCATGTTTGGCTGTTTTATATAAAATGTTGCTTAGCCATGCGAGACGTACCCATAATCTACATGTCTTGATGTTACTCCGCACTGGAGCGGAGAGACTAGTGTGACACTGCGATCCTTTGGCGCTATGTTTCGAAAACAGAGTTTTCTTCATCAGTCGCTTAAAATTCATTCTTGATTAGTAAGGTACGTGTTGAATGGTTGATTGTTTATTACAAACTTCTTGACTGAATTCTAGCAGATGATATGCCACTATATGCTACGAAACGTGCAAATCAATTGCTAATAAACGATCTCAAACGTGTAAATTTGGCGAGAATAATGAATTACATATCTCACAAATGTTTTGAAAATTCAGTTAATGTATCGATACTCACTAGCAAGTTACCGACTATAAGTAACGTCACTGGTATGTCCAATCCTACTACAAACTTCTTGACTGAATTCTAGCAATTGATGTGCCACTATGTGCTACGAAACGTGCAAATCAATTACTACTAAACGATCTCAAACGTGTAAATTTGGCGAGAATAATGGATGACATATCTCACAAATGTTTTGAAAATTCAGTGAATATATCGATACCCACTCGCAAGTTACTGTGTTGCTGACTGTCGTAAGTGAAATGTTCCAACTGTCGTCTGACAGGAAGTCTAAAAAACGTCCCTACCATGCCAGCTCTTCGTTTAGCAGTGGATTTGGGATCACTTTATTATCTGCCGCCACACTTTGTTGAAGACCTCATGAGATACGCCTGATTGCCTCACAGGGCAGTCCTTAGTCCATATGCTAATATATAGAGGTACGTAGTCACAACGTACAATGAACGTAGGTGGCAACTGCGCCACCAACGGGCGCTAAACTCAAAACGCGGAAGTAAAATCGTTTAGTTTTGCCCTGAGTTATCATTGCCAAAAGTAAAAACCGATCGAAATGACTGACACTAAACCAGCTAAAGTTGCACAAAACATGAAATTTCACTGCGAGAGCAATCGGAGAAACTGCGCAACTTGCTCGCGAATAAGCCTTAGCGGGAACACTGATCAGGTGCCAAACCCGCCTTGACCTTCATCAGAAACAATAATGTGCATCATCATGTATACGTCCGCGCTGTCGATCGCGGCTATACACGCTTTTCGCTCTCGTCTGACAACCTCATAACCAATATTACATTTAACGAAAAATAACAAGAACAGCACGATTTGGTAAATTCATGTTTATTTACACTGAATTAAATATATTCAATTCTCAACCGTGTACTATATGAAGCTATGCATGCAGACTGTTCAAAGTCACCCCTGAAAACCCTAGAAAAATACGGAAAATAACCATTCTAAAATCAATAACTCTCAATGAAATCCTCCAATCAACTTCATTTGAATAAATCCCCATCTTCGTATACCAACTTAGACCGTCACAAACTTTCAATGCCAAATGTTAAGCGGTTTGTCAGTTTAAACGGTTTACGGACACCAAATGTCTACATCCATCCATCCACACAGACAGACAGACAGCCTACTCTACGGAATTCAACACCACAACTATAGCCCTGCTGACTACGTCACCCGTCCTAAACGCAATTATACGGTGTCATTCAAATTTGATCAGAATTGGTATATACCAGTATGGGTACCAAAGATCAACAATAAATATTGTTTCTATCTGTTCAGTGCAGGAAAATTCTATGTTGATGTTATGACAATGATTTCTGCACAGTACAATCAGAAAAATAACAAGAAATATTTAAACAAGAAAAACAAGAATAACAAAAGTAAATAACGTCTGAAACTTAGGTACTGGAGGTCAACTTTAGCAACATGCATAGCAGAAACAGCTAGTCCCTCTTAGTTTGAGCAGGTCTGTTAATATGTAACAGTTAATAAACCATAACAGGAAATTACTCAAGGTCAGTGGAGTAGCCTGTTTCAGTCACTGGCATGCCATCACTCCTGCACATTTGCAGGATTTCCCTTTTTCTTACCTCATTTGCACATTTTTGACACTGATGTGTTCATTTGAACAACGTCACATCTTGACCCCTGTGTTACCTGTACACCAAAAACTGAGATGGTAGCTTTGGTGGTATGGGAGCTTTTGCGTGTGACGGACATACATCCGCACATACATACCCACATAAATACATAAATACATACAGACATACAGACGCCATCGACTCACCAAATAAGCTCTTTTTGGTATTTATATACATACCAAATATGAGCTAAAATGGAATAGAGCGCATTATCAGAGAAACATCATAAAAGCAGGAAAGGACAGCTTTGCAACAAAAAGAAAGAAAGAACGCCACCAACAATACAGTAGTCTTCATAACAACATATAGCCCGTACATCGAAACGACAAAAATCAAGCAAGCCCTGACAGAAAACTTGAGTGAACTTGAAAAAGACGAAACACTAAAAATACTGTTCCAAAATCAACCAATTATCGCATATAGAAGGAACAGAAATATAGGCGATATACTTATAAGCGCCAGACTTTACAAAAGCGACAATAGCTCGAACTCAGGTTCACACGAACCTACACAAACACAACAAGATCAAACAGTAGACATTCTAGCTTCCCTACTTGAACAACAAACGTAAGTGGAACAACATACTACCAAATAAAAACAATCAACCATTCAACACGTCTCACCAATCAAGAATGAATTTTCAGCGACTGATGAAGAAAACTCTGTTTTCGAAACGTAGCGACAAAGGATCGCAGTGTCACATTAGTCTCTCCACTCCAGTGTGGAGTAACATCAAGACACGTAGATTATGCTTACGTCTCGCCATGGCTAAGCAACGCTTAACATAAAACAGCCAAAGATAATATACACTAATATTATACACAATTTCATACACAAAACCGAAACAACCCAAATATGAACTATGTGTGGAGTTGCTTTCCCTTTACTACCTAACCTCGGAAATTATAAAAATCCACATGAGCATCATGTTCCGGACGAAGAGTGTGACAGTAATTATTTTTAATACATGTATAAATATGCATATTATGGGACTAATGATCACTTGCCTATAATCTAGATATGGTACGTGGATACCTAAACCGCTAAAACATGAAGGTAGACGCAAACATCACAATCTAGGTTTAATATTTAAGTAGTTATGGCCATTTTAAGTATATGGCGGCCATCTTGGACGCCATCTTGAAAATGACACGTTTTCGGTGGTCAGATATTGTTAGACTTTTACTATGTCATTAAGCACATTTGACTCCATAAAATACCGTTGAGAAAACTTTTGTAGCTTTTTTAAGGTAAGGTCGTTTTGTCATAAATGCAGCCGACTATAATGAGGTTTACAGAAATGTGCTACATCCTGCTGAGATTACCCAGATACAAATGTCTGGAAATTTTATGATAGGTCTTCCTGACTCCTAAATGACCACCCCAGGGGGGTTACATGGGCTAGGCGCAATAATCAATCAAGACATCTGGAGGTCTCCATTTACGCATGAGAACACCAGTTTTTAGTACTTTGTGCCCTGTGGGCACAAGGTACTAATGGGATGGTGCAGCCCAATATGCCCAACATAGTGGGCCATATGCCGTGGACGCAGGTATCTCAGAAACGCTTCAGTAAACTTTTCTGAAATTTGGTCTGGTGGTCACTTGGGCATGTATCTCAGACGATCTTTTTTCTTTTTTTGATTAAATCATTTTAAAGTCACTTTTTAGCTTTTTTGTGAAAACCACTATTTTCAATTTTTCCTCAAAACCACTGATTTGATTATTGTGATGTTTGGCATGGGTGTTCGTATAGTTGAAATGCCGTCAGAAATGTTCAGAATTTGGTGATGCATGCCTTGTATTATTTTTAAAGAATATTTTTATTCATTTTTATTTATATTTACTTGATTTTGACTCACTTTCGCTAAAGCTACCGTCTGCGCATGCGCACAACTGTAGGACAAAATCTGAGTTGAAGAATCGAAACGGACGCCATCTTGTTTCTCGGTCGGGGCACATTTTTTACGTTGTAAACGTTTCACTGTGTATTTCAATATGTTCTATAGTTATGAAGTTGACAGTGATGCACTTTTGCGGCTGTCGTGTATTTTTTGGTACGAAAGGTGCCTTTGATCGACTGAAGAATGATGGCCTCCGTAGGCGATAAACACCGGTACCGGCAGGCATATTAGTTCTACTGATGAAGTAATCCACTGGCCCATATAGGTTAGGGGCTCATGTAGGGGAGAACCACTTGATTCTGGGGGGTATGGAGGACTTTGAGAAAAAAAATTGTCACCAGGTGAAATAAAAGAAAAAAATTAAGCCTGTATTGGCTTGAGAAAAAAAATTCTCATAAAAGACAGAAATAAAAAAGGAATTGTCACAATGCAGTTGAAATGAGCAAAATTTTGGAAACTTCAATCTCATGTATTCTTTGCTGGCATGCTGCCATAGGCAGCGCAAATGTTTTTACCACAAGCAATTCTCATGTGTTCCAGCACTTATGATCACAGTTTATTTTCCAAAAAGTGTTCTACAATTTAAGGTTGTATATATACTAGACTCTCCATTTTGTTTTCGTTTGTTGGACTGTAAAATGAATACACAAAACCATCCTGTGATATGTGAAACACTGGCTTAAATTTGAAAAATTGCACTGCTACTCCATTTGAAAAAAAAAATGATGCAGGTCTGATAGTAGAATAAAAAAATTCTGTCTCTCTGACAAAAAAAGTTCCCATACCCACTTCCTGCGTACCCTCGAAATCAAATGGGTCTCCCCTTAATAAGCGCATGCGCATATGACAAGTTAGCATTGTTTTGCAAGGACTTAGAAAAATCAAACCGACGCCATCTTGTTTCTCGCGTCTGGTGCGAATTGTGACGTTTTAAAGTTTTTAGCGTGTATTTGATGATGTTTTGTAAATATGAAGTTCACAGTGATGGTACTTTTGTTGCTGTCATGTATTTTTTGGCACAAAACGCTCCTTCGATAGACTGAAGAATGATGGCCTCCGTACTCGGTACTCCCCAGTACCGGCGAATCCATTGCTTTAGCGAGGCAATCCCACCGGCGGCCCGTACTAATAGCTGGGTGAGAGCGAGGGAACGCTCTGTCCTTCTACCTCCATGTCATAACAAACTAGCGTCGTTTTATGTTGATGTACTGTCCTTTCGACACAGCGATAACTTTTAGTTTTCTGTTGCTTATTTTGGGTAATTTCGACAGTTCTGCATTGATTTTGACATCATTGTTGACTTCGATCGCTAAAGACAGTGTGTGCTTATGTTGACCGATTTACTATTAAAGGAAGTATGCGCACTTCAGGATCACGGCATAATCCGACATGGTAATTTGGCATGATCATAAGATCATACATGATCCGAGATTGCACTTTAGCAAGGTCACGATAATTAATGTTGTTTGTTTCACTGTCGTTTAATACCTATATTTCCACTAAAAGACCATAAGAATTTCCTCCTGGCTACTTTGAAATCGTGCACTGGCATGCATGTCAACATCGCTATGCTTGAATGTAGTAGACTCTTACTATGAATATATCGACTGTCACTGCATATTGCATATGTGTGCAAGTCACTCCATATCATATCAAAAAATGTAGTATTGCGACGTTTGAGCTGCCAGAAGCCAGAATTTACGAGAAAATTATCTTACATGTAAAACTCAGTTCTACTATGAACAAAATGCAAGCTACGTTGTATAACTATCATGAATAGCAGTAGCAGTATTTAGTCTCATACATTAAAGATGCACTGTTGACCTACAGAGTCCAAACTGTTTATCATTGTATTGTAGATAAGTGTACACTCCAAATACTAAGTACAAGTGTGGTGAGTGTAACAAGCAAATGTTTTTTAGTCAATGGCTCAAATTTATTTTCTATTTGATGGACAATAATACATATGTAAACAATGCCAACAATCCAGTTTAAGTAATTTGGTTTACATTAGCCATTGTCCATTATATTACAATAGTTTGTGGCTAAATTTTCTCCCCTTCTGTATTATATAAGTTCACCGTTTCCTGTTTTAGATATTGTTGATCCTATTGAGTCCCATCTCTTATTTTTAATTCACTTTCACACGTATCAAGGTTGTAGATACTTAGAATCCATACTTCAACTTATGCTGGAGCAGTAACCAACCAGTTCAAATAACTTTCATTTATGTTCAAACAATTTGACTTTTGCCAAATTTCACATTTATGTCAAATAATAAACAGTAAGGAAGTACAAAGGACGTCGGTGCCCCTAGGCCCCATGTTGTATTATAACAAACAGGACCATCCGAAGATTCAGCCTCGTCAACAACCCTGTCAACCAAACACAAAATATATGGGTCGCGTCATTGTTCTGCAGTCAGACTTGATCTAGCAAATGTCTGACCTTGATCAGCAGAAGTTTTACTGTAAGTTTCAAATCCACCTAGGATACGGAATGATCCCTATCAAACACCTGACTAAGAAAGGTGTCATTTTAGTCAAGGTCTGTGACCCCATTTTTGAGAATATTTTGATTCTCAGCAGTTTTCTTTGACATGGCTTGAGTAACAGCACATGCAGGATACATCAGGGATTTTTTGCTCAATTGTCTCTAGATACTGATCTAAACTAGGCTTAAGTCCTAATACCTAAAGTCACAAGTCCAGAACAAAGTCTGAAGACAATAGACACTATAGAGAGGAAAAGGAATTTAGTCATTACAATCTACCCCCTTAATAAGAACCTTCGCACCTGAAAATGACCTTTCAGAAAACGGCAAGGTATCTGCCAGCAAAAGAGACTGAGGCGGCCCAGTATCTCTTAAACTTTTGACAGGTGTAGCGGAAGAAAAATCACTAGAAAGTGATATTAAACCAACATGAATAACTGGTTGGAAAATACCCATAATGTTATCTTGAGAAGAAATTAATCTTAAACCACATTAATTGGGGAATCGAGGGGTTTAACCTTAGAGAATGTGTTTGCACACATTTTTAGACTCGAATTAAGATAATAAAGAAATAAAGCTGGTGGGCTTAGATCCACTTTGACCACTCTGACTCTCACGTTTTCTTTTGAACTTGAGATAATCTGACATTAATGGCCGTCTTTGTTACAAGAATTACAGGAAAGTGTACCAAACTGTTTGCCAGAAAGAGATTGAGACTTGGGATCTTATGATGTGGGAGTACTATTTGAATTCTAATGAATTGTTCTCATTTGATTTTCTACTTTCCTTTGAGAAAGTCTTAGATAAAATGAGGAGTTAATTTTCCCTGCACTGTTTCGGTACGAAAAGGACTGGATGGTTTGCTGACAAATGAAGTTTTGTTGGTAATGAATAACCATCGGCAAGATGTGCAGCAGCCTCAAATGTATCGGCCATTTGTTCATTGATACATGTCTTGATATCAGTTCGAAAACACCTTTTAAAATTCCGCAATAAAAATAAGCTGCCTCAGCTTTTCATGAATTTGACAAATCTTTTCAATAGAACATCAAAGATCAAACAGTTAATCCTTTGTTCGAGCAAATTCAAAATAACTTTGATCTTCCACTTTCTCACGATCCCTTAATTCTGACGGTAGGCTTAAGGCACCGACTCGTAACCTTGAGTATTAATTACTTCATAGAATCATAATCTGAAGCCTGTTCTACTGACAACTGAATGACTTAAACCCTCCAAGCACTCTGCAAAACCATAGACCAGGACTTCTTCGGCCAATTCAGACTCTGAGAAATTTTCTTAAGAAGGAGAAAGCATTTGTCAAATGCTTTTCTTGAAAGGGGGACTAGCCTGAAATGCTTAGTGATGTCAAATTGTCTGAAGTGCAGAATTTTCCTGACTGTCCAAGCTCTAAACGTTTCATTTCTACCTGTAGTAGGTGTTCTTCAAATTCGTTTTCCCTTTTTTTTTCCTCTCTGTTTCTCTCTTTGTCTTTCTTCCATTTGCAATTCTTTAGGTACCGTTCAGTTTTTACGGCCGGGGGGGGGGGGGGTCCGGCAAATCCAGGGGGGGGTCATCAAAATTTTGGAATCCGCAAAGGGGGGGTCATCGCTTTTTTCACTGGTAAGAAAGGGGGGTCACCACATTTTCATAAACATAATACCAACAATAAAGTTCACTTTATGCCATTGCCATGATCGACCCTCTTTACTGGCAGGCCGCCTTCGGCGGCCCACTGCAATAAATATACATTATGTATTACCCATGACCCTCTTAACAGGCAGACGCCTTTGGCGGCCCACTCCAATTAGGTTTACTTCATGCAATTTATGGCCATGATCACCCTCTTTACCGGCAGGCGCCTGCGGCGGCCCACTCCAATAAATTGACTTTATGTAATACCCCACGGCAATCTTAATGGCCGTGCGCCTTCAGCAGCCCTGTCCAGTAAAGTCTACTTTTTGCAATAGCCATGATCGACCCTCTTTACCGGTGGTACCGGTGGCCCACTAGAATAAAGTTGACTTTACGTAATGGCCCATGACCCTCTTAACCGGAGGGCTGCCTTTGGCGAACCACTCCAATAAGGTTTACTTTGTACAATGTCCATGGACATGAGTTGTCTATTGAAATGAAGTTAAAAATTGCCTTACAGTCGTCCTAATTAACAGACGTTTCAATGGATGTGGCTGAGAAGTTTGTGCACTGGCATCTCTGCTACACGAATAAAGTGCGCGGCGTACCGGAGTTCAAATCCAAACCATGCGGGTAAATTTGACGTATGGGTTTTAGTTATTTTTAAGCGGGGGGCTGGGGGGGTCATCAATTTTTTTCGTCTGACAAAGGGGGGTCCATCTTTTTTTCACGAAAAATGCAGGGGGGTCTATATTTTTTTGAACACCAGCGACAAGATTTTGCCGCCCCCCCCCAGCCGTAAAAACTGAACGCTCCCTTATCTCTCTGTCTTTCTTAAATTTCTATCTTTCTTGCCTATGTTTCTCTCTCTGTCTTTCATCCATTTCTAATTCTTTTTCTTTCTTTTGTAATTCTTTCTCTTTCTGTCTTCTTCCATTTCATTTTTTCATTTTCGGATGCCAATTTTTTAAGCTCTAAATCTGCCTGCATTTCTTCTTTTTGAGTGCTATGATGGCCTGTATGGTGGATTCAGGCATATAATCATTCAATGTGGATTCCTCAAATTTGCCTAAACTAACTAAATATTTCACAATATTGTACTGAATTTCCTTCTTGTGATATTTTAACTTCTACTTTAAGGAAACTGGCCAGTGTAACAAGAGCGTCTTTTCTGAGGAAATAAAATGTAACCAGATCAAAATCCTCCATAAATTATCTGCTTGAATTCCGCCATGATTAAGTATAGCTGAGTTCACAACATAGAGAAGTTTGGAAAACGCTTGCAAATTGTTGTCAAACGGCTCAAAATGTTCTTATCCCGGACAAGCCCATAATTTTGTTACGTGAGAGAAAACGAACAAAGCAGTGAACTCAGCAGTTTCCTTGTAAACGAAATTTATTACGAAAATTAAAAGTAATGGCTAAGTCAAGGGATAGAATACCAACTGTAAAAGTTTACAGGCTACTTATCTCAGCTGGGACGTTAAATCTTCAAGTTGAGTCAGACACTGAGACAGAGTAAGCAGTCCTTAGGTTTGCTTGCAGGCTTGAGGGTTTCACAGAGTCATCATAATAAATCCAGCGTTGCTGTGAAGGTCTTGAAAAGTCTTGAAATTAATACTGCTTGAGTTTCCAAAGTCTTGAAGTAACACGCAAGAGACACAATCCCAAATGTCTGACTGCAAGCATGCTGTCCCAGTATTTACACTTTATGTTATAGAAGAGAATATAAGAACAATCTAGAACTTCCATTGATATGCTGATTACTGTTTTAAAAACATCTCCACTGCTGACTAATTGAATATCTAGAAAGTTGTAAATATGACTAATTGACTTGAAAGTCGTGAGGTCGTATAGGACAATTACCTTGAGAATGTTCTAGACTAACTAATTGAACTCAGGTTCATGAGTGTTGGGGAACATGGTCTACACAACACAGTCATCTAAGGATTGAAACTGTGGAGATAGAAAATCTTGTATTCAGAAAAAGACCTTATGTTTACATTTAAGATTCTTCGTACTAGAATTAGAATTTCGATTAAGGGACCAGACGACAAAAACTATTTCATTGAATTTGCTTAAACGTATGTATTGCTTAAACGGATAATTTTGACATTGATTATGACAACATAAGAGAGTTTGTCGAGTCAACGAAAAGTTAAATATACTTCTAGTCAATATGCCAAATTAGCACCATATAATTCCCATTTTGTGTTATGCAAACAAACTCTTATTAATGGCACATAACGAGCCTATTGCTATCATTACCCTTTGAGTAATTTCGTGACCTGTAATTTAACGTTGATAAACCTAAATCTAGAATAATACTGCTGGTGAAACAAACCTTTCACAAGAATTGAAGCCGTAGATACAAGTACATTGTCATCACAAGCAGTAAGGGATATCTTAATAACAACACCAATGCCAAACATAAATACATTTGTAAGGAAGTTATAAAGACACTGCAGTCCAAAACGATGCCTGAGTTGATAGTTTTCTGCGAAGCATATTTTGTAACTGAGAGCACTTTCACCCGGTCATGATCGCTATATATATATATATATATATATATATATATATATATATATATATATATATATATATATATATATATATATATATATATAT
Source organism: Ptychodera flava (assembly GCF_041260155.1). Classification (NCBI taxonomy): domain Eukaryota; kingdom Metazoa; phylum Hemichordata; class Enteropneusta; family Ptychoderidae; genus Ptychodera; species Ptychodera flava. Next base: position 5,539,372 of record NC_091934.1, on the reverse strand, counting down.
ATATATATATATATATATATATATATATATAGATAGATATAGATATAGATATATATGTGTGTGTGTATATATGTATATATGTATATATATATATATATATATATATATATATATTATATATATATATATATATATATATATATATATATATATATATATATATATATATATATAGTGTAGTGTTAACGGGAACTAAGGCAGTTTCAAGGTAGGCGTTGTATTACTGGTCAGGGAGAAATACTTTATAATATGCAAACCCCAATTGGCCACCCTTATCAAACGCAATGAACGCGTTAACACATGTCGCCACGCAAGCAAATTTCTCCTCAAGAATTTTGTTACCTGACTGTTATTTATGAGACAGACAAATCATCACCATCTGTCACTCCCCATTCTTTTTTCCACTGCCATTCAACTTAGGGCTCATCTGCATATTCAGTCCAGTACAACGCATATTTTCTGTTGAGCACCGCGTTCTTGTTCAATAGGCTACAGTATCTGATGAGTGTAGGTTCTACCTACACGAAACTGACCAGTAATACAACGCCTACCTTGAACTGCCTTAGTTCCTGTTAACACTACACTATTTTGCTCTGGATTCGTACCATCGAGCACTCAGCCAGCAATACTTGCGATGAACTTTCATATTATTATACATATATATATATATATATATATATATATATATATATATATATATATTATATATATATATATATATATATATATATATATATATATATAATATATATATATATTGGGACGACATGCGAGTGAGCAAGACAACAATGTATCAATTTCTGATAAACAAATATCGATCGATAACGTTCGCCTCGACTATTTGTTTTCAATTTATTGCAATTTTCGTCGTTCATATTCACCAAACTTTCATATAAATTACAAAAACCTAACTGGTATTCGGTCTGTACAACACATTTAAAACACCTTTTTAATACCAACGGTCGATATTTGACGTGGCGACTGCGCGCGGATCGCGAGCTATCGATAAAAACATATCAAAGAGTAAAAGTTTGAATTCCGGTGGCCCACCTAAATTCAGCTTCCGAACATCGAACGTTCGGCACTGGGGCCATTGTCAACTAAGCTATTAAGTACAACGGGTAAGGGCAACATATAGGGAAATAGAATCTCCAACTCTTTCTTTGATATTTAGCTGTGCAGCGAGGAAATTTGGTGAAATTTTCAACACTACGCGGAAAGTGGATATGACTCTCTGTACGCATACTAGACGTACATGTGGCAAAAAGTTAGGAAGCTACTATTGCTCTAATGGGGTGCCTTTGGAGTACAGTGAGATGCTACATGTTCTCAACGACAACATATATATCGACTTTGCAAGCATGGTATTTAGGCAAACTATGGAGGTGCCGATGGGAACAATCTGTGCATCACCTCTTGCAGATTTGTTTCTATTTTAATATGAAGCAGAGTTCATCCAATATCTCAACAAATTGCCAAACGTTATAATAACACACACAAGTATATTGATGACCACTTAGGTTTTAATAATCCAAACATATCAAATTATACGAGTCATATTTATCCAGTTTGGTGAAGAACCGACAGAAAGTGTGGAGTCAGCTTCATATGTCGACCTTTAAATCAAAGTAAGACATCATGCTCTGTGCACAAAGCTATATGACAGAAGGGTGATTTTTATTTCAAATTATCTAATTTCGCAACCATGTTTCCTAATCACTAAAGTAATGTAGATCTTACGTTGCCAGTCATACGATGATTTTCGAGAACAATGTGCCTCGTTAGCATTTAAGTTAGTGAGACAAGGGCTTCCCGGAAAATACACTTGCCAGGTTTTAAAGAAGTTCTGTGGTAGATATGGGGACAAATATGACACGAATGATGCGTGACAGTATTCCCAACATTGACCTTGTGCAGTAGCTTCACTGAGTCGCCATTGATTTCCGCACTTCAGTACCATGCTTGACAGGAGCAGCATGATAGCAGGGTAAGCTTACCCATTTCGGACACCAGGAACAATTACTGATGATTGTATCAGTGGTTCAAGATGGTCCTTCATTTCGTTGTAAATATATTCTTTTTGATGTTTTATTCTTAAGGACCTGGTAATTTATTTCTTTGTATGACTTGGAATTATTGAATGTTTTGATGTCATATTAGAAAGATTTTTGAAATTTTTCATAGCCACCAGCTTACAGTACAAAAGCTTCGTTTACAATCACATTTTTCCCGGGAAGGCAATGGCCAATTACTTCCAAGGATTTCTGTAGCAGAACAGGAGAAAACCCTTGCGAGTCATTTTGAAACCAATCAATTTTGAATAATTTGGGGATTTTTTCTGCAATTTAACATGATTTTAAAACATGTAACAATCAGTACTTTACTGTCCAAACGTTTTAGAAACAAACTTTACACATTCTCTAACATTTGATTGGCCATAAGGACCGTTCAGTTTTTACGGTCGGGGGGGGGGGGTGGCAAAATCTTGTCGCGGGTGTTCAAAAAAATATATAGACACCCCTGCATTTTTCGTGAAAAAAGATGACCTCCCCCCCCCTTGTCAGATCAAGAAAATTGATGACCCCCCACGGCTGAAAAATAACCAAAACAAATATGTCAAATTTACCCTCACGGTTAGGATTTGAACTCCAGTACGCAGCGAACTTTATTTGTGTAGCTACGATGCCAGTGCACAAACTTCTTTGCAACATCCGTGCAAACGTCTGTTAAATAGGACAACTTTAACTTCATTTCCATAAACAACATCACACTGTTATGCAAATTCCCCTTTTTGTCTCACTGCTACCATTCAGGGTGGCGAGCATGTAAGTGGTCTTTCAAAGATGAGATAGGCACTTAACCCGATACTACTGTAATACAGGTGAAGCGAAAGCAAAGATAGCACGTGATTTGAGTGTGGGTGAATCCACTATCCGAGTTGGGTGAAGAGCGAAGAAAAGTTGCGGCAGTTTGTTTTCGAAGTCGATGAAGAGGCGGGCCTGAACCGAAAACGTGCAAAGCTGTCGAACAACGAAGATATCGATAAGGCTGTACACGTTTGGTTTTTACGAGAACGGTCAAGAGGGACTCCACTTTCTGGGCCTATCATACGTGAGAAGGCTCGCATTTTGGCCAAACCATTCAGGGGAGACCACTTTGAGTTTGAGGCCAGTGCAGGGTGGTTTTGTAGTTCGCAGCAAAGACACGCGATCAGCGAAGTAGCCATCCAAGGTGAAGCCCGATCAGCAGACGCCGAAGCTGCACAAACTTTTCCCGCTAAATTGAAAGACAGTTTTACAATGTCGACGAGGCTGGTTTGTTTTTGAAGTTGCTGCCCTCGAAGTCCCAAGCTTCATCGAACAACCCTCAGACCGTCGGTTACAAACAGAACAAACAACGCATCACCGTAATGCTGACGGCGAACAAATCGGGCAACCACAAGCTAAGACCACTCATCATCGGTAGAAGTCTGAAACCTAGTTGTTTTCATCATGTCAACATGGACAATTTACCTGTAGTGTATATGGGAAATGCATGGATGACGTTACTTTTCGAGGAGTGGTTTTTCAACAACTTTGTCCCTAGTGTGCGTTGTCATTTGTCATGTCGTGGGCTTGAACCCAAAGCTCTGTTGCTTTTAGACCAGTGTCCTACTCATCCACGCGAAGACCACTTGAGAACGCGAGATGGGAAATCAGAACGTTATATCGGCCAGCAAACACGACCAGTCTACTGCAGCCCATGGATCACGGCATCATTAAAACTTTCAAAGCAAATTATCGCCGCGAGTTAATGATGCATCTGTTGCTCGACCCGGACTATTCATCGCTGGTAACAAGCCTTCAGAAGTACACTATTAAGGACTAAGGACATGTTAATAATAAAATAATAATAATAATATTTAATTCTTAAAAAATCGCACTCTAAAAGATACAAAAACAGCTAAAAACTCAAAAGACTACAATTAAGAGTAAAACTTGGTAAAAAGATGGGTCTTCAAACAACGTTTAAAAGAAGTAACATTTCCGGCACAACAAATTTCTGAAGGCAGTGCATTCAACAGCAAAGTAGCACATACCGAAAATGCTCTCTGACCTTAGGACTTATTAAAATATCCACGAGGAGGAGTTAAACGCAATTTCTCAGACGATCGCAGATTTCTTGACGGTACGTACAGATCAATTAAATCGGTCAGATAAAGCGGTGCATCACCTCTAACAATCTTAAAAGTAGTCAATAAAATTTTGAATTGTATACGAGCTTTCACAGGTAACCAGTGTAAATCAATGAAAACAGGGGTGATGTGGTCATATTTGCGTGTACCTGTGACGAGACGGGCTGCTGCATTTTGAACAGATTGCAGACGGATCAGCTGGTCATTTGAAATGCCATAGAACAGACTGTTACAATAGTCGAGTCTAGAGGTAACGAATGCATGGGTGAGTTTCTCAGTAGTGGGCTTGTCGAGTAATTTACGAATTTTACCGATTCTTGATAAAGCGAAATATGCGTTCCTACAAAGTTGACTGATATGTTCACACATAAAGCCATTCCTGTTGAGAATAACACCAAGATTCCGAACGAAAGGAAGGGGAGTGATGTTAAGTTCACCAATCCTAAGGTTATTCAGTTCTGCCATATCATGTTTCAAGCGTGATGAAAAATGACTAACTTTGGTCTTATTATCGTTCAGCACAGCATGTTACTTCTCATCCATCCGCGAATATCATCAACACACATTTCAACACCGGCGCTAACATCTTCAGGTTTATTGCAGATAATGTACATCTCTATGTCATCAGCGTACATTATGTAGTCAAGATTATGGCCTACATAATATCCTCTAGTGGTGCTGTGTAGAGCGTGAATAAAATTGGCCCGAGGACAGATCCCTGTGGAACGCCATACTTCACTTGCAAATGATGAGAAAACACAGTTCCAACCTTGACACGATGACTGCGATCGGCAAGATATGATCGAAACCACGAAAGTACTGTACCAGTGATGCCAAATCTAGATCGGAGGCGATGTAATAAAATATCATGGTCGATCGTATCAAATGTGGCAGATTAAGCATGGGGAGAAGAAACTCTTTTTTTTCATTCAGGGCAAGCATAATGTCGCTATGGACACGTAGGAGTGCGGTCTCAGTGCTATGGTTGGCACGATATGCACTCTGACATCTTGTGAAAAGCTGATACCTGTTGAGATGATCGTACAACTGTTGGGCAACTATACGCTCAAGAACTTTTGATAGGAAAGGTAAGTTGGACAGTAGTCTGTAGTTCTTCAAGATATTCTGGTCAAGATGTGACTTTTTCAACAGTGGTCGTATAGTAGCTGATTTGAATTGACTTGGAACGATGCCAGACGAAATTGATGCGTTGAAAAGTTGTTGAAAAGTTGAGTAAGGAATGGTGCGAGCAGATCGATAGAATCTTGAACGAATTTCGATGGCAACACGTCAAGGTCACATGGTTTTGAGGACGACCGCTTTATTAGTGTCGTAACATCGTCAACTGATACTGCATCAAAATCGGTGACAGTGTGACTCGGTAACACATCGTTCTCCAGGCGCCAGAGTATTCATCAAGGCCTTCTCGAAGATTGGAAACCTTGGACTCGAAGAAGTTCAAGAATTTTGATGGCATATCCTGCAGAGGTATATTAGATGGTAAAATATTTGAATTGGTTGCCTTCACACTTGACAGCTGAGCAACAATATCGAACAGTCTCTTGTGGTCTGCTTCCTGGATGCGAGTCCGATGATAGGCCGATTTAAGAGAGTCGCAGCGGCGGACGTATTCGAATCTTTTTGACAGAAAAAGTTGGCGATCGATCTCAAGTTTGGACATTCGCCACTTATTCTCCAGCTGACGTACCTTCTTCCTTAACAGCAACAGTTCTTCACAAAACCATGGTGCCCGTACTTTATCAATGATCAGCTTTTCAATCATAGGCGCGACATCGTCGAGTACTTCGGTGACAGCATTGTAGAAAAGTGGGACAAACGCTCGACATCATTATGACATGGATATGTGGCAAAAACATGGGTAAGTATGTTTCTCAAGTCTGCTGTGTCGATTGTGCTAAAGTCACGCCGTGATATCTTGAGCTTGTTATTGGGTGGCCACTGAACATTTAGTCCAAAGTGCACAAGACTGTGATCAGACTCGAGTGACTTGTCAACTCTGATGGAGTGTAGAAAAGAATCAGCGCATCGCGTAATTAGCAAATCCAAAGTGTGTCCTTTGGCATGAGTCGACTCGTTTACATGTTGATTTAGTCCCATTGAGTGAAGCAAGTTTGACAGTTTGATGGTATCTGGCGAGTGGAGGTTGTCGAAATGAAAATTGAAATCACCCGCGATTAGAAGATGGCCAGGTGAAGGCACAGCTGTTTCTAAGAGTGATGAGAATTCAGAGACAAAGTCACCGATTGTTGCTTTGTTCTTCTTAGAGTTTGGAGGACGGTAAATGGCGATGGTATGCAAGGATTGACTGACGGATCTGAATGTAATGTCTACACATTCAAAGGATTGGAACACATGGGATAGTTTTGCGACGACTTTGAGATTGGAACTTTCGAGTATTGCGACACCGCCTCCCGACGATTGGAGCGAGACAGCTGGTGGATGGTGTAACCGGTTATTGAAGAGTTGATCTCAGCAATAATGGGATCATCTTTGCTTTTCAACCATGTCTCCATGATTATCAGAATGTCCAATTTTTCTTCTATTAAAGTTGTTGCTATTCCGCCGATTTTACCGTTGATAGAACGGGCATTCCAAAGAGCGGCATTGAGCTGCAGTTTGTTGAAACATGAAGATATCATTGGAATCTTTTTCAGTACAGAGTCCCGTTTGTTCATAACTAATTGACTTGGTCGAGTTGTGATTGAAGTCGGAATGGCCGTCGGATTATAACAAGAAATCACCTGTTCACAGACCGGGATCTCGTGTAGAGCACTGGTTCGAAAATACCTGCCGTGAAACTTTTTGGCACGGTCGTTGGTCGAAATTGTCGGAATATTACGATACCTCGGCTTAACGTGTTTACGGCCTGCCTTGCATTACGTGGTCTGAACAGGAGCGATGCAGGATTTGTTGAAATGTTCCACACCGACGAGCAAAAGGTCTGAAGTCTTCCATATAGTGATCGAGCCGCTATCTTGAAAACAGAGAATTCGGCGCCGGAACCACAGGTCTAGAAATGCTCAACGAATACTGCCACCAGGAACGATAAAAACGCCAGATAAAAACACAGTCTGTTGCTTGACTAGATATAATCATTGTAAAAACTTAATGGCTGTAAAATGTTGGGATAAAACTGTAAAACCACTAAAAACTGCGAGACGAGGCACTGCATAAAAACCCTATAATACTTACTGTATTAACATGGATTATTGCCTGTATTTCAGCTGAAGAGTGCATATACAGATGAATACAGTCAATAATCCATTTTTTGTATTCAGCAAGCCTGTATTCATTTGGATTCATGTGAATTCACGTGTATTATACTATAATACAGGCAACCATTGATATGAATTTATCTGAATTATTGGGTTTCATGCAGTGAGGTAAAAAGGCTGCCAATCAACAGCGCCATCACATCACATAATGTCAAAACGTGTGTTACATCGCTGGAAAATCATGGAGACAAGTCAAGACTTCATCTATCGAAGGATGCTGGATGAAAGGACTCGGAGCAACATTCAACGTACAAGACAACATTTGTGCCACCCCAGAGACAGAGTCAGTCAACGCCCTTATCAACACCGCAGCTGAACATGGACTTGACAGCAAATACAGCGAAGACGTGCTGATGGAATGGATATCCACCGATGACAATGAGCCGACATTGAACTTTTGTCCAACCAGGGGATCATATCAACCCTCAAAAGTTCTGAAAACCAACCACCCGGCACCGATGATGAACATGACGACACCGCAGTTGACAAAGAGTACGTCCCACCTCCAGCAACTGCCTCAGAAGCTATCACAGGACTTAAAGCAGCACTGTAATTTTTCGAAGGGGGTAACAGCGAAAGTGACATCGACAGCTTGAAGTTGATGCACATAAAGGAACTTATCGCGTGTTGCAGAAATGTCCAGAAGAAGAAACAGCATCAGACGAATATCACCAGGATTTTCCAATCGCGTTGAACTTTAAGTATTGTGACAATTATTTTAAAGAATGAACATGGACACATGCGATGACATAATTTACAGAGATTCTTTATTTTTCAATTAATTTGAGTTTGTAATATTTTTTGACACTACTCAATGAAATGTGTGTTGATTGTCACATATATTTGCAATTTACTAAAATAGGAGAAATGTATGTGTTTTTATTGTTGTCATAGACAGTATGGGAGACAGTATGGGAGACAGTTGCCCCCTTACCAAAATAGGAGTACATCAAAAATACATCAACTGTGCATGATGTGTACATCAGTCTGTTAAAAATTTACTGTTGATGTATGCATCATTAGTGCATTGTTGAACTTCTGATGTATGCATTATGCAGTACAGATTTGGAACAAAATGAATGCATAATGTATCCATCTTTGACAGCTGTGATGCACACAAAATGTACAGATGTCCTCATAATGCTGTACACATCAAAAGCACAGGTTTAGCACAAAAAACATCATGTACACATCTTGAACAGTTGAATTTGAAAACTTGATTTCAGAGACAAATGATTTAAAGTCTTTTTTACCCGTATTGTAGACGTTACTCTCAATCAACCGACTTTAGGTGTATTTAATATTATATATATATATATATATATATATATATATATATATATATATATATATATATATATATATATATATATATATATATATCATACACCCTGGCCATGGTATACTTAAAAATGTAAATTCTTCAAGAGCTAAACATACAGACATTACATTGACTAGTACCTAATGTGACATAACTAGTTAGTTGCCACAATGTAGGCGTACAGGAGACTGAGAAAGACAGATCACATTTCAGAGTTAACTTGTAAAGAGGTGTTAACTTTGAGTGTTCAACTGTTCGACTTCCAGAATACAACAGAGCCTTGGTATTATAAAGCAGAAACTGTTTTCTTCTACCATTTTTGTATGAGTTCAATTATCAGATTCCATACCACTTCATTATTAAATGAAAAAAAAAGACATTCATATTATGATTCCTCAGCAATGTTTTTGATAGACAGCATAAGTTTAATGACAGGATGAAAGGATGGATGGGTAAAAGTTAAAATACCATGTGATTCAACGTAATGGAAAGTGTTATAAAGACAAAATCCAATAATATGAAGTTTGGAAGGGAACCCTCACCTCACAACCGATATTTTAGGCCTCAAGACTTGCAAACTGTTGCTTCAAATTTGTTGCAAGCTTTGCAGTAAATAATAGCAGCAAACTATTTGCTGCAAATATGAAGGTCGTTCATATAATGTCAAATTTGGTTTCTTGTGAACTTTCTGCAAACATGCAGCAAACCTCTTACAGCAAATTTGCAGCAAACGTTTATTGCTGCAAACTTTCCTGCAAACTACCCCATACATAAAATGTCCTTCAAAAGTTGGCATATTACTCTTCGGCAGTCTGCTCTGGAATAAACACTTCATCAGTTTACAAGGACAAATACATCAGTAACAGCAAGGAAACTAAATATGCAGTTATTAACGTAGAACAGAAATGCTGAAAACAGAAGAAAGAATACACTTTAGTTACAGCAAAATTTGTCATTGTACCACAAGATTCAACATTTTTATAATCTTCAACAATAACAAACTCTGGGTTCAAATATGTACACAGAAGTTGTAAAATCAGTTGTGCAAACATGACCAATGATATGATTGAGTGTGAATAGCTGACAAATCTTAAGGCAGACTGTAGGAAGCACAGACATCACACATTTTATCCAATCAAGTTCTGAAATACTAGCTTCACAAGAATCAGAGGTGAATGCAAATAAAGTTATTGTTATAAATACAACAGAGAAGTAAAATGATAAATTCAATTTGTCAGTGTAGGATTTATTTTATCATGCCATGTTGATTTCATGCAACACAAATGTCTTTAAGAGATGTCCATTTGACCCGAGAAGTTTCATATGACATTCACATTATTGTCAAAGGCTGCGATTTGGCTTTCTGTTCCCTGAATTCCTTGTCCCTTTAGAGTACCAGCAAAGAGTTCTGAAAAATATGAATCGTTCAGGGAAGAGTGTAAGTTGACCGAAAATTGTAACATCACAATTTGATGAAAGAAATCAATAATTGTTCGAAATGAGAACTATTCAAGTAGAGAAACCAAATGCAATAATTAAAATCAAAAGGACAGGCACACCTCGGCTGTATTATTATTCACACCCGCGTACACCACAGCGACAAACAATTTGCAAAAGTCTCAGCAATTATTTCCCATACGTATCAGCACAGTGTGTAATGTAAGTGAATTAAGTATGAATCAGTACTAAGGAAAACTTATCCTTGGTCAAACATAGCGATACAAATGTTGCAGAACGAATTGACTTACATTTGTGAAGGTCAAGGACTTGCAGACGCTGGACGGTTCCTGGATTCTGGTTGCTAGGTAGACCTCGATCTCTGTGCTGTTCGTTACTAAGAAAATGTCGGCATCGTTACTGCATTTCGGGTTCACAAATTAGAACAATGTTTGTCCCCGGTACTTAAAACTCATTTTTGCGGCACTATGATATAATTTGGCTGGTAGTTCCATAGAAAGATCATAAATTATCCACCAGATAATTCCCCGATCTAAATACGCAGCCAGCCGACAGTAACACTACAATAATATCCAACTTCGCGCCAATCGAGCCTTATGACCGTTAACGGAAGTGCAATCTATAAATCATTAAGCGATTGACTCTACATCTGCGCCTACACGCTACATTTCATACTAGATATGACACTTAATTTATTAGTTTATGAAAATGGTTATTTTTATCATAGAAAGACTCTTTCAGCACGAAGAATCAATATCAATGCGCGAACTGAACGTCATGAACTGTGACCTCAGAGTAACCTGCTGCTAACAGCTGGGCTGCAGACGTGTTGAATGTTGGCGAAGTAACATACTGGATTTTTGTTCGGCGACTCTGAATGCAGTACAATCGTAAACCTCTGCCCTTGAAAGTATGGACAAAATCCTTCACCTAAATCCAAGTCATCATAAGGCGAGATTTTGTCAGCAACATCGATAGGACACAGACGTCTGTACAGGTTTGCGGAAGTTCACCTACAGCTGGAAGGCAATAGCGGTGCATACGTATACATGAACATTTACTTGTCTGTTTCTACAGTCAGAAAGTATGGACAAAATCCTTCACCTAAATCCAAGTCATCATAAGGCGAGATTTTGTCAGCAACATCGATAGGACACAGACGTCTGTACAGGTTTGCGGAAGTTCGCCTACAGCTGGAAGGCCATAGCGGTGCATACGTATACATGAACATTTACTTGTCTGTTTCTACAATCAGACGTTCTCGTCTGTCGACATTTTAAAGGTACGAATTGATCGAAGTAACAAATGTCTGCGACCCGTTCTTGTTGCTCGTTTTCAATGGGTATTATACAGACGTCTTTCCTTACGTCCGTGGTCGGCAGACGTACATTAATTGCGTTTTAAAAATGCACGACTTTGGCCGGCGTTCGCAGAAACTTGTAATCAAAAGACAGACAAATCCTTCTTTTTAAAACTTGTTTTCCTAAAAGTTCAGCTGTCGATACAAACCTCGATTTACTGAACCAGATCATCGAAGGCAATTGCTGTTGTATTGTCACAACATGCACTCTCTGCATCCATACCAATGTTGCTGAGTTCTATCCCATATTCAGCAGCTGATATGGAAGCTGCCCATGCCATATTATCGAAAGCATGGCAATACCGTGCCAATGGTGAAATACCTTGTTTAAAATACCTAATGAACGTATGGAATAGATGTGTGAATAAAACCATTCCTTTCATGTAAAGAGACCAAATACCTTGTTGTGTTTTCATGATTATGTGCATTTGGTTCAAAAGTGTGCCCACGTGTGCATTCTTTTGACTGTTACATTTGTTAAGTGATGCACTTTTGATGTATTTACATCATATATTATGCACCTCTATATGACAGCAATGGTCCTGTGATGTACTTTTGATGCATGCATTGTTTGTGCATCTTTTTAACTTTACCATTTTCGCAAGAAAAGGAGTCAATCTGTGCTTTGACCAATAGATCATATGTGCATTTTTTAAATGAAACTGAAAGTCACGATAATTGTTCTGTGATGCACTGTCGATGACATCATATGTGCATTCATATAGAAATCATGTGGTTAATAAATATTGTTAGCTTCCTGAAAAAAGATTTACCTTTAGTGTATACATCATATGTGCATCTTTTGATGAATGAATACATCACCACCCTTTGATGAATACATAATGTATTCATTTATACCTCTAGTTCGCCGCGCCCCCTTTTGCAAGGCCCCTCGCTAAGTCGCGCCCTCGCTAAGTCGCGGTTTTGGCTCTGGACCCCGTCACCGCGACTTAGCGAGGGTGCACTGTATGAGTTGGTCGCCGAAGGCAGCTCGCTGCTTATTGTAGTGGGTTGACAAAGTCCGGCCTGCCGGTGTAGAGGGTCATGGGCCACACGTAGAGTAAACTTAATTGCAGTGGGCTGCCAAAGGCGGCTCATGGTAAAGAGGGTCGATCATGGCCATTGCATGAAGTAAAGCTAATTGGAGTTGGCCGCCAAAGGCGTCTGCCTGTTAAGAGGGTCATGGGCCGTTACATAAAGTCAATTCATTGTAGTGAGCCGCCGAAGGTTGCCCGCCGGTAAAGAGGGTCAATCATGGCCATGGCATAAAGTAGAGATGTTTTTGTTTTTTTTGAAAATGTGGTGACCCCCCCCCTTTTCTACCAGTGAAAAAGCGATGACCCTCCCCCTTCACGGATTCCAAAATACGATGACCCCCCCCCCCTGGATTTTGCCGCCCCCGGACATAAAAAGTGAACGGTCCCTAATAGCTTCCAAAACGTGTTGCTTCTATTGTTCCGAATACAGTTGTACGCGCACCTACTTAAAAAGCTGCACTCAAACCACGAACCAATGCTGCCCAACAAGAAGCACCTTTTACGCCATCTGCAATTTCAACAGCAGTTACAATCACTCGTTTTTCCATCTTTTTGACTGCGACCATCGCGCTATTTACATGAAAAGCAACGCCCATAATACTCATGGCCCCTTTAAGATCCTTAAAACATGATCTCCATCTGTCATTGTTTATTATTGAAAAATGGATTATGACCTCTTCAAATACAACAATGTCATCTCAGGCCTTAGGGTCAAAGTTTTGAAAATGGTAAATGCAGTCAAGAGACATTGTTTATCCAAAACAACTGACCGATTGTTTGCTTTGTGCGTTAAAGACATTTTGTGTTTTGCTACCGAATATAAGTGATATAGTATATTTCAGTTGCTCATCAAACAAATTTCTGTAAAAATCAAAAATACTAATGTGGAGTTGATGTAATCGATTAATGTCTTTATTTCTTTAGTGTCAGTTATCTTAAAGGCTCGTCCAATTTTTATTTCCTCTCTCATGCGTTATCAGGTTTCGCTCTTTCCAAGATCTGAAAAGGCATAATTCATATGCTCACGAAATGTTCTATGAAGGTGTATCAGCTGCATGCATTACATCGGCTACATATTCCCACTTGATACTGTATGTATCTTTTGGCTGCCCTCTTTAAGGCCGAATAACATAAGAATGATAGAAAATTAGGAGTGAAAAATTTCTCACTGGAATACTTTAAAGTAAGTAAAATTTACAGGAGTGAATTTACGAGGTAATTTGAATCAAATTGCTCCTTGTAAATCGTTAGAAAATGTTATGAATAAGAAATAAGTAACATCAATTTGAAGGTGCAATCTGATTCGCCCGAACGACTTAAAGTTGATTTTATAACTCGACAGGCCACTTTGTGTGAAGAAAAAAGATTGTTCACTGGCAGTAGAAGTTGAAATGTTGATGACTTTACCTCTTTTCTTGATTTGGGTTCTGATAAGTTATGCAGGTAGCAATGTGATTATCTCCTAGGTATCAATCAAGAACATCAGGGTTGCCTTAAATAGCTAGAAAAAGTAAAACATCAATTATTGCATACACATTATTTATGCGCAACAAAATGTCGTTTTAACAACTAAAACATTGTTTCCTTGCTCTGGAATCATATTCTATTTGCCGTAATTCCTGTAACTCAGAGGGAATTGCTTTCGGTAGAATATTTCGACTGAATCACTCAGCCTTCATCAGCTGTTGCGTCATTGTGAATGGTACGATGACATAACCGGTCCATTGCAAATGATTTTCACATGAGATGATCTCAACGTTATAAGGTGTAATTTATTGTGTCAAGTGTGAACTCTGTAAGGGAATGGACACAAATTACAACGGGGTGGGCCGGTGTTTTTTGGGGGTGGGTCGCCATTTTTCGCGCAAGCATTTTTGAAGGGTCATAAAATTTTGTGTATGCCTATGGGGGAGGGTCACCTTTTTTATGCATCAAAGCTGAAATTGCATGTGCACGTATTGAAGAATATGGAATACTGAAAAAAGAAAAAATACCTCCTGGCACTTTCATTTTCTGCCATTTCCATTTTCGGCGCGCCCTTCGGGCGCAAGTTTAAGAGTATAATAAACAATGTATTGATGATCCCAGCAGCTACATTGATTATAAAGTTGCCATGATTTCTACTTATCCAACTCCTCTATTGTGCATAACTGTCTCCTATTATAACTCTTTCAATAACAATTTGGGAGATCACTTATTTGGTATCATTCTCCCATTGGCAATACACTGGGTATAGGTCGGAGTCAAATGTTCATGTTCATGTCGCTGTCATTTTTGACTTTTTGAGGACATTGACAGAATACAAACTATTCAGAATAGTGCAAAATGTCATCAATAACAACTGGAAGCTTCAGGTCGAACAACTTTTGAATAACAATTTAGGATCAGATAACCTATGAGTTATTTGTACTTTCCTCATAGCCTACAATGTATAGTGAATCAACATTTCGATGAAATTCCAAAATCAAATTTCTTGCGCAACCATGGACTGGAAACCACTTTCATCTAGTTATTAACAATAATACTAATAGTTAAGTGTACATAAATGGACAGATTTACTTAGTTTTGTATTGGAAAAAAATATTCATAGTGTCATCATAGACTCTCATGCATAGTGAATCGACATTTCAGTGAAATTCCAAAATCAAATTTCTTGCACAACCTTTGACTTGAAACCACTCTAGTCTAATCATGAACATTAATACTAATAATTAGGTGTACATAAATGCACAGATTTACTTAGTTTTGTATCGGAAAAAAATATTCATAGCTTCGTCATAGACTGCCATGTATAGTGAATCAACATTTCAGTGATATGTCAATAATCGAGTGTACATAAATAGACAGATTTGCCAAGTTTTGTATTGTAAAACAATTATTCTTAGTTTCGTCATAGACTACAATGTACAATAGATGTACTTTTTATGCGAAATTCTAATGGATGAACTTTTTATGCGAAATTCCAAAAACAAAGTTCTTGGACACAGATGCACGTGTTACCACCCTCTTCTAATCAAGTACAATTATGTCAATTATTCAGGGTCAATAGATGCACAAAAAGTGCATATTATTAATTGTGAAAGAATTTTTTTACAGTTTTGTCATAGACTCCCATGTATAGTGGATCAACATTTTGAGTAAAAGTCCAAAATCAAATATCTTGTTCACATGTGCACTTGTAAAGAACCGATGCTAATAAAGTATATTTATATCAGTTATTAAACATCTATAGATGAACAGATATTGCTAGTTTTATATTGGAAAATACACGTTCATAGTTTTCTTATAGTTAACTACCATGCATAGTGACTCCACATTATCTATAAAATCTAAAAATTACATTGTTTGTACACGCATGCACTTTTTACCTGCCACTTCAAGCAAAGTACATTTACATGAATTATCTCACACATATGATTTGAATTTTTTGGACAAAGCGTTACATCAGCCACATTTTGCCTTCCTTTTGGGAGGGGAATTTCAAAAGTATAGCAAGTCAGAAGAGGGTGTTGAACAAAAATGTGGGTTTGTTTGGGGATATTGAGTAACAGGGGAGGGTCATTTATTTTCATGCACGGATAAGGGGAGGGTTACTAATTTTTGTGCATGAACTTTTGAAGGGTCACTATTTTTGATGCAGCGGTGTTTTGAAAAACACCGGCCCACCCCCCCCCCCTTGTAATTGTGTCAAGTCCCTAACCCAGACTACATCGGGGAAGCTGCTAGACAACTGGGAACGTGAATAATGGAACACCAGGCTCGGGAACCTCTGCAATATACGAAAATTGCTCATGTCAAGACCATTTCATCAAATGCAGTATAAACCAGGCCATCGAAATCAAAGCACAAAACTATCCTTATGCAAAGCACACGAACATCTAAGTGTACGACCCGGGGATATTGAAATCTTGAAATACAAATTATCGTTTAGCACTGATCGAAATCCAACGTTATCACCTGACTAGGGCCAGAATATTAAGTTCTTAAAGATGAGATATGGTAATGCCTGACTTTATCTTTTGCATAGAGTCGATAAAAAGGTCATCTGTAAAACGCCGGATTTTGATTTTCATAATAAAGGTTATATCCCATCAATGGCTTGAATTGTTTTTATCTTGGCTTGATTGGTCCCGTAAGAAGTAATGGCTTTCAAAGTCTTAATAATTTGAATTGTTGTCTGATTTTTTGGCCGAATATATTTATTTGATATTGTTCAATGTCAGCACTTAATTCCCGCACTCGACAATGCAATGCATTTATAACATCTATATATTTCATATCTCATGCTTTCCAATCTTCTGTCATATCAGAGTTTGTACGTGACTGGTATCAGTATCAGTGGTATAAGTGACACAAAAATGATTCGAGTTTCTCATAAAATGCCAAAGAATGTTTATCGCTCGTTGTATAGTTTGATTTCTTTTCAAATGAGAACAATCTTTATTTCTCCATAGAGTATTCAGCAGCTATCCTGTATTTATTTCGTACAACTGAAAGATATTATTTGAATCGAAAAGAGTTTGACATTTCAACAAAAAGGTGTGCTTTATTGTATTATGCAATGCTGAGATTAGCATCTTGAAATTACTACTGCGTCAGAAAGTGAGTATAAATTGTGGTAACTTAGACACGTTTTGACTTAACAATTTGTGTATTCTCTATTCTACACCAGTTGTTAGCTTTTCGTAGTTAGCAATGAGGGAGTTCACTTGAATAGTAACTTTATTGGCTATGTGATTGGTCAAACAGTCCGCAATAAGTTGATGGGGATATCTGAAGGTGGTGTTATATTGTTTTGAGGCCAATGAAATGAGCATGGTGTGAGATTGTAGAAATGAATACAGTTTTGTGTTTACAAATGAAATGTTACCTTTTGAGGTGTTTCATACATGTAGCCCCTGCATGTCTGCATCTTACTTGCCAGGACCTGCTTTTAAGCTGCCATCTGCATTCTATTGATATGAACTGCTAATGGACAGGAGGAAGGAAAATATGGTACCTAGGAGAATATCCAATATGAACCAAACTCAAAAAACCATTATTCTTAAAGTTTTCATTGTCATAACAACCCGCGCCATCCCGTGCATATAATCTATCTTTATTTTGCTCAAGTACACAAACTGTTAAATACGGCAGCTAGCGAATCTGGTCCTACCCACACATGGTTTTAAAAAAAGGACTGAGTTGACGCAAAACCTACAATACTATAGACTTTAGTCTACTATTCCCAACATCGAACAATGCATCACTGATAACATAACCGTTTCTCAACTTACAACAATGGGAGACAAGGAACAAAGTTTCGAAGTGTAACCATAGACAATTTTTATTTTTCTTTTCTTTTCTGATTGTATATATATACTGTATACAGGTACTATACGTACCTACCTAATACGAATGAGTAACTTGTTAGCTAGAGTGGGTACAGCGCCACCAGTGTCAGACTGTCACTGCTGAGAATCTCGCGATATCTGACGAGATTCATCAAAGAGTTTGACTTGCAGACAACTGCACATTTTCTGTGTCTGCCTCATCGATATTTCTTTTCAAGCTTTTGACAGCAGTGAACGTGGTGGTCGAGTAAACTGTAGATGGATACTCTCCTTTATTTTAACAGGTATGTTTGGTATAATATTTCAGTGATTTCGCCGAGTTTGCTCAGTTGAAAGTTTGGATGAGATCGCCGCCCATGAGGAGACGCCCCATGTGTTTCATGAGCTATTTTTAGTGACTGTGCAAGTGAACTTCTGATGTGTCGATCGATGCATCTAAAAGACTTATATATAGTTCTCAGTCATTGAAACTGGACAAGTTGCTCCGGTGATAGATGTAAACAAATCGTCTCCAGTGTAGTTAAAGTATCATAGCTCATTTCTGCTCGTTATTGAGAAAAGGCTTTGTAGTTTAGTGTAGTAGTGAACGTCGATTCTGATCAGCTGTTCGGTTTTTCATGCATGTGTTGAAACAGTAAGCCAAACTTTTCATGGCGTTGCTTTGTTGTAAGAGATCGTTGATTTTTGAGATTCATTAAAGAGTTTGACTTGCAGACAACTGCACATTTTCTGTGTCTGCCTTATTGATATTTCTTTTCAAGCTTTTGACAGCAGTGAACGTTGTGGTCGAGTAAACTGTAGATGTATACTCTCCTTTATTTTAACAGGGTTTCCCCTTACACTGGCTACATAATTTGGCGCCCAACGTGGGGCCCTGTTGCAAAAGTGTTGCAGTACACAAGCATATGGTGCCCTATGAAGTTTATGTCGCAGTGTTTGACAGGTGATGTATCGAGCATTATCTCCATGGTAACTCCAGTCAACTATTAAAGTGAACCACAAGTTATACGTCGCTGAAGAGAAATAAGGAGGTTTGAACTGAACGGTTGCTGTGCTAGTTGAAAGTACAAAAGAAACTCTGTAAACTATATATTTTGTTTTCTTCTACGATAAATACCTGCTCAATATCTGATTGACATACTTGTGTTTTACAAGCAATGATGGATACCCCTCCACATACCTGTACACCCAGCGAATTTAGAGCCCTGTTGGACCATACGGTTTATATTAAGGGCATTGCAGGGAGTGCTACATGTGAGGAGTTGAGTGAATTCCTGTCATCTGTCGGTACCGTCAGCCATATTGTCTGGCCGGTCGACCCAGAGTCAGTTAGTCGTAGTGACCATGCTTTCTGCCAGTTTGCTGACAATGCCACAACTTAAGAAGTAATTGTGAAACTTAATGGCCGACTGTTCCTGGGTAGCAAGTTGACAATTACTAGGGTGCCGGTCAGTTTGTACGATAGACTCCGATATGAGGCCACACCATCAGCATCTAACACCATACCCAAGACAATGAGCAGCAATAGGACATCAAATCCAGTTGTCACGCCAATCAGGTACACACCTTGTCAAAAGTTGCAGTACGAGAGTGAAGTAACCAATGCCGGTGAAGTCGACCAGGCCGAATTGAACTGCATGATCGAAGTTCTACGTAAAGCTGCGCATGAAGTAACCCCTGTCAGTCGGCAACCTGGTATAGGAGTCAAACCAAAGTACGGTAGCCCAGCGGTGTCATGTCCAGTTACAACTGACAAGTCTACGGTCATGCTACCAGCTGCATTGTTTCAACCGCCAAGAATTTAAACTTTTTTCTGGTGACCCAAAGAATAAAGGTGACTCAGACTTTGAGTCATGGAAATACGAAATTGAGTGTTTGCAGAGAGATGGAACACATAGCAGGGAGATGCTGGCCACAGCAGTTAGGAAGTCACTGCGCAGAGATACAGGTAGAGTTGTGGTGCACATGGGTTTAGATGTAACCATTGAGGCTATCCTGGAAAAGTTGAGTGGGATATATGGTGTGGTTGAAACTGGTGCTACTGTACTACAGCAATTTTATAACAGCAAACAGGAAGAGAAGGAGACAGTGGCTTGATACGGATGTCGCCTTGAGTTAGCAATTAACAAGGCCAAGGAGAGAGGTTGTATAGCAGCAGTGGCGATGGATGAAGCTCTAAGAACTGTATTTTGGAAGGGTTTGCGTGATGAACGAGTGAAAATATTGCCAGATATCGCTATGATAAGGCAACATCGTTTGATGAGTTGCTCCGCATCGCCCGCCTAGCAGAACAAGAAGTGAAGGAAACATTTGCGTATGCCAAACCTGCACGTGCTGGTATCTCCAATCAGACCATTGTCCCTGAAAAGGCAAATGCTGTGAAGGAGGACTCAGTAGTAAAGGAAATTCAGCAATACATGCAGTCTTTGGCAGCCAGACTTGACAGGATGGAGGGTAATGGTACGAGTTCAGACGCTAACCCTCAAGACATGCCCTCACAGCAGGGTCGTGGTAGAGGTAGGCAAAGAGAAAGAAATCTGCCTGAACAAAATGCTGGCACAAGAAGGAGAGGTAGAAGTCCAGAAGGCACTGGCCGCATCCGGGGACCTGTAATTTGTTACAGATGTGGTCAGGAG
The DNA here is from genome assembly GCF_041260155.1 of Ptychodera flava. Taxonomy (NCBI): domain Eukaryota; kingdom Metazoa; phylum Hemichordata; class Enteropneusta; family Ptychoderidae; genus Ptychodera; species Ptychodera flava. Next base: position 5,518,757 of record NC_091934.1, on the reverse strand, counting down.
GGACACATAGCCAGAGGTTGCCGAAATCCCAAGATGGTGGACAACGCCCCTTCTGTTCCTGAGCAATCTGGTCAGTTAAACCCCCAGCTGCCTCCACCGGCGGGCGGGTGGTAGGCAGAACCAATGAGCAAGCCCAAGCAAACGTCATCGTTCACCGTCAATCAGTACTCAACCGCATTGTGGGTGATCCTAATGAAGAAAATGCATTCATTAATGGGGTGTGCTGCCGCAGTTTAATTGACACTGGTTCTCAGGTAACGACGGTCGGTGAATCATTCTACAAGAACAACTTTTCGTCATGCGAGATACATCCCATTGAAGAGCTGTTAACCATAACTGGAGCACAAGGTCAGGTGGTTGAATTCCTGAATACATAGAGGCTGAGATCTCTTTTCCAAGAAATGTCTTTGGTACTGATAAGACTTACAGTGTGCTGGTGCTTGTTGTATTGGATACAGCTTACAACCAAGAAGTACCATTAGGTGTTGGCACCAACCTCATTAACTTGTACAGGAAGAGTTCCAGGTGGTGCAAACAAAAGCCTTCATCTGTCCAAAGTTTGAGGATATCAGCTGCTGTCCAGGATGCGTACAATCACCTTGATGCCAGGGACAATTTCTGTGGTGAAGATGGTAATCTTGGTGTGGTGAGAGCCCAGCTGCGGCGTCCAGTTAGAGTTGAACCTAACAGCGTTATCAACATTATGGGTAAAACTAAATCGGGCCCTCAGGGAGACGAATACATTGTTACTGTCGAACCCAGAGGGACGAGACAGTTTCCAGGTGGTCTTGTTGTCAACCCTTCAGCCCTAACCATGAAGTGTAACGGAAAGAAATGTAGGGTACCTGTGCAATTGCAGATTGAACTTTTCTAACAAGACAGTAACTGTGAGGCCAGGGGATGTGATTGGTGAAGTTCATGCTTTTACATGGGCTGGATCACCTTCACAATACCAGCTTGGGATTCAGCAACAGATGACGGCCGCCAGACAGGATAGTAATTGTAGTGATCACGTGGGTGCTAATGTATCACTGGGCAGCAATATAGACTTACACCACTTGAGTGCTACTCAATATCAGCTGGCCCAAGAGCTACTAGAGAGGAAGTCTGATGTTTTCTCAAAACACGACAATAATCTTGGTTATTGTACAGCTGTACAACATGAGATACCACTCAGTGATACCCACCCTATTCGTGAAAGGCATCGCCGCATACCCCTGCCATGTATGATGAAGTGAGGTCCCTCCTCCAGGGTATGTTGGCAAGTGCGGCCATACATGAGTCAAGTAGTCCATGGGAAGCCCCCATTGTGCTTGTCAAGAAAAAAGATGGTCAATTCGCCTATGTGTTGATTACAGAAGGTTGAACGCCAAGACCGTCAAAGACTCGTATGCCATGCCAAGAATAGAGGAGAGTATGGATGCCTTGAAAGGGCCAAGTGGTTTTCAACAATTGATTTGAAGAGCGGCTATTGGCAGATTGGAATGGCGGACAAAGATAGACCAAAGACAGCCTTTACCACGCCCTTCGGATTCTACGAGTGCAATCGTATGCCATTCGGGTTGACCAATGCTCCAAGCACGTTTCAGAGGCTCATGGAAAAGTGTATGGGAGACTATAATCTAAAGATATGCCTTATGCATCTTGTTGATATCCTCATATTCTCATCCACTTTTGCAGAACACCTTCAGCGACTTGAAGCAGTCTTTGATCGTCTCCAAGAGTATAGGCTGAAGGTAAAGGCATTCAAATGCCAACTTTTCAAGAGTCAAGTCAAGTACCTTGGGCACGTGGTTTCAGGAGAAGGTGTAGAGACTGATCCAGACAAGGTTGAGGCCCTGAAAACATGGCCTGTTCCGAGGAGTGTCCACAAGGTCAAGTCCTTCTTAGGTTTCGCCAGTTATTATCGTAGGTTCGTCTCAGGTTTTTCAAAGATAGTGACACTATGGGCAAAAAGGGCCCTAAATTGTTCAGTACAGCGGGGTACAGCGCCCCCGCCGGACAATGCTTTGGGCTGGTTACTAGTGACGACAGCGAACATTGTATCAATTTCATTTCAATAAAATATCGATCGAAATCTGCTCGCCTGTCGCTCGTATTTTCAGGTTTCACCATGATTTTTCCATGACAGCCCGTATATATTGACTTATGTACCATAATTCAATGTATCGGTTGTTTTCTTCCAGTCAAATTGAATCGAAGACAATTTGTTTAGTTTTGGTGATACTTTTATGTCTCAGCATATTTTGGCGCTCTTTGGACAAGTTTGGCGCCATGCGATCTGCGGGTATGCAACACGACATTGTATCAATTCGCAAGAAAAGAATATTGATCGATAACGTTCACTACACGTTCACAGTGGAGACTCTACACCAGTTCGCTTCCGTTTCGTGTTATTTTTACCATTTACTGTGATGTTCATGATTCATATTCACCCAAATTTTGTATAAAAGACAACAACCTGACAGGTATTTGATCTGTACAATTTAGGAGACACTTGCTGATTATTTTGCGTCAATTTCAGACCCTTGTTCTGCACATGTAAACGCCGTCAGATCGCCATATTGTTGACGGCAACAGTATATTTCAGTGATCAGAATAAATAGAATGGCAATAAAACAAATTTTACGAAGAAATTCAAAAATCTAAAACGATACGATTTTTGCTTATTAGTCAAAGGATCACCGTGCCAATTTTCATTATCATTGGTTCAGAATTGAAAAATTTGAACCGGCGAGAAGTTTGCAATGTGTTCAGTCGATCGGACGTGCATAAACGCCATTGTTTTCTATGGGAATCGAGATTATTCGGCACATCGTAAAATGAAAAATACATCTGAAAAACCCGCCGGTTTAAATTTTTCATTTCGCTGTTATTTCTCACAATATTTGAGATTAAGCATCTCATGAAGGTTAACTCAAACTCTATGGTTTTAGTTTTTTAAATTTCCCTCTTATTTTTATGAAATGATGAGTTTACGATCGTGTGTGCTGTTGGCCGTGTTTTCGCCTATTTTTGCATAGAGTATTTTCGCTTCGGTAATTTAAGAATAAATTCATGAAATTATTGCCGAAATATCATAATGGACAGAGAACTTATGAAGAAATGGAATCTGAATCTCTTTCCTGAATATTTAGCTGTGCGGCTAGGAAATTCGGCGAAGTTTTCAACATAACGCGGAAGCTTGATTTGGCTCTCTTTACGCTCATTCAGCGTATGTGCGGCAAAAAATTGTCACACTTTGAGTGAACAATATAGAGGCCATTTTGCCCACAGTGTGAAGCATTGAATGATTTGACAGCTGGACTCCCAAGCAAGCGCAAGGACCGAAGAAGAACCAAACACCCATCACTGCCTGAGTTTGTGTGGACAGACCAATGCCAGACTGCTTTCAATGACATCATTCGCAGGTTATCAAACCCACCATGTACTTGCTTACGCTGACTATGGCATCCCATTTGAACTCCACACAGATGCGAGCCTTAATGGTCTAGGTGCTGCTCTATATCAAGAACAAGATGGCAGGAAGAGAATTGTTGCATATGCGAGTAGGGGTTTGTCTCCGAGTGAAAGAAACTACCTAGCCTTAAAGTGGGCAGTAACTGACAAGTTCCATGATTACTTGTATGGGAACTCATTCAAGGTAGTTACTGACAACAACCCTTTAACATATGTAACAACGAGTGCAAAGTTAGATGCCACTGGCCATCGATGGCTTTCAACGTATAACTTCAGTCTTGCTTACCGACCAGGTACAAGAAATGCCAATGCTGATGGCCTATCTCGCCGACCTCACACTCCTAACCCAGAGATCGACTCTGACTCACTTCAGGATACCTTCAGTCGCTATGAGACAGGAGGGAGTGAAGTGCCATGTGAATCGGTAGAGGCTGTGTGTCAGTCTTATATGACTGCAAGGATTCCCTTGGTAGAGATGGTTGGTTGTTCAAATACAGCAGTACCCGAGACCATAGATTGCCCCCCAACCCTGCCAGGAAGTGAATCTTTACCCACACTGACTAGGGATGAGTGGGTGGCTGCACAGCAAAGAGACCCCGCCATTCAACGCATCGTCATCCTCAAGGAGAGTGGGAAACTTCCAACCAGAACAAAAAGGAAGGCTGAGAGTTCAGAGGTTCAGCGCTATCTCAATGAATGGCAGAGACTCAGTTTCAAGAGCGGTGTTTTGTACAGGAGTCGTATTACAGGTGATGGCAACAAGATGCATCAACTAGTACTCCCTAGGCAGTACAGAGCCATGGTCCTCAGAGGTCTGCATGATGATGTTGGACATCTTGGTAAGGACAGAACACTAGACTTGGTGAGATCTCGCTTCTTCTGGCCTTACATGGCACATGACGTTGAGACTAAGATCAAGTCATGTGAAAGATGTGTGAGAAGGAAGATGCCCCCAGGCGCAAGATCAGTTGCTCCATTGGTGAACATCCATACCAGTCAGCATATTGAATTAGTATGCATGGACTATCTGACCCTAGAAGAATCCAAGGGAGGTATATCTAACATTCTGGTGATCACCGATCACTTCACACGCTATGCAGTCGCAATCCCAACCCAGAACCAGACCGCACAGACTACAGCTAGGCATCTCTTCAACAGCTTCATGGTGCATTATGGGTTTCCAGCCCGGTTACATTCAGACCAGGGAAGAAACTTTGAGTCTGAGGTCATTCGACAACTTTGCCAAATAACAGGAGTCCAGAAGTCAAGAACAAGAAGAAGGACTGGAAATCATATGTCGGTCCACTTGTGCATGCATACAACTGTACTACCAACGATTCCACTGGTTATGCCCCCTATTATCTCATGCTCGGACGCCATCCCAGATTACCTATCGACGTGTACCTTGGATTGGAACCTGAGGGCAATTTGCCAATACATATGATGAATATGCTCAGGACCTCAGAGACCGACTTGATTGTGCATATACGATTGCATCAAAGGCAGCTGCTAAGAAGTCCTCATACAACAAGAAGAGGTATGACAGTAGGGCAAGGGGAGCTGTGTTGGAGCATGGTGACCGGGTTTTGGTGAAGAATGTATGTAGTGATTTGCAAGACCAATCCTGACCTCCCTGTGTATACGGTCCGGCCAGAGTCTGGGGTTCGAAGAGAGAGAACTCTCCATCGCAACCTACTGTTACCATGCTTCTCATTGCCCTGCCCATCTGGGAATCAAAGAGCAGAACCCAAAGAGACTGTTGATTATACAAGATTGACAAGCAAGGCAGAAGAATCACAGGATCATAGTAGAGTTTCGTCAGACTCGGATGGTGACCAGGATGTTCATTTCGTCCCAGTCTATCATGCACCACAGGAGAGGGTACTCGAACCTGAAGAGGTATCAGACCCAGATACTGTGCCCAAAGAGGAGAAACAGGCCACGGTTTGGAAAAAGCCCACATCAGTGGTTAGTGGCGCCAATCCACAAGGGACTACTTCGGATACACTTCCGATTGAGAATTCCTCACTACCAGGAGTACAATGTGTTGTTGAGAACGAAGTGAGTGGAAGTTTGGAGCCATCAAATGACCCGAGTCTACAGGAGGATGCTGAGCCACACAAGGAGTTTGAAATTCAGGAGGAAGTACACTTCGAACCCATGCAAGAAGTGGAAGGGGAACCCTTAAGGAGATCAAAGCGGACAATACGACCACCAGATCGCCTGAATCTTACTCAGGTTTGCAGTAAGCCAGAGTGGATGGTCAAAGCAGATTACCTCACATCTGTGAAGTTTAATGCCCAAGGTGACTCTGCAGAATGTCTTTGTGCCGCGTTGATTGACATTGTATCGAACGGTTAATCCCTGACTGAATTTTCTTGTGAATATCGGGACGATATTCCAGAAAGCAGGGGAGTGTGTAACCATAGACAATTTTTATTTTTTATTTTCTTTTCTGATTGTATATATATACTGTATACAGGTACTATACGTACCTACCTAATACGAATGAGTAACTTGTTAGCTAGAGTGGGTACAGCGTCACCAGTGCCAGACTGTCACTGCTGAGAATCTCGCGATATCTGACGAGATTCATTAAAGAGTTTGACTTGCAGACAACTGCACATTTTCTGTGTCTGCCTCATTGATATTTCTTTTCAAGCTTTTGACAGCAGTGAACGTGGTGGTCGAGTAAACTGTAGATGGATACTCTCCTTTATTTTAACAGGTATGTTTGGTTAATATTTCAGTGATTTCGCCGAGTTTTGCTCAGTTGAAAGTTTGGATGAGATCGCCGCCCATGAGGAGACGCCCCATGTGTTTCATGAGCTATTTTTAGTGACTGTGCAAGTGAACTTCTGAAGTGTCGATCGATGCGTCTAAAAGACTTATATATAGTTCTCAGTTATTGAAACGTGACAAGTGGCTCCGGTGATAGATGTAAACAAATCGTCTCCAGTGTAGTTAAAGTATCATAGCTCATTTCTGCTCGTTATTGAGAAAAGGCCTTGTAGTTTAGTGTAGTAGTGAACGTCGATTCTGATCAGCTGTTCGATTTTCATGCATGTGTTGAAACAGTATGCCAAAGTTTCATGGCGTTGCCTTGTTGTAAGAGATCATTGATTTTTGAGATTCAAGAGTTTGACTTGCAGACAACTGCACATTTTTTGTGTCTGCCTTATTGATATTTCTTTTCAAGCTTTTGACAGCAGTGAACGTGGTGGTCGAGTAAACTGTAGATGTATACTTCCCCTTACACTGGCTACACAAGCATGGTGCGAGAAAGCAGGCCTTGCAGAAGATAGAACCAAGGTGCTAACTACATGTACTCCAATGCCTCGGCGATGAAGACATCGTTGCACTTCGATTGCCTATCGGCCAACGTGGACTGCTTCGCCAAGCACGGGCCAACTTAGCCACAAATCCAATTACTTCAGACCTCAAGCAACAGGCAATTCCTGACCAACCTGAAGGCGAGAGAGCGGCACCCAAGGTGAATACCAAGTCCCTTGCCAAAAATACTGAACTGTACGCCCTCCTTGAAGAGTTAGGCGACAACGCGCTAAAGGACATCATCTTGGACCAGCACATCAAGCATACTGCTGACCAGACTCCTGCAAAAGGTTAGCATAAACCGTTACTCATTCCGGACCTCATTACCACCAAAAATGGTTTGCTAGACTCAACTGATGAGGCCGAACTCACGGCCGACAGGGACATTAAACTAATCATGCGAACAATAAAGCAGAGACCAAAACCGGACCAAGTTTCCCTCCCTCAGCAGATATCGGCCAACCCTGCATTCTAAAGACATAATTAACTGCGGCCCGTCAACCAAGGACACTCTCGATTTCCTCGATCACACAATCAACATCGGGGATAACATGCAATCCTTCACAGTCGCATCAGTACTGAGATATGACCAAGAGTATCGGACAAAGCAAGCGGGAGACTCAATTGCATGGGGCATGGTAGACCTCCCTCTCACATTGTATCATCTCGATAAACGAGACACTATTCATCAGGCAACACAAAATGTTTCAAAGAAAACCCAGAAAAGGCTGACAACACTATGCCCAAAATGGCAAGGAGATCTATTTCGACTACCAAAATCAAACAGGCTGCCAAAACATCATCCTGTTGCTTCGCACACGTGTGCATTGAGGAGGGCTTCACAAAGACCAAAGTATCGCCACAAAGCATTCCGGCGCAACAACTCCACAGCCAAGCATGGCATAAGGTAGCTAGCCTTCTGACTGACTGCCTGACAAGATGGGAAAACGCTACAAAGAGATATTGATCGCGACTTCCTTCTGAACGACATTACCTTCCGCTTCAATATCATCGACCCTGACACCCCTTACACAAAGTGGAATGACTGTCGAGCAACAGATCGCTTATAAAATCACGACTGGCTACTACAGGATCACTGCCAAACAACCGCGAATCAGAAGCAGTGTCATTGCCATACCCAAGAAAGACTCCAATAAAGATAACTCATCAACGACTGCAGCCAACTCGTCGATAAAAGTGTCAAACTCATACGCGTCGACTAGTCCATTCAAATATAAAACAATAGATAATGCCGCCGCAGCATGGAGAAAGGTACCTTTCTGGCTAAAGTCGACTTAAAATCTGCTTACCACCACATACCCATAAGCATAGACTCCAAGCGTGCTACCGACCCCCATTACCGATTTGTGGGGCATAAATCATGGACGTTCACGGTTGACACGAGACTGCCCTTCGGGGCAGCAAAAAGCCCAGAAATTTTCACTCGCATTACAAGAAGTATTACTAGAATTGTGCGCAGAAAATGTACAAAGCACAGGGGAAAGGAAATCAGTCCCCTGGGGTGGGGAGGGAGAGTTGTTTGTGCAACTGTTTACCTTATTTGATTTTATTAATTTGACTGTGATATTTGAAATAAAGATTTCAATGCCAAACCGTCCGACTGCTTTATCACTACAAGTATTTTTATTGATTTTGACCGTGGCATTTCATATAAAGATTTTGACTCAACACCGTCCAAGCCGTTGAGATAACCTGGCTACTTAAATTTCACGACCTCCTCAATGCCAAGGCAGGCTACAGCAACTCCTTGGAAAACAACTGGCCGCTGACTGTTCTTCGCCGAGGTATCACCTGAACCCACGCTAAAACATCCTATCACACCATAAATACTCGAAGCAATCCATGCCAAGCTGGACCTTTCCATACCATTTAATGCTACATTTTTATGCGCCTGCCTCATCTCTTTCTTTACATTTGCTAGGAAATCGATGCTGCTTTTCCAAACAGAAACTTTGCCTGACACCAACAAATACCCACGTAAAGACGATGTTACCATACGGGGACATCCGCGATCCTCAGGATCAGATACACTAAAACCATGCATGGTTACTCAAATTGCCTCTGGACTCTCCCTGACGCGACTCTCCCCTCACACACCACACCATGCCATCAAAGCAACCACAACAGCCCCTTGATCCTCAGATAAAAGAAATTCACCAGAACACTCAAAATCGTTCAGACTGACTTTGACTTTAAGCCAGCTCACTACACCGGACACTCAAACGTAGTTCGTATATGCGTGGATCTGACCAAACTAAATGAAGAAGTAAAAAGAAGAGAAAGGTATGTGCTTCCAACTTTAGAAGACATAGCCAAAAAACTAGTGGGATCAAAAGTTTCTCGAAATTAGATGCTTTGAGTTGATTCTGGCAAATTCCATTAGATCCAGCAAGATCAAGGTTAACTACATTTTATCACACCATTTGGTCGATTCTGTTTTAAGGTTCCAAGACAAGAAATTTGACCTTTTAATCTAACAATTCTCTAACAGTAAATAAGCTCAAAACCCCCATAAAGTATACATTTCTGAAAGCCTAGATATACAGGAACATTTTGATAACCACAGTGTCACCATTGTTTACATAACTATCACGTGACAAGGTAATTTGCATAACCTTTCAAAAATCGGTTTTCCCTATGTTTTGTCTCAATACCTCAAAATATCTTACTCAAACTTGCTGGAATGCAAGCTGTCACAACGCTCGCTCTTCCAAAGTGTGTCTCATATTTTTTATATCTTGCTTAGTTTTTTTGGAGCACAATTTTAAAGAAATCAACTGTGGTAAAATTCACTGCCCTGGAAGTTTTTCCGGCATAAAAACTGTTAAGAAGGTTTAAAAAAATTCTGAGACACACTTTTGAAGACCCATAGGACAGCTTGCACTCACATAAATTTCAGCCGCATATCTTAAAGCATTGAAACAAAACATGGGGAAAACCGATTTTTGAAAGGTTATGCAAATTACCTGTCACGTGATAGTTATGTAAACAGTGGTGACACTATGGCAACCAAAATGTTCCCCTATATCTAAGCTTTCCGAAAATATACAATTTACAGGGGTTCTGAGCTTATTAAACACTACAGAATTGTTAGTTTAAAATGGTCAATTTCTTGTCTTGGAACCTTAAAAGACTTCCATTCGGAATCACCTCCACACCAGAAATATTCTAGCGTTTGATGACAGATTTGTTACATGACAATTAGAAAGCAGAAGTGATTATGGATGATATAATTTTACATGGCAAGACAATGCACTTCGACAACACGCCACAAAGCACTGAAGAGTCAGGACTGAAATTAAACCAGAGTAAATGCGAGATAAGAAAAACAAGCATTAAGTTCTTTGGAGGAATAACCAGCGCAGATGGAGTCAGCGTGGATCCAGAAAAAGTAAAGGCAATGCAAGAGTTGAAACCGCCAAAAAACAAACACAAGCTGAAACAACTCCTCGGTATGGTAAACTATCTGGGGAAATTCCTACCAAATTTGTCAACAGTGATACAGCCAATAAGTGAATTACCGAAGACGGATGTCGCATCGATCTGGAGCGTAAAGCAAGCTGAAGCATTCCAGAAAATTAAGCAATTGGTATCTCCGACACCAATACTTGCATTATACGACCCAAAAAAAAACAAACAATAGTGAGTGCAGATGCCAGCAGCTACGGACTAGGCGCAATCTTGCTGCAACAACATGATGATGTCAAAAGGCCTGTTGCATATGCTTCATGTACACTAACGAAAGCAGAACAGCGGTACGCACAAATCGAAAGGGTGTGTTTAGCAGGCGTTTGGGCTTGTGAGAAATTCTCCCGATACATCACTGGTCTAGAGTCATTCATACTACAGACTGACCACAAACCACTACTACCACTGATCAACAGTCAAGACATCGACAAAGCACCACTAAGATGTCAATGCTTACTACTCAGGTTGATGCGATTCAACGCAAAGTCAGTATACGTACATGGAAAAGAATTAGTATTAGCTGACATACTGTCAAGGAATCCGATTCAGTGCATAGAAAACCCTGATACAAAAGGAGAAATACAAGCGCATGTCGATAACCTGGAAGCAACGGAACCAGGAACACCAGACAAGATGGAAGAAATCCGACAAGCAATGATGGATGATGAACAACTCAGGTTAATACTAGAATATACCAGTCTAGGATGGCCAAAACGAGCAAGAATAGTGCCAGACGAAATTTAACAATACTAATCAGTGAGAAACCAGGAGATGAAGTCCTGGAGAAAATACATGAGGACATCAAGGTGTGAAAAAATGCCGTGAACGAGCAATCCATGCAGTATGGTGGCCAGGCATCACCAGCGATATCAAAAGAAAGATAGCTAATTGCAAATTCTGCATGGAAAATAAACCAACACAGAGAAAGGAACCGATGATGGCAACGCCATTGCCAGAGAGACCATGGCAGAAATAGATGTTGATCTATGCGATCTCAACAACAAGAAATATATGGTTGTCATGACTATTACAGCAGATACTTACAGATACTTAGAAATCGTACATGTGACAATTAGAACCAGCGAACAAGTAATTGGAAAACTGCAAAATCTGTTTGCCAGATTGGGAATTCCAGAAGAAATATTCTTCGATGATGGTCCGCAGTTTTCATCAGCAGATTTCGAAGAACTTGGCAGAAAGTATGGATTTCATTGCACCACATCTAGTCAACATTACCCACAATCCAACGGGGAGGCCGAAAGTGGAGTGCGCATCGCTAAGAAAATCCTAAAGCAGGATGACCTATTCCTTGCATTAATGAGCTACCGAGCAACTCCAATAGCAGCAACTGGCATGAACCCATGTCAACTGATGATGAGACGCCAAATTCGTACCACACTGTCTACAATAGCAGCAAAACTCGAGCCAAGACAACCTGACTTGGAATTAGTCAGGGCCGCAGATAAAAAGGTAAAAGGTACAAACGAGTGAGCATTTAACAAAAGACACGGAGCCAAAAGCTTGCCAGAGCTGTTACCTGGAGAGAACGTCCAAGTGAAATTGGATGGAGAAAAGGGATGAAAAACTTCAGCCAGGGTACTGCAAGCTGATACAGCACCATGCTCATACATTGTGCAAACACCACACTACGGGCCAAAAGGATGCCTATTTGGGCAGTATTCCGCGAAGCATATTTCCTACCTGAGAGCGCTTCAGTCGGTTGCTATTGACGACAGTGAACATTGTATCAATTTATTTTCAATAGTATATCGATCGACATCTGCTCGCGTGCCGCTCGTGTAATCAGGTCATCTCATGAATATTTCCACATTTACCCATATATATATTGACGTACAAGCCATACCATAAACGTATCTGTTGGTTTCTTGTACTCAAATAAAATAGACGACACTTTTTTCAGTTTTGGTAATACTTTTACCTTTCAGCATATTTTCGCGCACTTTTGCCAAGTTTGGCGCCATTGTGAGCAGGGAACGACCTGCAAGTGAGCAAGACAACAATGTATCAATTTCGGACAAAAGATTATCGATCGATAACGTTCACTGCACGATGACAGTGGAGACTCTGTGCCGGTTCGCCTCCGTTCTGTGTTATTTTTTCAATTTTCTGCAGTTTTCATCGTTCATATTTGCCCAAATTTTGTATACACTACAACAACTTGAAAGGTATTTCGTCTGTACAACTTACGAGACGCTTACTGATTAAAATGCGTCCATTTAAGACCCTTCTTCTGTATATGTAAACGCTGTCAGATCGCCATTTTATTGAGGGCAGGAGTAAATTTCAGTGATCGGAATAAATACAATGCAAATAAAACAAGTTTCGTCAAGAAATTCAAAAATCTAAAACCAATAGAATTTTGTTTATCAATGAGAGGATCACATCGCCAATTTTCACCATCATTGTTTCAGAATTGAAGAATTTGAACCGGCGAGAAGTTTGCAATGTGTGTGTGTACATTAGACGCCATTGTTTTCTATGGGAATTCGAGGTTATTCGCCGTATCGTAAAATGAAAAATACATCTGAAAAACCATTGGTTGAATTTTGTCATTTCGCCGCCATATTTTACACTATTTGAGATCACACATCTCATAAATGGTAACTAAAACTCTATGGTTTTATTTTTTTGAGTTTCCGTCTTATTTTTATGAAATGACGAGATAACCATCGTTTGTGCTGTTGGCTGTGTTTTCACGTACTTTTACATATGACTATTATCGCTTAGGTATTTTAGCAATTTGTCCGTGATGTTCTTGCCAAAATAACATAATTGAAAGGGCAACATGTCATGGAAATAGGGTATGCAACTTTTTGATCAATATTTTGCTGTGCAGCGAGGAAATCCAGCGAAATTTTGAACACGATGCGGAAGGCGGATTTTACTCTCTGTACGCGTAGTCAACGTATGCGTGGCAAAATGTGTATTGCACAAATAGGGCGCCTTTGGGCCGAAGAAGAACCGAAACACCTATTATTTGTGTCAAGGCCAGACAAAACAGAGGGGAAGACCCTGGATCTATCAATGTTTGACAACGATGAGTCAGCAGATCAAGTTACACCAACCTCAGTGGAGACGTCAACGCCCACTTTGGAACGACAACAACCACCGATTGAAAATATCTCACTGCCTTCGCCAGAAGCTCAGGGAAAACAAGCATTTGTACTTAGAACCTGGAGTGGGAGAGCAGTTAAGAAGCGTGTGAGATCATAGGGGCCCTCAGGCTCCGATGATGATGATGATTAAACATTTAAAAATGAAGAAGTGTTTGGGGTCAAGGTCAACTACTTTAATACAAGTTGACAGTCTGTAAGCAAAAGTCCACCAAAGTTCCCCCGTCACCGGTGGTGGGCGTTAGCCTTCCTCTTGATGACATAATACTTGGGCAATGGATTTTGCGCTTTGCACACTTTATTTCATGGGACAAAACTGTGTACTTGATTGGTTAGAAAAAAACTATGCCATAGCTGCTAACACGTGTATCTGTAATGCATGTAATCATGTCCTTGACAAAGCATTCAGTCAGTATTTAGAGGGTAAAGATCCCACACAAAATGTGGATCTAAGGCAAAGACCGCAAAGTAAGTGTACAGTTTGTGACAATGGGAGTGTTAAAACAAGTAATATAGATGACAAACAGTTGCTTAGGGCTTTGTTTAACTTTGTTGTCAATGATTCTGAAATAGAAATACCAGTACATGCACCTTTGTGTGGAGAGCATTATCCCTTATGAGCAAAACGGCACAGGGTACATTGTGTAATACCTGAGTGTAATCGCTGTCTGTATGGTCAGGTTAGACATCCATCCAAAGTTTTCTTCTTGATCGATAATTTTAGAGAGCAAGGGGATTATCCAAATTTGGCATTGAAATCAGAAAGTCCTATATGTATGAGTTGTTATATGAAACTCTATTGTTTCACCAATGCTCTCAAACAAAACAGTATGGTCATGTTTCTGATGATAATAGTCTTATAAAGATAAATGAATCTTTGAAACCAAAAATCAATGATGTAATTTCAGGAGATATTGAAGAAGTTGCTATTTCTAGGGCAAGTCTAGTCTATTAGTCTGTAAAAAGCTTGTCAATAGAGAGCCACTTCTCTTAACGGAAGTAAAGTCTCACTACATTGAACAGATCTCAGAACTTTACAAAGAAAAAGGTAATAATGACAGGCTTTTGGAATTTTACACTGAGAGGTCAGCTACATTTTTGAAATTGGAAATAGCAAAGATTTTAGTCACCACATCTAATTTTCTACTGTGAAATCAGGAGGCATTGTACAATGCAGTTAGGGCACTCTCATTTTAAGATACAGTGCAAATACTAGGGATATTCTTCACAAACATTGTTTTAATATATCAAAAACTGTCAATAATTAAAAACAGCCTGTTCTGCACTTACAGCTGAGCTTACATGAAACATGCCTGCAACAAGTCCAAGCACAAAAATGCTGACTGTACATAATACAGGTTGTGAACACTGGACATTGAACATGCTTTAGAAAAAAGAATAACATTAGCAATACTGGCTAACATGATTTTGAAAAGAGAGAAAAACCTGTAGTCAATGTACAAAGGACAAAATGTCTGCCAAAACTATGAAATTACAGACTATCCCTTAAATATAGTTAGAATTGGTTTAATTCCTCTCCATTCAAAAAAAGAAACCAGGGATTTTCTCAGTCATTTTTTCCAATTCCCCATTGATGACACATTTTTAGTCAAAACAGCAAGTGAGTTAGGTCTAAGTGATAATGTTTCAGTGGGCATGAAGGTAAAATGTATTTCCCCCGAGACAGTGTTAGATGATAGTGACCGAGAAAGCAAGTCGCCAGGACAATAATTTTCAATTAATCCGGTTAGTATTTGAAATGCGTATTTATAAAAGGCAATTACAAAATCGGTATGTCTTATAGACAGGCTTTTCTCTGCACATTCATGTTTTCCTGGGAAGCTTGTTTTTTTTTATAGGGCCTGACATTTTTAACCTGAGCTTGAGGGGGTGGAAAGAAAGTATCTATAATTATACCTGGACATGGCGGAGGGAGGAGTACAGTGTTGTCATTAACGCAAAACAAAACTGCGCTTAAACAACGCTTAAGCTTATTAGTTTGGGCTTCGTCTTGAACTGACAGTCTCACTCATGGACCAAAAATAGTTATGTCCATGGCCTCACTCAGTGCAAAAACACTGTCATTAGCATTCTCTTAATTCATAGCTGCCGATTTGTATATTTTTCCCTTGTCTAACATTTATCATCGAAACGTCAGTTCAAAAACTTTGAAAATGACCATAAACCCCTTAAATTTTGTAATGATACCATAAAAAATACTCTTATAAAGCACATGAGGTAGAAATTTTGATTCCGAATACCTTTTACCTCAAGGAAAGATTAACACGTAGTTCACGTGTCGACACATTGCTATGTCTGTGTGACTTCAGACTATGGACAAATGATGGTGCATTGACTTCAGTGTGCACTGCTGATGATCGTGCAGACGTGAGCCTCATCCGTACTAGAAGTCAATCAGATTATGAGTTGTGCCTGTTATTATTCACATTGCAAAGTTGGCTCAATAAGCTTTTTCAGATGGATTTCTCGCTCTCTTTCAATTTACTGGGGTATGCAAAAAAGTTAGGCGAAATGAAAATATTTAATAAAAACACAGCTAGATCGTAGGATGAACACGGCTATGTAAAATTATGATTGTTTGTACCTCCTGGTCTTAGTTGCATTTTTTCCTTCTTTTATACATGGTTACTTTTAAAATCCGTTTTTTATATTATAATGCCAGGTAAGACGCATTGCATCTAGTAATTTTTAATTAGTTCTATAACTTGTAAGTTACATGTATTAACATAATTTCTTGTATTGATTCAAATTATGAATTATGAGGTCCTCACTTTGTAATGATATGACGAGTCTGTAATGAGTACATAAATTAGTCAGACTAGTAGCTGTGGCAACTAGTCAAGTCAATACAAAATACACAAGTCACAAGACTAGTCCAATACATTTCTAGATATTGTACACTTTCAATGTGTTAATTTTGCACCCGCAAAGATGCATGTGATAAATTCCTCTATGTGTATGTAATAAATCACACACTTGTTCTGAAACAATATTGTAAATTTGTTGAAATGTTGCTAAGTTCATTCTCTTCTTTTTCTTTCATTTCAGTGTGCATGAAATTCGGCAAGAATAATCATGACTTATCTAAAGAAGTCTTCGATGTCAAATTTCAAAACAAATAGGACATGAAAGACGAGACTTGGCCAGGGCTTAATGAACTCATTTAAAAACGTTAACTAATCATGGACTAAATCACTTTTGCCTTTGTCTATGAAATTTGTTTAAGCCAAACATTTGTTAAATTGATCATCAGACGTACAGATATGTTTTGTGCTTTTATTTTTAGCGTTTAGAAAGGTGAGTCTGCTTGTGTTTGCCGTGTTCAGGTGAGTCTGAGTTGCTTTTAACTCTGTTTGGCCCGGCTTAGTTTTAGGCCAAATATGGTTAAATTACATGTCCAACCAATTATATCATATAATTCACTGAAAGAGCCTACGTAAAAGTACTTGATTTCACTGGACTTGATTTCACTTATTTGATGTTTGCCTACACCTTGCAAACATGCAAATGAAACAATGTTTACCAAATTCATCACAGCAACATCAGTAAAAGTAAATCCAGTGTCAAATTAGTACTTTTCATGATGCTCTTTTTCTGTCAGGATGACCCTGTCATTCAAAATAACCATTCGTTCACATACATGTGAGTGGATTCAAATAACTATTTGTTCACATATATGTGAATGGGTAGCTCATTTAAATATTTCGGCCTATACACATGTTACCCACGTATTTCTGAATTTTATATGGTACTGACAGGCAGCCGACAACAACAATCATCTCACAAAGCTCTCAGCTGCCCTGCACCATCACCCGCATGAACAATTTACAGCCAGCCTCACCCACAATCTCACCCGCGGTGCTGACATCGGCTTACACTCGATCCTGATGCCGTCACCAATGCAATGACACGAGAACTGCACCTCGGCCACACAATTGGCCCATTTACTGCGCCAATACTGCCAAACTTTGTCGTAAACTCGCTTGGACTTCGGCCTAAAAAAATCAGGCAGCCACCACATAATCATGGACTTATCACAACCAAGGGATGATAGCATCAACCACTACATCAATAAGGAAGACTACAACCTCACCTACTCCCGTGTGGACGATGCCGTCGCAATAGTACAAAGACTTTGCAGGGTGCACTCCTCAAAAAAGTGGACATTAAACCTGCGTTCCACCTGTGCGGACTGGCACCTCCTCAGCTTCAAATGGCAAAGGCTGTTCTTCTTCGATCGTGTGCTTCCTTCAGCCTTCGCTCCACACTATTCCTATTCAACCGCTTGGCCGATGCATTCCTCTGGATTATCAAACTCAGAGCAAACTCTCAGCATTCATTGTAATACTTGGACGACTACCTTGGTGCTGCCCCCCAACTTCCCACAATGCCGGTGCCTCCTTGCCACCATAATCAACTCATGCCATGAACTTGCAATACCTATATCCTCCATCATACGTCAAAACGTATTTATATGCGATTGGCAAATGGATGTAAGAAAGTTGGTCATGTAATATAATTTATTGAAAATATGAGCCACTATAGAGACCTTATCGATTAAAACGTGAGACGCGATGTCATGCATTTCCTTAAAAGGAAATGTTAGCGACGGCGATGCATACTACCCAGCCCCCTATTCTATCATGGGAAAGATAGCATCAAGTAGTTAATATGTAAAAATAATCAGGCCATTCCTCTTTCGTACGAGTGCCGTTATCATGACTGCTGGTAGGGAAGTGGTGTAGATACTTTGCCTGTACATGACACTTTGAGGCAAAGTCTCATGAATGTATCATGTTTTTAAGTACATCATCCACTTGTTCGAAAACAAATAGATTAACGAAATCTTTTTAAAAGGATGAAGCTGAACTTTTTGTCGGCAGATTGTCATTCGACATTTGCAGAGCAGTTAAATTTACTGGATGTACTACAGGCGACAATTTAATTTAGCTATTGATAACTTAATTTTTGTATCCAGTCCTTTATTTCGTAATCAAAGCTAAATTTTTGCCTTAAAATGTTCTCACCAAGAAATATCTTGAATTAATATTGTATTTCCTGATACCATGTAGACGCACTCATGCACACACACAATATATCAAGCTTGTGCTCACCGATGATTTTACCCATTGGCTCAATCACTGGCCAAGCTTGACGTGTCTTGCCTCCACAGCTATGCTATGCAGAGCGGTTGTCTAAGTCTGTGTTGGACCCTTCGGATAAGCACATAGAGAAGTCTCCAGCAGTATCAAACGGGAGGTCGAAGACGTCTCTATATCTGGTTCCGGTATTAAAGGTGTGCACACCCGCCGCACTGCTGGTATGTCTTTTACACTCCTAGCAAGATCAGGTGACAAACACCAACCAATCCAAAGATGACATCCTGGACAGCTTCCACCGTTAAGGTCTCCAGCACAGATAATCGCCCAAATACTACATTAAGAAATGTTTCTTAACAATTGTACTTTAAAGGTTGCAGTTACAATGTCACCCTATTTGTTTTATAGGTTTTATCAATACTCTATTAAAGTTTAATCAGTAACTACCCAACATTTAACAGATTTTGTCCTATGTCAAAGGACAATTGTTATGTGTGGAGTTTGGAATGCTGCATTAGCTTAAATATGAACTTAAAGCTAGTTTTATGTAACGATATAAGCCATGCATCATAAATGTTTATATCTCTTTAACATAAATTGAGGGTATGAGAATAACACAAAGACATATGGACCGAGTTTGCTTACTCGAAAATGTCCGATTCCGATATCCACGATCCTAGTTAACATATATACTTTACCTAGTCATAGAGCACTCCTCGCACAGAAAATATTCTGACAGTTAAAAACTGCAAAAACGAGGGAATATTTGGAGATACACGGACGATTGCAGAATGTAAACAACTCTGTGATATCAACTGCTGTTAAGTCTTAAACTGCAGTGATATGTGTTTCGGATTTGTATTCGGAATTTTGTCACTTCCCAGCAACATACCGACTCCCTGTAGACTTCTATTTGCATCGAAGCTCACTACTAATATGTAAAAAATACTTTAAACCCATTTTGACGAATTCCTCTCAAAATGTTTGTAACACTTTTCTTTCTGAAAATAGACGTGCTGGTAATCCGAACTAACTTGTAATCCGAAAACATTATTACCGTATACCCGCAAGCAGTGTTTATGAACCGGACGTTGTGCAGTCGATCGGGTCCAGCTTCATTCCGTCCCCGATCCATTAACACTTATTCCAAGTCGGATCGTACTATGCTAATCCAAGTCCTTTGATCTTTACGGCAGTTGCCTGTCCCGTTTTTCTCGAGGGTCTATTTTTAACTGCATTTTGTTGTAAGTTATTTTCTTTATTTTTTTGGTTACATCATCCGAAACACCCCCAAAGTTTGTGATGGTACTCGTCAAAATTAACATCCGGGTACTTTCATTGATCAATGACCGTCGCTGGCACTGGCTGTGACCGCCGTTACCGCTTGTTATTTTTTCAGGTTTTAGGCAAATAATGATCCAGAAGTTTAATATGCGGCTCCATTTTGAGCATTTTCATTATCAAAAATAAAAGTTTTGTGTCATAAATCGATCATCAAAGTTGCAAGCTGATCTGACCTGTGTGTCACTATCTGTGTAGTGTATCTCTGTATACCAGCTGGTTTGTACTAGTAATATTGTCATTATTCAGAGATTCAGTTCTTTTTAAATAACTATCTGCCATGAGATTAAAATATTACATATAAAATGATATGATATTATTGTAGCCTTGCCATTTTTTTAATGATTAGGAACAAATGTATTCTTTTTTCAACTTTTTCTAGACACAAAAATGGAGAGTGAAGCAGAAATTAAAAATGGAGAAATTTATTCAGTTTTCCAAGAATTAAAAAAAACAAAAAACAGATGTCTGTAAAGAATTTAGCTACCACTCTGAGGGAAAAGTTTGATCAAATTCGAGATGGCGGTGCTCATGATGTCACCCTGTACCAAAAAGCAAAACATGTGTATGAAACTGTGGTGAAACTGAATAGCAATAGACAGGAGTCAAGGAAGGTGGAGTATCCGTGTCACATTTCGGCCAACGAATAAAGCAATTTGCACCTTCAGAAAAGAAAATCGAAATGGAGGCAATTTTTAATTTTCAAACGGTTTTCATCTTGGTTATTAAGTTTTAGGCCCATTTTTAAATTTAAAATACTTTGTCTGAGATTGAAGTGTAGGACAAAGGTACATACTGCTGGGAGGATGGCACTTTGCGGCCATCAAAATTATCCTCCGACAAACTCTATTTCCAACAATGTACTATTTCAATTTTTTTTCAATTTCCAATATACAAAGTAACCAATTTTCCTCTTTCATTTGGGGCGTAGCTGCAGCACCTTTG
Organism: Ptychodera flava; assembly: GCF_041260155.1. NCBI lineage: Eukaryota > Metazoa > Hemichordata > Enteropneusta > Ptychoderidae > Ptychodera > Ptychodera flava. The sequence continues at coordinate 5,497,936 of NC_091934.1, read as the reverse complement.
GATACCATGGCGGAAATAATTGTATCGAGTTGGAATAAAGGTGTAACATTTGTCTCACGTGACCAAATGTCATTGGGCGGGCTTGGTAACGATAATTGCACAAAATTATCAGCCAATAATATTTTACTTTGCCATTTCGGCTTAGACTTTCAGTATGATTGCTTCATACTTAGTGATCGCATGATTGGATAGCGCATCCACATTCCCAATCTATAGCAAACTTGTCTACCAACACTCTGTGACGGTAACATTTCATTGCGACTTTCTGGTAATGAAACGATGACGGTCACCCTTTCCCCTATATAACCGTGATTTACCACAAACATGTGTTTGCAACCAAGTGCGAAATTTTACCGTTCTATCCATGAGTATAAGTTTGAAGTTTGAAATTAAATCACAGATGTCATGCCCGAATTTTTATTCTCGTTATATGGTATAATGTACAATGATAACGATGTATTTAGAGCGATAGACTTTGTTTTGTGAGCGGTGTACTCTTGAAAGGTCACTGAAAGTTGCAGGGGCACAGGTCCGATGTCATCTCCCGGTATCACTGAACGCAGGGCAGACTAGGAATGGTGCACTTTAAAAACGGAGACCACCAAGCGCCGATCGTCCTAAATTCGATTTCATAAACTTAATTTCTGTTCATAATTTGAACGTATTTCACACTAAGCCAACATCACACTTTTTTCTTTCAAGCTGACAAGTAATTTGGTTGCTATTCTGTGCTTAATTGAAAAAATCTGCCAGCCCTATCATTCATAGCAACACCTAACTCCGTTTGGCACAATTGCACGTAGCAAAAGTATTGTTTCCATTGGCGCGATGGCCTTATTGCGCTACAAATTGCGCCGATTTAATTATGGAGAGTGGAGGGGGTGGAGTTCTCCTCTACTGTCTATTTTTTAATCGGGGAATGAAGTGTAAGACGATACTGTTTCAAACATAATATCGTCGCCTTCAAGGTCAAGATTTGGATAGGATTGTGTATGCAATACATAAAGTTGGCCGGCATACGGTTTAAAAACTATGACGGGGTACCTAGATCATTGTACAGAGAACATCATTGCGTACAAAGATTGACTGCTGATCATGAATAAATTCATCAGATAAAATTAAATGTGGATGTTGCACTCTGCTTTGCCTGGTGGCTGTCACAATTTTACACCGTACAAGTTTCGACATTGATGGATAGCGCATAAAACAGGGGTTTTTTTGCTTGTCGTCCAGTATGTGAGACGATGTTAGGGACTGGTCACAGTTTGTTCAGCCTAGCGCGCTCGTACGTGTGTAGTACGCACACTTTAGAGCTTGCAGAAGCCGTCTGAGATAGCGTTCTCCATTTGCACTATAAATCGGAAGAAAAAATGTTGACATTGCACTTAAACGGTCACTACTCAGGTAATTTGTAGCTGTAGAAACGCAGCTATTGTTGGCGGGTTAGCATGCGCCTCTATGCGGTCATTAAAAGGCGGGGTTGACCTTTTGATGACCTGCATAGCCATGCATCCTACCCCGTCAACAGATAGCTGCGTTTCAACAGCAAGACAAATATGATATTCCAGTGAAGAATGTAAGATGTATAATAATAAGGTTATCATAAAAATACCGCAAAGGATGTACTAGGACATTGGCGTCGCACATCAGCCTCTGCTTTGCGTCGAGCGATACGTTCCGCCAATGTACTCGTGCATCGTTTGCGGTATTTTTGTAATAACCTCAAATGGCGCGCCAAAAAATGAAACTAAATGATCAAATTCATGGCTAGCACGATGCATTTGATGCATTTTAGGCAAGTATGAGCCCGTGTCGAAATTTGAAAACACACTGACCCCTTCTTGGGCATTTCAATGTAGGTGACCCCATCACCGAAGTGAAAAACAGGGTGACCCCCATGAATCCAGGGGCCTCCATTGCATAAGAAACTGACCAGTCCCTTATTCCCGTTAATTTTTAAAAGTATCTTGTGCCAATTATCGTAACCATGCCAAGCCCCAAGTACATTTGGTCACACTGAGATAAATGTTACGCCTTAGTTCCAATTCGATACAGTTATTCCCACCATAGTATGTAAAGATACTGGGCCACGCCCCAAATGAAATGGGAAAATCGGACATTTGGTCTATTGGAAATTGAAAAAAATCGGCAATACGCATTATGGGAAAGAGAGTCTGTCAGAGGGAAATTTGAATGGCCGTAAAGTGCCATCCTCACAGCAGTAAACACCTGTTTCCTATATTTCAATCTCGGCCCAAAGATTTTAAATTTAGAAATAGGCCTAAAAGTTAATAATCAAGATGATAAAACCATTTGAAAATTGAAAATTAGCTCCATTTCGATTTTCTTTTTTAAAATGCAAATTGGTTTATTGGTTGGCCGAATTGTGCCACGGATTCTGGAGTATCTAAAGAAAGCCTTCGCTATTCCACATCAGGTTAGTGAGTTAGCAAGTCAGAGTGAAGAAAGAGAAGGTGGATCCTCAGCACAAGTTACTGTGGTAGCTAGGCAAAATAGGGAACTCAAGCGAAAAATTAGTGAAATAGAAGATGACAACGAAGAGCTAATTCAGCAGATTAATGATTTGGAGTCACGGTATAATGATATTTTGCAAACAATGGATGAATACAATCAACTTCTGGCCAACTTAGATCCTGAAATAAGAGACAGAGAGCAGTTAAAACAGGAGCTAGAATCACTTAAATTAAAATACAATGATAAGTCAAAGAAAGTACATGAGAAATTAAAAGAACTTACAGCCAATAATAGGAATAAAGAAGTAGATGCGTCTAAATGCAAGAAAGAACTAGATGATAAAATTGCTGCTTTAAATGAAGCTCAGGATAAAATTGAAATATTACAGACAGAAAAGGAGGCCCTAAGAAAGAAAGTGTGGTACAGAGACTGCATGAGAAAGCAAGCAAATGAACTAGTAGCAGAAAAAGAAGAAAACATTGCACAATTAGAATTAGAAATTAAAGATCTACAGAAAGAAAAGAATCATCTAGAAGTGGAGCTAGCTTTGAGTAATAATGATGAGATTGTAACATTTGAGGAGGGTAGATACACAAATGAAATTCGTGAAGTCATCATGGATTTGTTAACAATGCATGTTTCTATGAATCAGGTAAATGGGGTAATAAGAACTGTGCTTAATAAACTTCCAAACAGTGGTACGCACAAATCGAAAAGGAGTGTTTAGCAGGCGTTTGGGCTTGTGAGAAATTCTCCCGATACATCACTGGTCTAGAGTCATTCATACTACAGACTGACCACAAACCACTACTACCACTGATCAACAGTCAAGACATCGACAAAGCACCACTAAGATGTCAATGCTTACTACTCAGGTTGATGCGATTCAACGCAAAGTCAGTATACGTACATGGAAAAGAATTAGTATTAGCTGACATACTGTCAAGAATCCGATTCAGTGCATAGAAAACCCTGATACATAAGGAGAAATACAAGCGCATGTCGATAACCTGGAAGCAACGGAACCAGGAACACCAGACAAGATGGAAGAAATCCGACAAGCAATGATGGATGATGAACAACTCAGGTTAATACTAGAATATACTAGTCTAGGATGGCCAAAACGAGCAAGAATAGTGCCAGACGAAATTTAACAATACTAATCAGTGAGAAACCAGCTTTCATTCAATGATGGCAAATCATCTATCAAGACAGAATTGTCATACCAACCACAACGGGAGATGAAGTCCTGGAGAAAATACACGAGGACATCAAGGTGTGAAAAAAATGCCGTGAACGAGCAATCCATGCAGTATGGTGGCCAGGCATCACCAGCGATATCAAAAGAAAGATATAGCTAATTGCAAATTCTGCATGGAAAATAAACCAACACAGAGAAAGAACCGATGATTGCAACGCCATTGCCAGAGAGACCATGGCAGAAATAGATGTTGATATATGCGATCTCAACAACAAGAAATATATGCTTGTCATGACTATTACAGCATATACTTGCAGATACTTAGAAATCGTACATGTGACAAGTAGAACCAGCGAACAAGTAATTGGAAAACTGCAAAATCTGTTTGTCAGATGGGGAATTCCAGAAGAAATATTCTTCGATGATGGTCCGCAGTATTCATCAACAGATTTCCAAGAGCTCGGCAGAAAGTATGGATTTCGCTGCACCACATCTAGTCCGCATTACCACAATCCAACGGGGAGGCCGAAAGTGGAGTGTGCATCGCTAAGAAAATCCTAAAGCAGGATGACGTATTCCTTGCATTAATGAGCTACCGAGCAACTCCAATAGCAGCAACTGGCATGAACCCATGTCAACTGATGATGGGACGCCAAATTCGTACCACACTGTCTACAATAGCAGCGAAACTCGAGCCAAGACAACCTGACTTGGAATTAGTCAGAGCTGCAGATAAAAAGGTAAAAGGTACATTCGAGTAAGCATTTAACAAAAGACACGGAGCCAAAGTTTGCCAGAGCTGTTACCTGGAGAGAACGTCCAAGTGAAATTGGATGGAGAAAAGGGATGAAAAACTTCAGCCAGGGTACTGCAAGCTGATACAGCACCATACCCATACATTGTGCAAACACCAAGCTGTACTCTGAGAAGAAACCAAAGACACCTATTATTTGTGTCAAGGCCAGACAAAACAGAGGGGAAGACCCTGATCTGTCAATGTTTGACAACGATGAGTCAGCAGATCAAGTTACTTTATTTTATTTTATTTTTATTATTTTATTTTATTACTAATGACTTCCACAGTCGAGGCCATTTATGGAAGACTGTTAGTAAAAACAGTCCAAATAGTCCACACAGTCCACAGTCCACCAAACTCAGTGGAGACGTCAACGCCCACTTTAAAATGACAACAACCACCGTTGAAAATCTCTCACTGCCTACGCCAGAAGCTCAGGGAAAACAAACAGATGTACTTAGAACCCGGAGTGGAAGAGCAGTTAAGAAGCGTGTGAGATCATAGGGGCCTCAGGCTCCGATGATGATGATGATTAAACATTTAAAAATGAAGAAGTGTTTGGGGTCAAGGTCAACTACTTTAATACAAGTTGACAGGCTGTAAGCAAAAGTCCACCAAAGTTCCCCCGTCACCGGTGGTGGGCGTTAGCCTTCCTCTTGATGACATAATACTTGGGCAATGGATTTTGCGCTTTGCACACTTTATTTCACAGAACTGTGTACTGTTTTTGAATAAGCTGCACGCGTCTGTAAATACAACCCTTGACAGATGACGTATTGTCTTGCAATTGCTCTTAAAAAGGGAAAAAAGATACTTGATTGGTTAGAAAAAAAACTATGCCATAGCTGCTAACACGTGTATCTGTAATGCATGTAATCATGTCCTTGACAAAGCATTCAGTCAGTATTTAGAGGGTAAAGATCCCACACAAAATGTGGATCGAAGGCACAGACCGCAAAGTAAGTGTACAGTTTGTGACAATGAGAGTGTTAAAAACAAGTAATATAGATGACAAACAGTTGCTTAGGGCTTTTTTTAACTTTGCTGTCAATGATCCTGAAATAGAATTACCAGTACATGCACCTTTGTGTGGAGAGCATTATCCCTTATGAGCAAAACGGCACAGGGTACATTGTGTAATACCTGAGTGTAATCGGTGTCTGTATGGTCAGGTTAGACATCCATCCAAAGTTTTCTTCTTGATCGATAATTTTAGAGAGCAAGGGGATTATCCAAATTTGGCATTGAAATCAGACAGTCCTATATGTATGAGCTGTTATATGAAACTCTATTGTTTCACCAATGCTCTCAAACAAAAACAGCATGGTCATGTTTCTGATGATAATAGTCTTATAAAGATAAATGAATCTTTGAAACCAAAAATCAATGATGTAATTTGAGGAGATATTGAAGAAGTTGCTATTTCTAGGGCAAGTCTAGTCTATTAGTCTGTAAAAAGCTTGTCAATAGAGAGCCACTTCTCTTAACGGAAGTAAAGTCTCACTACATGGAACAGATCTCAGAACTTTATAAAGAAAAAGGTAATAATGACAGGCCTTTAGAATTTTACACTGAGAGGTCAGCTACATTTTTGAAATTGGAAATAGCAAAGATTTTTGGTCACCACACCTCATTTTCTACTGTGAAATCAGGAGGCATTGTACAATGCAGTAACGGCACTCTCATTTTACGATACGGTGCAAATACTAGGGACATTCTTCACAAGCAGTATTTTAATATGTCAAAAACTGTCAATAATTTAAAATCAGCCTATTATGCAATTACAGCTGAGCTTACACGAAACATGCCTGCAACAAGTCCAAGCACAAAAATGCTGACTGTACATAATACAGGTTGTGAACACTGGACATTGAACATGCTTTAGAAAATAGAATAACATTAGCAATACTGGCTAACATGATTCTGAAAAGAGAGAAAAACCTGTAGTCAATGTACAAAGGACAAAATGTCTGCCTAAATTATGAAATTACAAACTATCCCTTAAATATAGTTAGAATTGGTTTAATTCCTCTCCATTCAAAAAGAAACGAGGGATTTTTACAGTCATTTTTCCCAATTCCCCATTGATGACACATTTTTAGTCAAAACAGCAAGTGAGTTAGGTCTAAGTGATAATGTTTCAGTGGGCATGAAGGTAAAATGTATTTCCCCCGAGACAGTGTTAGATGATAGTGACCGAGGAAGCAAGTCGCCAGGACAATAATTTTCCATTCATCCGGTAAGTATTTGAAATGAATTTTTATAAAAGGCAATTACAAAATCAGTATGTCTTATAGAAAGGCTTTTCTCTGCACATCGATGTTTTCCTGGGAAGCTTGGTTTTGTATATGGCCGACATTTTTAACCTGAGCTTGATGGGATCGAAATCAAGTATCTGTAAGTATACCTGGACAGGACGGAGGGAGGAGTACAGTGTAGCCATTAACTCAAAACAAAAACTGGGCTTGAACAACGCTTAAGTTTAGTTTAATCTTCGTCTTGAACTGACAGTCTCACTCATGGAACAAAAATAGTAACGTCCGTGGTCTCACTCAGTGCAAAAACACTGCCATTAGCGTTTTCGTAATTCACAGCTGCCGATTTGCATATTTTTCCCTTGTCTAACATTTATCATCGAAACGTCAGTTCAAAAACTGCAAAATGACGGTAAACTCCTTAAATTCTGTAATGTTACCATGAAAAATACTCTTATAAAGCTCACGAGGTAGACATTTTGATTCCGAATACCTTTTACCTCAAGGAAAGATTAACACGTAATTCACGTATCGATACATTGCTATGTCTGTGTGACTTCAGACTATGGACAAATGATGGTGCGTTGACTTCAGTGTGCACTGCTGATGATCGTGCAGATGTGAGCCTCACCCGTACTAGAAGTCAATCAGATAACGAGTTGTGCCTGTTATTATTCACATTGCAAAATTGGCTCAATAAGCTTTTTCAGATGAATTTCTCGCTCGCTTTCAATTTACTGGGGTATGCAAAAAAAATAAGCGAAATAAAAATGTTTAATAAAAACATAGCTAGATCGTAGGATGAACATGGCTATGTAAACTTATGATTGTTTGTACCTCCTGGTTTTAGTTGCATTTTTTTCCCTTCTTTTATACATGGTTACTTTAAATTCCATTTTTAATATTATATTGCCAGGTAAGAAGCATTGCATCGAGTAATTTTTAATTGATTCTATAACTTGTAAGTTACATGTATTAACATAATTTCTTGTATTGATTCAAATTATGAATTATGAGGTCCTCACTTTGTAATGATATGACGAGTCTGTAATGAGTACGTAAATTAATCAGACTGGTAGCTGTGGCAACTAGTCAAGTCAATACAATGTACACAAGACTAGTCCAATACATTTCTAGATATGTTACACTTTCAATGTGTTAATTTTGCACCCGCAAAGATGCATGTGATAAATTCCTCTATGTGTATGTAATAAATCACACACTTGTTCTGAAACTATATTGTAAATTTGTTGTCTTAAGAAATGTTGCTAAGTTCATTCTCTTCTTCTCTTTCATTTCAGTGTGCATGAAATTCGGCAAGAATAATCATGACTTATCTAAAGAAGTCTTCGATGTCAAATTTCAAAACAAAATAGGACATGAAAGACGAGACTTGGCCAGGGCTTAATGAACTCATTTAAAAACGTTAACTAATCATGGACTAAATCACTTTTGCCTTTGTCTATGAATTTGTTTAACCAAAAAACATTTGTTAAATTGGTCATCAGACGTACATATATGTTTTGTGCTTTTATTTTTAGCGTTTAGAAAGGTGAGTCTGCTTGTGTTTGCCGTGTTCAGGTGAGTCAGAGCTGCTTTTAACTCTGTTTGGCCTGGCTTAGTTTTAGGCCAAATATGGTTAAATTACATATCCAACCAATTGTATCATATAATTCACTGAAAGAGCCTGTGTAAAAGTACTTGATTTCACTGGACTTGATTTCACTTATTTGATATTTGCTTACACCTTGCAAATATGCAAATGAAACAGTGTCTACCAAATTCATCACAGCAACATCAGTAAAAGTAAAATCCAGTGTCAAATTAGTACTTTTCATGATGCTCTTTTTCTGTCAGGATGACCCTGTCATTCAAAATAACCATTCGTTCACATACATGTGAGTGGATTCAAAATAACCATTCGTTCACATGTACATGTATAACCATTCGTTCACATGTATGTGAATGGCTAGCTCATTTAAATATTTCGGCCTATACACATGTTACCCACGTGTTTCTGAAATGAATGTGGACTGCCTAAGGTACCGTTCAGTTTTTACGGCCGGGGGGGCGGCAAAATCCAGGGGGGGTCATCAAAATTTTGGAATCCGCAAAGGGGGGGGGGTCATCGCTTTTTCACTGGTAAGAAAAGGGGGGTCACCACATTTTGAAAAACATAATACCAACATAAAGTTCACTTTATGCCATTGCCATGATTGACCCTCTTTACCGGCGGGCCGCCTTCGGCTGCCCACTACATAAATATACATTATGTATTACCCATGACCCTCTTAACAAGCAGACGCCTTTGGCGGCCCACTCCAATTAGGTTTACTTCATGCAATGGCCATGATCGACCCTCTTTACCGGCGGCCCACTCCAATAAATTGACTTTATGTAATACCCCACGGCAATCTTAATGGCCGTGCGCCTTCAGCAGCCCTGTCCAGTAAAGTCTACTTTATGCAATAGCCATGATCGACCCTCTTTACCGGTGGTACCGGTGGCCCACTAGAATAAAGTTGACTTTACGTAATGGCCCATGACCCTCTTAACCGGAGGGCTGCCTTTGGCGAACCACTCCAATAAAGTTCACTTTATACAATGTCCATGGACATGAGTTGTCTATTGAAATGAAGTTAAAATTGCCTTACAGTCGTCCTAATTAACAGACTTTTCAATGGATGTGGCTGAGAAGTTTGTGCACTGTCATCTCTGCTACACGAATAAAGTGCGCGGCGTACCGGAGTTCAAATCCAACCATGTGGGTAAATTTGACGTATGGTTTTAGTTATTTTTAAGCAGGAGGGGGGGGTCATCAATTTTTTTCGTCTGACAAAGGGGGGGTCATCTTTTTTTTCACGAAAAATGCAGGGGGGTCTATATTTTTTTGAACACCGGCGACAAGATTTTGCCGCCCCCCAGCCGTAAAAACTGAACGCTCCCTAACTGCCTATCCGACTAGCCATGTGCATACTCAATTTTATGGTACTGACAGGCAGCCGACAACACCAATCATCTCACTAAGCTCTCAGCTGCCCTGCACCACCACCTCGCATGAACAATTTACAGCCAGTCTCACCAACAATCTCACCCGTGGTGCTGACATCGGCTTCAGCGGGAACGACGCACCACGTTACACTCGAAACGCCAGTCAGCAATGATCAATCCTGATGCTGTCACCAATGCAATGACACGAGAACTGCACCTCGGCCACACAATTGGCCCATTTACCGTGCCACCACTGCCAAACTTTGTCGTAAACTCGCTTGGACTTCGGCCTAAAATAATCAGGCAGCCACCGCATAATCATGGACCTATTGCAACCAAGGGATGATAGCGTCAACCACTACATCAACAAGGAAAACTACACCCTCACCTACTCCCGTGTGGACGATGCCGTCGAAAAGTACAAAGACTTTGCAGGTTGCGCTCCTCAAAAAAGTGGACATTAAACCTGCGTTCCACCTGTGCGGACTGGCACCTCCTCAGCTTCAAATGGCAAGAGCTGTTCTTCTTCGATCGTGTGCTTCCCCTCGCTCCACACCATTCCTATTCAACCGCTTGGCCGAAGCATTCCTCTGGATATCAAACTCAGAGCAAACTCTCAGCATTCATTGTAATACTTGGACGACTACCTTGGTGCTGCCCCCCAACTTCCTACAATGCCAGTGCCTCCTTGCCACCATAATCAACTCATGCCATGAACTTGCAATACCTATATCCTCCATCATACGTCAAAACGTATTCATATGCGATCGGCAAAATGGATGTAAGAAAGTTGGTCATGTAGTATAATTTATTGAAATATGAGCCACTATAGAGACCTTATCGATTTAAACGTGAAACGCAATGATATCATGCATTTCCTTAAAAGGAAATGTTAGCGACGGCGATGCATACTACCAAGCCCCCTATTCTATCATGGGAAAGATAGCATCAAGTAGTTAATATGTAAAAATAATCAGGCCATTCCTCTTTCGTACGAGTGCCGTTATCATGACTGCTGGTAGGGAAGTGGTGTAGATACTTTGCCTGTACATGACACTTTTAGGCAAAGTCTCATGAATGTATCATGTATTTTAAGTTCATCATCCACTTGTTCGAAAACAAATAGATTAACGAAATCTTTTTAAAAGGATGAAGCTGAACTTTTTGTCGGCAGATTGTCATTCGACATTTGCAGAGCAGTTAAATTTACTGGAAGTATTACAGGCGACAATTTAATTTAGCTATTGATAACTTAATTTTTGTATCCAGTCCTTTATTTCGTCATCAAAGCTAAGTTTTTGCCTTAAAATGTTCTCACCAACAAATATCTTGAATTAATATTGTATTTCCTGGTACATGTAGACTCGACTCTGACGCACTCATGCACACACACAATATATCAAGCTTGTGCTTACCGATGATTTTACCCGTTGGCTCAATCACTGGCCAGCTTGACGTTTCTTGCCTCCGCAGCTATGCTATGCAGAGCGGTTGTCTAAGTCTGTGTTGGACCCTTCGGATAAACACAAAGAGAAGTCTCCAGCAGTATCAAACGGGAGGTCGAAGACGTCTTTATATCTGGTTCCGGTATTAAAGGTGTGCACACCCGCCGACTGCTGGTATGTCTTTTATACTCCTAGCAAGATCGGGTGACAAACACCAACCAATCCATAGATGACATCCTGGACAGTTTCCACCGTTGAGGTCTCCAGCACAGATAATCGCCCAAATACTACATTAAGAAATGTTTCTTAACAATTGTACTTTGTCACCCTATTTGTTTTATAGGTTTTATCGATACTCTGTTAAAGTTTAATCAGTAACTACCAACATCTAACAGATTTTGTCCTATGTCAAAGGACAATTGTTATGTGTGGAGTTTGGAATGCTGCATTAGCTTCAATATGAACTTAAAGCTAGTTATATGTAACGATATATGTCATGCATCATAAATGTTTATATCTCTTTAACATAAATTGAGGGTTTGAGAATAACACAAAGACATATGGACCGAGTTTGCTTACTCGAAAATGTCCGATTCCGATATCCACGATCCTAGTTAACATATATACTTTACCTAGTCATAGAGCACTCCTCGCACAGAAAATATTCTGACGGTTAAAAACTGCAAAAACGAGGGAATATTTGGAGATACACGGACGATTGCAGAATGTAAACAACTCTGTGATGTCAACTGCTGTTAAGTCTTGAACTGCAGTGATATGTGTTTCGGATTTGTATTCGAAATTTGTCATTTCCCAGCAACATACCGACTCCCTGTAGACTTCTATTTGCATCGAAGCTCGCTATTAATATGTAAAAATACTTTAAACCCATTTTGACGAATTCCTCTCAAAATGTTTGTAAAATATCGCAATCATACCAATCCATAACACTTTTCTTTCTAAAAATAGACTTGCTGGTAATCCGAAAACATTATTACCGTATACCCCCAAGCAGTGTTTATGAACCGGGCGTTGTGCAGTCGATCGAGTAGCCTGTCCCGTTTTTCTCGAGGGTCTATGCTTTAACTGCATTTTGTTGTAAGTTATTATCATTATTTTTTTGGTAACATCATCCGAAACACCCCTAAAGTTTGTGATGGTACGCGTCAAAATTAACATCCGGGTACTTTCATTGATCAATGTCCGTCGCTGGCAGTGACCGCCGTTTCCGTTGGATAGGATTGTGTATGCAATACATAAAGTTGGCCGGCATACGGTTTAAAAACTATGACGGGGTACCTAGATCATTGTACAGAGAACATCATTGCGTACAAAGATTGACTGCTGATCATGAATAAATTCATCAGATAAAATTAAATGTGGATGTCGCACTCTGCTTTGCCTGGTGGCTGTCACAATTTTCACACCGTACAAGTTTCGACATTGATGGATAGCGCATAAAACAGGGGTTTTTTTGCTTGTCGTCCAGTATGTGAGACGATGTTAGGGACTGGTCACAGTTTGTTCAGCCTAGCGCGCTCGTACGTGTGTAGTACGCACACTTTAGAGCTTGCAGAAGCCGTCTGAGATAGCGTTCTCCATTTGCACTATAAATCGGAAGAAAAAATGTTGACATTGCACTTAAACGGTCACTACTCAGGTAATTTGTAGCTGTAGAAACGCAGCTATTGTTGGCGGGTTAGCATGTGCCGCTATGCGGTCATTAAAAGGCGGGGTTGACCTTTTGATGACCTGCATAGCCATGCACCCTACCCCGTCAACAGATAGCTGCGTTTCAACAGCAACACAAATATGATATTCCAGTGAAGAATGTAAGATGTATAATAATAAGGTTATCATGAAAATACCGCAAAGGATGTACTAGGACATTGGCGTCGCGCATCAGCCTCTGCTTCTCGTCGAGCGATACGTTCCGCCAATGTCCTCGTGCATCGTTTGCGGTATTTTTGTAATAACCTCAAATGGCGCGCCAAAAAATGAAACTAAATGATCAAATTCATGGCTAGCACGATGCATTTGATGCATTTTAGGCAAGTATGAGCCCGTGTCGAAATTTGAAAACACACTGACCCTCTTCTTGGGCATTTCAAAGTAGGTGACCCCATCACCGAAGTGAAAAACAGGGTGACCCCCCATGAATAAAGGGGCCTCCATTGCATAAGAAACTGACCAGTCCCTTATTCCCGTTAATTTTTAAAAGTATCTTGTGCCATTATCGTAACCATGCCAAGCCCCAAGTACATTTGGTCACACTGAGATAAATGTTACGCCTTAGTTCCAATTCGATACAGTTATTCCCACCATAGTATGTAAAGATACTGGGCCACGCCCCAAATGAAATGGGAAAATCGGACATTTGGTCTATTGGAAATTGAAAAAATCGGCAATACGCATTATGGGAAAGAGAGTCTGTCAGAGGGAAATTTGAATGGCCGTAAAGTGCCATCCTCACAGCAGTATACACCTGTTTCCTATATTTCAATCTCGGCCCAAAGATTTTAAATTTAGAAATAGGCCTAAAAGTTAATAATCAAGATGATAAAACCATTTGAAAATTGAAAATTAGCTCCATTTCGATTTTCTTTTTTAAAATTTGCAAATTGGTTTATTGGTTGGCCAAAATGTGCCAAGGAAGGTGGAGTATCTAAAGAAAGCCTTCGCTATTCCACATCAGGCTAGTGAGTTAGCAAGTCAGAGTGAAGAAAGAGAAGGTGGATCCTTGGCACAAGTTACTGTGGTAGCTAGGCAAAATAGGGAACTCAAGCGAAAAATTAGTGAAATAGAAGATGACAACGAAGAGCTAATTCAGCAGATTAATGATTTGGAGTCACGGTATAATGATATTTTGCAAACAATGGATGAATACAATCAACTTCTGGCCAACTTAGATCCTGAAATAAGAGACAGAGAGCAGTTAAAACAGGAGCTAGAATCACTTATATTAAAATACAATGATAAGTCAAAGGAAGTAGACGAAATTCAAGCAAGAACTTACAGCCAATAATAGGAATAAAGAAGTAGATGCGTCTAAATGCAAGAAAGAACTAGATGATAAAATTGCTGCTTTAAATGAAGCTCAGGATAAAATTGAAATATTACAGACAGAAAGGGAGGCCCTAAGGAAGAAAGTGTGGTGCACAGACTGCATGAGAAAGCAAGCAAATGAACTAGTAGCAGAAAAAGAAGAAAACATTGCACAATTAGAATTAGAAATTAAAGATCTACAGAAAGAAAAGAATCATCTAGAAGTGGAGCTAGCTTTGAGTAATAATGATGAGATTGTAACATTTGAGGAGGGTAGATACACAAATGAAATTCGTGAAGTCATCATGGATTTGTTAACAATGCATGTTTCTATGAATCAGGTAAATGGGGTAATAAGAACTGTGCTTAATAAACTTGCTAAGAAAGATGTACGCACAAATCGAAAGGAGTGTTTAGCAGGCGTTTGGGCTTGTGAGAAATTCTCCCGATACATCACTGGTCTAGAGTCATTCATACTACAGACCGACCACAAACCACTACTACCACTGATCAACAGTCAAGACATCGACAAAGCACCACTAAGATGTCAATGCTTACTACTCAGGTTGATGCGATTCAACGCAAAGTCAGTATACGTACATGGAAAAGAATTAGTATTAGCTGACATACTGTCAAGGAATCCGATTCAGTGCATAGAAAACCCTGATACATAAGGAGAAATACAAGCGCATGTCGATAACCTGGAAGCAACGGAACCAGGAACACCAGACAAGATGGAAGAAATCCGACAAGCAATGATGGATGATGAACAACTCAGGTTAATACTAGAATATACTAGTCTAGGATGGCCAAAACGAGCAAGAATAGTGCCAGACGAAATTTAACAATACTAATCAGTGAGAAACCAGCTTTCATTCAATGATGGCAAACTCATCTATCAAGACAGAATTGTCATACCAACCACAACGGGAGATGAAGTCCTGGAGAAAATACACGAGGACATCAAGGTGTGAAAAAATGCCGTGAACGAGCAATCCATGCAGTATGGTGGCCAGGCATCACCAGCGATATCAAAAGAAAGATATAGCTAATTGCAAATTCTGCATGGAAAATAAACCAACACAGAGAAAGGAACCGATGATTGCAACGCCATTGCCAGAGAGACCATGGCAGAAAATAGATGTTGATCTATGCGATCTCAACAACAAGAAATATATGCTTGTCATGACTATTACAGCATATACTTGCAGATACTTAGAAATCGTACATGTGACAAGTAGAACCAGCGAACAAGTAATTGGAAAACTGCAAAATCTGTTTGTCAGATGGGGAATTCCAGAAGAAATATTCTTCGATGATGGTCCGCAGTATTCATCAACAGATTTCCAAGAGCTCGGCAGAAAGTATGGATTTCGCTGCACCACATCTAGTCCGCATTACCACAATCCAACGGGGAGGCCGAAAGTGGAGTGTGCATCGCTAAGAAAATCCTAAAGCAGGATGACGTATTCCTTGCATTAATGAGCTACCGAGCAACTCCAATAGCAGCAACTGGCATGAACCCATGTCAACTGATGATGGGACGCCAAATTCGTACCTTACTGTCTACAATAGCAGCGAAACTCGAGCCAAGACAACCTGACTTGGAATTAGTCAGAGCTGCAGATAAAAAGGTAAAAGGTACATTCGAGTAAGCATTTAACAAAAGACACGGAGCAAAAGTTTGCCAGAGCTGTTACCTGGAGAGAACGTCCAAGTGAAATTGGATGGAGAAAAGGGATGAAAACTTCAGCCAGGGTACTGCAAGCTGATACAGCACCATACCCATACATTGTGCAAACACCAAGCTGTACTCTGAGAAGAAACCAAAGACACCTATTATTTGTGTCAAGGCCAGACAAAACAGAGGGGAAGACCCTGGATCTGTCAATGTTTGACAACGATGAGTCAGCAGATCAAGTTACTTTATTTTATTTTATTTTTATTATTTTTATTTTATTACTAATGACTTCCACAGTCGAGGCCATTTATGGAAGACTGTTAGTAAAAAACAGTCCAAATAGTCCACACAGTCCACAGTCCACCAAACTCAGTGGAGACGTCAACGCCCACTTTAAAATGACAACAACCACCGTTGAAAATCTCTCACTGCCTACGCCAGAAGCTCAGGGAAAACAAACAGATGTACTTAGAACCCGGAGTGGAAGAGCAGTTAAGAAGCGTGTGAGATCATAGGGGCCTCAGGCTCCGATGATGATGATGATTAAACATTTAAAAATGAAGAAGTGTTTGGGTCAAGGTCAACTACTTTAATACAAGTTGACAGGCTGTAAGCAAAAGTCCACCAAAGTTCCCCCGTCACCGGTGGTGGGCGTTAGCCTTCCTCTTGATGACATAATACTTGGGCAATGGATTTTGCGCTTTGCACACTTTATTTCACAGAACTGTGTACTGTTTTTGAATAAGCTGCACGCGTCTGTAAATACAACCCTTGACAGATGACGTATTGTCTTGCAATTGCTCTTAAAAAGGGAAAAAAGATACTTGATTGGTTAGAAAAAAAACTATGCCATAGCTGCTAACACGTGTATCTGTAATGCATGTAATCATGTCCTTGACAAAGCATTCAGTCAGTATTTAGAGGGTAAAGATCCCACACAAAATGTGGATCGAAGGCACAGACCGCAAAGTAAGTGTACAGTTTGTGACAATGAGAGTGTTAAAACAGTAATATAGATGACAACAGTTGCTTAGGGCTTTTTTTAACTTTGCTGTCAATGATCCTGAAATAGAATTACCAGTACATGCACCTTTGTGTGGAGAGCATTATCCCTTATGAGCAAAACGGCACAGGGTACATTGTGTAATACCTGAGTGTAATCGGTGTCTGTATGGTCAGGTTAGACATCCATCCAAAGTTTTCTTCTTGATCGATAATTTTAGAGAGCAAGGGGATTATCCAAATTTGGCATTGAAATCAGACAGTCCTATATGTATGAGCTGTTATATGAACTCTATTGTTTCACCAATGCTCTCAAACAAAAACAGCATGGTATGTTTCTGATGATAATAGTCTTATAAAGATAAATGAATCTTTGAAACCAAAAATCAATGATGTAATTTGAGGAGATATTGAAGAAGTTGCTATTTCTAGGGCAAGTCTAGTCTATTAGTCTGTAAAAGCTTGTCAATAGAGAGCCACTTCTCTTAACGGAAGTAAAGTCTCACTACATGGAACAGATCTCAGAACTTTATAAAGAAAAAGGTAATAATGACAGGCCTTTAGAATTTTACACTGAGAGGTCAGCTACATTTTTGAAATTGGAAATAGCAAAGATTTTTGGTCACCACACCTCATTTTCTACTGTGAAATCAGGAGGCATTGTACAATGCAGTAACGGCACTCTCATTTTACGATACGGTGCAAATACTAGGGACATTCTTCACAAGCAGTATTTTAATATGTCAAAAACTGTCAATAATTTAAAAACAGCCTATTATGCAATTACAGCTGAGCTTACACGAAACATGCCTGCAACAAGTCCAAGCACAAAAATGCTGACTGTACATAATACAGGTTGTGAACACTGGACATTGAACATGCTTTAGAAAATAGAATAACATTAGCAATACTGGCTAACATGATTCTGAAAAGAGAGAAAACCTGTAGTCAATGTACAAAGGACAAAATGTCTGCCTAAATTATGAAATTACAAACTATCCCTTAAATATAGTTAGAATTGAACACGATTGGAAATATTTTGGGTTTATAGGATTTTGAAGAGTTTGTCAAAAATTATTGAAAAATAAGGCACCAGACCATAATTTGTTGCTACAGACTAAGGTAAATTTCTTAATTTTGTTCAATCTACTTGGCAACAAAGTTAAGTTAACTGCTTTTTACTAAATCTAGTCAAATTTGCTTTTTTTGCAAATGTAAATACAGTGAAATAAACAAAAAATTGCAAACTGTACTTATCATATAATTCTGCAGAATGTTTTGAATCTTACAAATTTTGATCCTTTACCTGTTTTTGATATATCACGGTTGTCAAATTGCGATTTTTCGAACAGTTATAACCACTACTTTGTTTGACTGCTGATAGTACATTGTAAACTCTCCTATTTTGCTAAACTGTCATTTTCATTGTGTGGTAGATGTTCAGAAAACTAAGGTATTTCATACTTTTGATGTTAGTACCTCAATAAGGCAAAGTAAAATAGATAAAATTGTATTTTTTTATTCTATCTACTTAAAAAATACAAGGAGTTCAAGTAGCTGGTGAAATATTTGTATTAAAAAGATATTTTGAAATTGAAAGTTGAAAATGTCTAAAAATTGTTCATGACAACACTACCTTATATTTCAGGCCACCTTGAGCATGACCCTCTATTTTTCAAGGCCACCTTGGACATGACCCTCTATTTTCAGGGCCACCTTGGACATGACCCTCTATTTTTCAAGGCCCTTGAATATGACCCTCTATTTTTCAAGGCCACCTTGGACATGACCCTCTATTTTTCAGGGCCACCTTGGACATGACCCTCTATTTTTCAGGGCCACCTTGGACATGACTCTCTATTTTCTCAAATTACCAAAACTTGGGGAATGGACAAAACAATAATGACAATTTCAAAGAAAACAATAGGATCTGTCATTTTGAAATGGTAGAAATCTATTTATTGTGCAAATTTATCAAAAGTGTCGGGTACCCTTTAGCTGAAAGTTACAATATTACAGATTACCCTTAAAAACATGTGAATTGCAAAAACAGAAGAGTAGATGAGCTTAAATTTACTGAATAAACCAATATTACTACAATATCCTATTATCCCAAAATATTTCCAATCGTGTTATTGGTTTAATTCCTCTCCATTCAAAAAAAGAAACGAGGGATTTTTACAGTCATTTTTCCCAATTCCCCATTGATGACACATTTTTAGTCAAAACAGCAAGTGAGTTAGGTCTAAGTGATAATGTTTCAGTGGGCATGAAGGTAAAATGTATTTCCCCCGAGACAGTGTTAGATGATAGTGACCGAGAAAGCAAGTCGCCAGGACAATAATTTTCCATTCATCCGGTAAGTATTTGAAATGAATTTTTATAAAAGGCAATTACAAAATCAGTATGTCTTATAAAAAGGCTTTCTCTGCACATTGATGTTTTCCTGGGAAGCTTGATTTTGTATATGGCTCGACATTTTTAACCTGAGCTTTATGGGATCGAAATCAAGTATCTGTAAGTATACCTGGACAGGACGGAGGGAGGAGTACAGTGTGGCCATTAACTCAAAACAAAAACTGGGCTTGAACAACGCTTAAGTTTAGTTTAATCTTCGTCTTGAACTGACAGTCTCACTCATGGAACAAAAATAGTAACGTCCGTGGTCTCACTCAGTGCAAAAACACTGCCATTAGCGTTTTCGTAATTCACAGCTGCCGATTTGCATATTTTTCCCTTGTCTAACATTTATCATCGAAACGTCAGTTCAAAAACTGCAAAATGACGGTAAACTCCTTAAATTCTGTAATGTTACCATGAAAAATACTCTTATAAAGCTCACGAGGTAGACATTTTGATTCCGAATACCTTTTACCTCAAGGAAAGATTAACACGTAATTCACGTATCGATACATTGCTATGTCTGTGTGACTTCAGACTATGGACAAATGATGGTGCGTTGACTTCAGTGTGCACTGCTGATGATCGTGCAGATGTGAGCCTCATCCGTACTAGAAGTCAATCAGATAACGAGTTGTGCCTGTTATTATTCACATTGCAAAATTGGCTCAATAAGTTTTTCAGATGAATTTCTCGCTCGCTTTCAATTTACTGGGGTATGCAAAAAATAAGCGAAATAAAAATGTTTAATAAAACATAGCTAGATCGTAGGATGAACATGGCTATGTAAACTTATGATTGTTTGTACCTCCTGTTTTAGTTGCATTTTTTCCCTTCTTTTATACATGGTTACTTTAAATTCCATTTTTAATATTATATTGCCAGGTAAGAAGCATTGCATCGAGTAATTTTTAATTGATTCTATAACTTGTAAGTTACATGTATTAACATAATTCTTGTATTGATTCAAATTATGAATTATGAGGTCCTCACTTTGTAATGATATGACGAGTCTGTAATGAGTACGTAAATTAATCAGACTGGTAGCTGTGGCAACTAGTCAAGTCAATACAATGTACACAAGACTAGTCCAATACATTTCTAGATATGTTACACTTTCAATGTGTTAATTTTGCACCCGCAACGATGCATGTGATAAATTCCTCTATGTGTATGTAATAAATCACACACTTGTTCTGAAACTATATTGTAAATTTGTTGTCTTAAGAAATGTTGCTAAGTTCATTCTCTTCTTTCTCTTTCATTTCAGTGTGCATGAAATTCGGCAAGAATAATCATGACTTATCTAAAGAAGTCTTCGATGTCAAATTTCAAAACAAAATAGGACATGAAAGACGAGACTTGGCCAGGGCTTAATGAACTCATTTAAAAACGTTAACTAATCATGGACTAAATCACTTTTGCCTTTGTCTATGAAATTTGTTTAAGCCAAACATTTGTTAAATTGGTCATCAGACGTACATATATGTTTTGTGCTTTTATTTTTAGCGTTTAGAAAGGTGAGTCTGCTTGTGTTTGCCGTGTTCAGGTGAGTCTGAGTTGCTTTTAACTCTGTTTGGCCCGGCTTAGTTTTAGGCCAAATATGGTTAAATACATGTCCAACCAATTATATCATATAATTCACTGAAAGAGCCTATGTAAAAGTACTTGATTTCACTGGACTTGATTTCACTTATTTGATGTTTGCTTACACCTTGCAAACGTGCAAATGAAACAATGTTTACCAATCACAGCGACATCAGTAAGAGTAAATCCAGTGTCAAATTAGTACTTTTCATGATGCTCTTTTTCTGTTAGGATGACCCTGTCATTCAAAATAACCATTCGTTCACATACATGTGAGTGGATTCAAAATAACCATTCGTTCACCACACATGTGAATGGATCTAAAATAACTATTCGTTCACTATATGTGAATGGGTAGCTCATTTAAATATTTCGGCCTATACACATGTTACCCACGTATTTCTGAAATGAATGTGGACTGCCTAAGGTACCGTTCAGTTTTTACGGCCGGGGGGGGGGCGGCAAAATCCAGGGGGGTCATCAAAATTTTGGAATCCGCAAAGGGGGGGGTCATCGCTTTTTCACTGGTAAGAAAGGGGGGGTCACCACATTTTCAAAAACATAATACCAACAATAAAGTTCACTTTATGCCATTGCCATGATCGACCCTCTTTACCGGCGGGCCGCCTTCGGCGGCCCACTACAATAAATATTACAATTTTCCACACCTCATCAGTAATATTCCACTCTCACCTGCTTATGGGGTATACATTTCCCAGCTTATACGATATGCAAGAGCATGCAGTTCTTATGGTGATTTTGTAGAGAGACATGGCCATCTCTCTTTCAAACTGTTAAATCAAGGTTACACCAGAGCAAGACTTGTCTCTACATTCAAACGCTTTTTTGGCAGGTATCGCAAGCTGGTAGATAAATACAATATCTCTCTTCGACAATGATCACTGATGGCATCGGTGACATTGGGCCTTAGTTAGTGACCACTACCTATCTGACTTACAGATTGATATATGGCGGGTGCCACATGTGGGGCAGGATGCGCTTACTATTTTCGAAACACCTGACATCACTTCTTGGTCTTTTGGCCAGAGGTCCATATATCTTTCTTTCATGAATTTGACTTTGTTTGTACCGTCTATTTACTGTCTGTTCTGTGCTGTTTTGTGTCTATGTTTGCAACTATTGTCTTACAAATTTTGACCTAGTGTTATTGGATTATGGATTGGTATGATTGCGATTATTATACATTATGTATTACCCATGACCCTCTTAACAAGCAGACGCCTTGGCGGCCCACTCCAATTAGGTTTACTTCATGCAATGGCCATGATCGACCCTCTTTACCGGCGGCCCACTCCAATAAATTGACTTTATGTAATACCCCACGGCAATCTTAATGGCCGTGCGCCTTCAGCAGCCGATTCAGTATTTACAGACGCGTGGTAAATTTGACATATGGGTTTTAGTTATTTTTAAGCAGGAGGGGGGGTCATTAATTTTTTTTCGTCTGACAAGGGGGGTCATCTTTTTTTTCACGAAAAATGCAGGGGGGGTCTATATTTTTTTGAACACCGGCGACAAGATTTTGCCGCCCCCCCCCAGCCGTAAAAACTGAACGCTCCCTAACTGCCTATTCCCTATGCATAGGCATTTAGCCATGCCGATAGCCATGTGCATACTCAATTTTATATGGTACTGACAGGCAGCCGACAACACCAATCATCTCACTAAGCTCTCAGCTGCCCTGCACCACCACCTGCATGAACAATTTACAGCCAGTCTCACCAACAATCTCACCCGCGGTGCTGACATCGGCTTCAGCGGGAACGACGCACCATGTTAGACTCGAAAGGCCCAGTCAGCAATGATCGATCCTGATGCAGTCACCAATGCCATAACATAAGATCTGGACCTTGCCCACACAATGGGCCCGTTTTACATTCCACCAATGCCAAACTTTGTCGTAAAATCAGGCGGCCACTGTATAATCATGAACCTGTCGCAACCAAGGGATGATAGCGTCAACCACTACATCAACAAGGAAGACTACACCCTCACCTACGCCCGCGTGGATGATGCCGTTGCAATAGTACAAAGACTTGGCAGAGGTGGACTCCTAACAAAAGTGGACATTAAACATGCGTTCCACCTGTGCGGACTGGCACCTCCTCAGCTTCAAATGGCAAGAGCTGTTCTTCTTCGATCGTGTGCTTCCCCTCGCTCCACACCATTCCTATTCAACCGCTTGGCCGAAGCATTCCTCTGGATTATCAAACTCAGAGCAAACTCTCAGCATTCATTGTAATACTTGGACGACTACCTTGGTGCTGCCCCCCAACTTCCTACAATGCCAGTGCCTCCTTGCCACCATAATCAACTCATGCCATGAACTTGCAATACCTATATCCTCCATCATACGTCAAAACGTAGTCATATGCGATCGGCAAAATGGATGTAAGAAAGTTGGTCATGTAGTATAATTTATTGAAAATATGAGCCACTATAGAGACCTTACCGATTTAAACGTGAAACGCAATGATATCATGCATTTCCTTAAAAGGAAATGTTAGCGACGGCGATGCATACTACCAAGCCCCCTATTCTATCATGGGAAAGATAGCATCAAGTAGTTAATATGTAAAAATAATCAGGCCATTCCTCTTTCGTACGAGTGCCGTTATCATGACTGCTGGTAGGGAAGTGGTGTAGATACTTTGCCTGTACATGACACTTTTAGGCAAAGTCTCATGAGTGTATCATGTATTTTAAGTTCATCATCCACTTGTTCGAAAACAAATAGATTAACGAAATCTTTTAAAAGGATGAAGCTGAACTTTTTGTCGGCAGATTGTCATTCGACATTTGCAGAGCAGTTAAATTTACTGGAAGTATTACAGGCGACAATTTAATTTAGCTATTGATAACTTAATTTTTGTATCCAGTCCTTTATTTCGTCATCAAAGCTAAGTTTTTGCCTTAAAAATGTTCTCACCAACAAATATCTTGAATTAATATTGTATTTCCTGGTACAATGTAGACTCGACTCTGACGCACTCATGCACACACACAATATATCAAGCTTGTGCTTACCGATGATTTTACCCGTTGGCTCAATCACTGGCCAGCTTGACGTGTCTTGCCTCCACAGCTATGCTATGCAGAGCGGTTGTCTAAGTCTGTGTTGGACCCTTCGGATAAACACAAAGAGAAGTCTCCAGCAGTATCAAACGGAGGTCGAAGACGTCTCTATATCTGGTTCCGGTATTAAAGGTGTGCACACCCGCCGACTGCTGGTATGTCTTTTATACTCCTAGCAAGATCGGGTGACAAACACCAACCAATCCATAGATGACATCCTGGACAGTTTCCACCGTTGAGGTCTCCAGCACAGATAATCGCCCAAATACTACATTAAGAAATGTTTCTTAACAATTGTACTTTGTCACCCTATTTGTTTTATAGGTTTTATCGATACTCTGTTAAAGTTTAATCAGTAACTACCCAACATCTAACAGATTTTGTCCTATGTCAAAGGACAATTGTTATGTGTGGAGTTTGGAATGCTGCATTAGCTTCAATATGAACTTAAAGCTAGTTATATGTAACGATATATGTCATGCATCATAAATGTTTATATCTCTTTAACATAAATTGAGGGTTTGAGAATAACACAAAAACATATGGACCGAGTTTGCTTACTCGAAAATGTCCGATTCCGATATCCACGATCCTAGTTAACATATATACTTTACCTAGTCATAGAGCACTCCTCGCACAGAAAATATTCTGACGGTTAAAAACTGCAAAAAACGAGGGAATATTTGGAGATACACGGACGATTGCAGAATGTAAACAACTCTGTGATGTCAACTGCTGTTAAGTCTTGAACTGCAGTGATATGTGTTTCGGATTTGTATTCGAAATTTGTCACTTCCCAGCAACATACCGACTCCCTGTAGACTTCTATTTGCATCGAAGCTCGCTATTAATATGTAAAAAATACTTTAAACCCATTTTGACGAATTCCTCTCAAAATGTTTGTAAAATAATCGCAATCATACCAATCCATAACACTTTTCTTTCTAAAAATAGACTTGCTGGTAATCCGAACAAACTTGTAATCCGAAAACATTATTACCGTATACCCGCAAGCAGTGTTTATGAACCGGACGTTGTGCAGTTGATCGAGTAGCCTGTCCCGTTTTTCTCGAGGGTCTATGCTTTAACTGCATTTTGTTGTAAGTTATTATCATTATTTTTTTGGTTACATCATCCGAAACACCCTCAAAGTTTGTGATGGTACTCGTCAAAATTAACATCCGGGTACTTTCATTGATCAATGACCGTCGCTGGCATTGACCGCCGTTACCGCTTGTTATTTTTTCAGGTTTTAGGCGAAAAATGATCCTAAAGTTTAATATGCGGCTCCATTTTGAGCATTTTCATTATCAAAAATAAAAGTTTTGTGTCATAAATCGATCATCAAAGTTGCAAGCTGATCTGACCTGTGTGTCACTATCTGTGTAGTGTATCTCTGTATACCAGCTGGTTTGTACTAGTAATATTGTCATTATTCAGAGATTCAGTTTTTTTTTAAATAACTATCTGCCATGAGATTAAAATATTACATATAAAATGATATGATATTATTGTAGCCTTGCCATTTTTTTAATGATTAGGAACAAATGTATTCTTTTTCAACTTTTTCTAGACACAAAAATGGAGAGTGAAGCAGAAATTAAAAATGGAGAAATTTATTCAGTTTTCCAAGAATTTAGCTACCACTCTGAGGGAAAAGTTTGATCAAATTCGAGATGGCGGTGCTCATGATGTCACCCTGTACCAAAAAGCAAAACATGTGTATGAAACTGTGGTGAAACTGAATAGCAATAGACAGGAGTCAAGGAAGGTGGAGTATCCGTGGCACATTTCGGCCAACGAATAAACCAATTTGCACCTTCAGAAAAGAAAATCGAAATGGAGGCAATTTTTAATTTTTAAATGGTTTCATCATCTTGGTTATTAAGTTTTAGGCCCATTTCTAAATTTAAAATACTTGGTCTGAGATTGAAGTGAGACCACCAAGCGCCGATCGTCCTAAATTCGATTTCATAAACTTAATTTCTGTTCATAATTTGAACGTATTTCACAATAAGCCAACATCACACTTTTTTCTTTCAAGCTGACAAGTAATTTGGTTGCTATTCTGTGCTTAATTGAAAAATCGCGACGGACTGCCAAGCTGCCAGCCCTATCATTCACAGCATCACCTAACTCCATTTGCACAATTGCACGTAGCAAAATTATTGTTTCAATTGGCGCGATGGGCTTATTGCGCTACAAATTGCGCCGATTAATCATAGAGAGTGGAGGGGGGAGTTCCCCTCTACTGTCTATTTTTAATTGGGGAATGAAGTGTAAGACGATACTGTTTCAAACATTATATCATCGCCTTCAAGGTCAAGATTTGGATAGGGTTGTGTATGCAATACATAAAGTTGGCCGGCATACGGTTAAAAACTATGACGGGGTACCTAGATCATTGTACGGAGAACATCATTGCGTACAAAGATTGACTGCTGATCATGAATAAATTAATCAGATAAAATTAAATGTGGATGTCGCACTCTGCTTTGCCTGGTGGTTGTCACAATTTTTACACCATACAAGTTTCGACATTGATGGATAGCGCATAAAACAGGGTTTTTTTTGCTTGTCGTCCAGTATGTAAGACGATGTTAGGGACTGGTCACAGTTTGTTCAGCCTAGCGCGCTCGTACGTGTGTAGTACGCACACATTAGAGCTTGCAGAAGCCGTCTGAGATAGCGTTCTCCATTTGCACTATAAATCGGAAGAAGAAATGTTGACATTGCACTTAAACGGTCACTACTCAGATAATTTGTAGCTGTGGAAACGCAGCTATTGTTGGTGGGGTAGCGTGCGCCGCTATGCGGTCATTAAAAGGCGGGGTTGACCTTTTGATGACCTGCATAACCATGCACCCTACCCCGTCAACAGATAGCTGCGTTTCCACAGGTAGACAATATGATGTCCCAGTGGAGAATGTAAGATGTATAATAATAAGGTTATCATGAAAATACCGCAAAGGATGTACCAGGACATTGGCGCTATGCATCAGCCTCTGCTTCGCATCGAGCGATACGCTCCGCCAATATCCTCGTGCATCGTTTGCGGTATTTTGTAACAACCTCATATGGCGCGCCGAAAAATGAAAGTAAATGATCAAATTCATGGCTAGCACGATGCATTTGATGCATTTTAGCAAGTATGAGCCCGTGTCGAAATTTAAAAACACACTGACCCCCTTATTGGGCATTTCAAAGTAGGTGACCCCATCACCAAAGTGAAAAACAGGGTGACCCCCCATGAATCCAGGGCCTCCATTGCATAAGAAACTGACCAGTCCCTTATTCCCGTTAATTTTTAAAAGTGTCTTGTGCCATTATCGTAACCAAGCCAAGCCCCAAGTACATTTGGTCACACTGAGATAAATGTTACGCCTTATTTCCAATTCGATACAGTTATTCCCACCATAGTATGAAAAGATACTGGGCCACGCCCCAAATGAAATGGGAAAATCGGACATTTGGTCTATTGGAAATTGAAAAAATCGGCAATACGCCACTGTACCAAATGACCGATTTGATCTCCTATCCCGGGGTGGGCAAAGCACCGTGAAATTTTGGGGGCAAACTTTGACTAGGTTAGAATATCAGTGAATTACTCTATTCTTCCTCATTGGTGTAATTCATGCTGAAAGCAACAACTTTAAAGCAATTTGTGTTCATTAATACGCAGCAGCAGATGCAACTGCAACCCCCTTTTCCATGTGGACACAGTAGGCAAATTCCCACCTTTGTTTATGATATCACTGGTGTGCATTCATAGACAAAAGATTCAGTTTGACCTTTGGGAACAAGCTTGTGATTTATACATTGTTTATCACCCTGGTAAAATGTTGAATAGATGAACCTTTCCTGTAGTAATAAAACACTTTTATTTGTGTACATGTTCACCATGGAGTTTTTGAAAGTCGCATACAGTCATGTTTCTGTTGTCAAAATGATCTTATGTTAATAGTGTTTTCAGGGTAGTCATATGTGCGCATACATCGGTAAGCTTACCCTGGTGATAAACATACACGTTACCCCATCATAAATGTATGCTAGAAGACAATGGTAGAGGTGCGTCTGTTACACAAGGAACCAATGACAGCTTTGACGTTCTCTGTTGTGGCGGATAAAGCACGGTGAAATGTTGTGCCAACTTTGACTGGGTGTAGAACAGTAGTGAATACTTTGAGCCTTCGACTGCAGTAAAATCACGCGTAAATTGGTTATTTTGATCTAATTACTTGCTCATAATAATGGAGGAAAACATTCATCTTTAACTCCGTTTTCCGAGTAGACATAGTATGGTCTAAGCACCAGCTTTGATTACAATTACACCCATGCATAGTACAAAGACAAAAGACATGGTTTTCCATTGTGTTGAAGCACATGATTTATACATTGTTTATCACCATGGTAAAGTATTGAGTAGATGAACCTTTCCTGTAGTAATAAAACACTTTTATTTGTGTACATGTTCACCATGGAGTTTTTGAAAGTCACATACAGTCATGTTTTTGTTGTCAAATGATCTTATGTTAATAGTGTTTTCAGGGTAGTCATATGTGCGCATACATCGGTAAGCTTACCCTGGTGATAAACATACACGTTACCCCATCATAAATGTATGCTAGAAGACAATGGTAGAGGTGCGTCTGTTACACAAGGAACCAATGACAGCTTTGACGTTCTCTGTTGCGGCTGGTAAAGCACGGTGAAATGTTGTGCCAACTTTGACTGGGTGTAGAACAGTAGTGAATACTTTGAGCCTTCGATTGCAGTAAAAATGACGCTTAAATTGGTTATTTTGATCTAATTACTTGCTCATAATAATGGAGGAAAACATTCATCTTTAACTCCGTTTTCCGAGTAGACATAGTATGGTCTAAGCACCAGCTTTGATTACAATTACACCCATGCATAGTACAAAGACAAAAGACATGGTTTCTTATTGTGTTGAAGCACATGATTTATACATTGTTTATCACCATGGTAAAGTATTGAGTAGATGAACCTTTCCTGTAGTAATAAAACACTTTTATTTGTGTACATGTTCACCATGGAGTTTTTGAAAGTCACATACAGTCATGTTTCTGTTGTCAAAATGATCTTATGTTAATAGTGTTTTCAGGGTAGTCATATGTGCGCATACATCGGTAAGCTTATCCTGGTGATAAACATACACGTTACCCCATCATAAATGTATGCTAGAAGACAATGGTAGAGGTGCGTCTGTTACACAAGGAACCAATGACAGCTTTGACGTTCTCTGTTGTGGCGGATAAAGCACGGTGAAATGTTGTGCCAACTTTGACTGGGTGTAGAACAGTAGTGAATACTTTGAGCCTTCGACTGCAGTAAAAATGACGCGTAAATTGGTTATTATGATCTAATTACTTGCTCATAATAATGGAGGACAACATTCATCTTTAACTCCGTTTTCCGAGTAGACATAGTATGGTCTAAGCACCAGCTTTGATTACAATTACACCCATGCATAGTACAAAGACAAAAGACATGGTTTTCCCATTGTGTTGAAGCACATGATTTATACATTGTTTATCACCATGGTAAAGTATTGAATAGATGAACCTTTCCTGTAGTAATAAAACACTTTTATTTGCGTACATGTTCACCATGGAGTTTTTGAAAGTCACATACAGTCATGTTTCTGTTATCATAATCATTTTATTTTACTAAGTGTTTTCAGGGTAGACGTGTGTGCATACATCGGTAGGCTCATCCACATACATGCTATCCCTCATGCGGTGATATCAGATTACATCAATTTCAAAATACTAGAAATTATGCTACCATCAACGTAAGTTTATGCCTCAGTCTTGGAGTCAGTGAAATCAAGGATGTATTTTTTACCTCTATTGTGAAATGAACATCGGCGGTCGATCTTGACCTCTCCGGCGAAACTAGACAATGCCAGATGTAGATCTGTAAAGATCTGGTCGAACTGCGATATTCGACGATATTGTACCTGAAAATTTGATGACAATTGAACAGAGATTGAAGGCTATGTTGTCGATTTTATCACCTTTTCACGTTAGGTCGACTTTTAAGTTGTTTGACCCAGTCACTCCAAGTATCCTTTAAATTGCTATACAGATACGAGACCTTCCTTTTGACATTCTATTTCGATGATTCACAGTCCCTCCACAAAAGGACTGTGGATGATTAAAACGTTTTCTACCATCACTCTCCTGTTCGATGCTTTGTTGACTTCTTCTCGGGGATTGCCAGTGGTAAACTGACACCTGTCACTTTGCAATACTCTGCAGCGGTTACTTGCTGGCCTACACACAGACAAAGACAAGTCTGAGGCTGAACGCGTTCATGCCACGATCCATGGAGGTAGTAGGAGCACGATCTAAGCAACAGCATAGCACTAACACGAGAGTCTGCTGAAGTTACTTTCTGTAGTTTCTTGTGTTTGATATCTATATGGCCACAGCTAGACGTGGAGTAAGTCTGGGGGAGTGGAGACTCATTAACACATCTTCTGCACAGGTTCCTTGCCCCTTATACCTGCAGTGAAAATTCATGGTATGGTGCCACTACGCACCAACACTAAATTCTATTGTCTGCGGATTTTTTGTACTTTTTCTGCTCTTTTTTTTTAAATTAACCAAAATCGTAACTGGTCCTTATAGCATTTTCTTTACCACCATGTTTGTAGTAATTTATCTGAACTGCTACAGCTGGACTGATTTCATATTATCCTACTATTCACAAACTTACCTGAAAACTATGGCAGTATGTAAGGATGATCACATGTAATGATGCCGGTGCAGTAAATTCAAATTTGTTTCATCGTACGGAATACTCTTATTAGATTAGCCACAAGTGCGCTGGCTTATGAAGCAATAAACTTTATCAACATTGTCACATTGGGGGTGAAATGATACGAAAAAAGAAAAAGAAAAGATAATTATCGCTTCTAAAAACCGTTCTAAATTTAGAAGTTAGCCGAAGTTTAGAAAATCCGGACTTGCAGTGAAAACAATTTTGCAGTGACATATCAGTTAAAAACGATAATTATCGCTTTCTAAATAGTTTAAGAAATTAACTGAAGTTCAGAAAGTCAGGCCTGAATCGCCTTCTAAAACCATTCACAATTTTCTTCATCACAGACTTTTTGACTGTTCTTCATTGCCACATTTCTCTACTTCATGACATTCAATTTCTTACTGTGGCAACGATCAAAATTGTACGAGGTACTCTTCTCAAGTCATATTTTAGCTTTGGATTTTAAAGCTTTCCTCTAGGAGAAAATGCTATAATTTTCATGTTTCTACAAGACTACTCCTGCAAGCTCACACTTAAACTTGATACGTTCGGGAAAACACAGATAACAACAGAAATGGTGTACAATGGGTCTTTGATAGCTATAAATACGGTCACATGCTAGGTTCTATGATCAGTGTGGGTTGTGTAATTTTTCCCCTTTGAGACCGATATGATTTTCATGGTTCTACCACAGCAGTTGAACAGACAAAATTTCATTTTGATGGCATTTGATACATAAGATGACGTCTTTCTAACCTCAGTTACGGACGGCACGGTCACATGTACGTCCTAGTGATTTTATTTATGAAAATGTTCTCCCTCGCAAACCGATATTAATTTCCTGGTTCTACCACAATATTTCTACAAACCAACAAAGTACTTGCGAAAACAAACAGGCCAAACTTTCTAAACTTCAGCTAATTACTAAATTTTGAACTCTACTTAGAAAGCGATAATTATCGTTGTTATCCGATATGTCATGGAAAAATCGATTCACTTCAGGACGATTTTCTAAATGATTCAATATTTTAGTGTGAGCACTCAGCTGGGAGATGGCGGCCCAGCCTTGCCGGCAACACATTTGACAAGGCATTAGCATAATTTTGCATTAATCAGCACAAATGGACGTCATCGCTGTGGACAAAGATAATCTCAACACACCTTGGCAACCAAAGGGCCAACACGTTTGATAAGGCCATTAGCATTATTTTGCACCATTGAACGCGATCTTCGTGGAACGAAGATAATCTCAACACACCTTGGTCATTTGAACTGTGGCAGTATGCATACTTTTATTTACATTCGTCTCCACGTCAAACATCTGGTTTATTTTGTCGTAAACAGTAGCAGTGACAGTCTTTAAGTTTGTTTTCGGCACTCAAAAATTCACAATTTTTCGTCGGCAAAGATTTTTCCTATGCCTACTTACTGCCACATTTCTCTACTTCGTGACATTCAACTTCTTGCCCATTGCAATGGTCAATTACATAGGAGGTATACTATCTCGGGGTCACATGTGAGCTTTGGATTTTAAACTTTCTTCTGGGGAAACTTATAGTATTTCTTGATTCTGCAAGACTGTTGCTACAAGCTAGAACATTTTTATCAGATATATCCTGGAACAATTGTTTCAATTCAGGCCTGACTTTCTAATTGAGTTCATCTTTTTCTGTGAGCATGCAGCTGTACATGAAGGCGCGACTTTGCACGATTTTTAAATATCGGATATTTACAATCTAGTATCGAAGTTTTACATATCGACGATTTCGGGACTAATATCGATACAAGATGATATTAGAATGAACTGTGGTTGTCCCATGGGAAGCCGCGTCTATGAGATCGCCGATATTTACCGGCGATTTGGAGACTCTAATATCGATACAAGACGATACCAGAATAAATTGCTTTGTGCCTCGGCACGCCGGATCTGTGAAATTTCCGATATTTACCCGATATTTTTCGGCGATTTGGGGACTCTAATATCGATAAAAGACGATACTGGAATGACTTGCCCTGTGCCTCGGCACGCCGGATCTGTGAAATTTCCGACATTTACCCGATATTTTTCGGCGATTTTGGCACTCTTACATCGATACTATCGAACGATAATAGAATGACTTGCCCTGTGTCTCGGTACGCTGGATCTGTTAAATCTCTGATAAGGCTATTAGCATTAATTTGCATTAATCAGCACAAATAAATTATGCCAATAGACCGATATAATCCAGTCCAACCAAGCAAAGACGGTACCAGCGACACAAATGAGGGGAAAAGACTTAACCTCCTCCTTACCGCGTTCGTTGAATCTTGAAAAAGAAACACAAACATGAACAAGGCAAAACGCCACCACAAACATGCTAAATAAGCGTAAAAACCCATACCAAACTGTCCTTCTCAGGGCCACGACACACTTCAAAACGAGAACACTGAAAAGCAATAAAAATGACAGAAAAGACAAACTCTTTGGGAAAGACACAGAAATGTGAAACTAAAACTCAACAACGGATTAAAACACAAATAATAAAATCGAAACACCAAAAACAAATACAATACACGTAGAAAAGTCAGTCTCAGAATTTATTCCAACACCAAAATAAACGCAAAACAGAAAATAACTTCTTTGTAATTTCAACAAATACAGTCAACAGATGAGACAATATCACAACAACACCAATTCAATTATCAAATCAAAATGAAAATGTACTCTGATGTACTCCTCGAACAACAGAAAACGCAAAAATAAACTTGAAAGTTATCTTGGAGCACAGTCCCTTCATCCACTTGCTTGGATCGACTAATATCGCACTTCTGGATACAGATATACTCTTTTACAATAGGAAACAAAACTTGTCGGGTCCGCAGTCTCCATAAATAAATTTGCTTACAAAAGGCAAATTGCAAAAAAAGCCTTTTCAAAGATCGTAGCATAATCATTGTCATCACAAAAGATTACGTACATTGATGTGAACAGCAATTACGTAACACTGACTATTACACAAAATCCGTTCTCTAGCTCAATGATAAAACTAAACAACGTGCACAGAAAAAAACAGATCTCACAGAACAGACAGTAGATATATAACAACAAACAAACTTATTTCCAGCACAACACACAGGCACGGAACTAGAAACGGAGCTCCATGATACAAAACCATGCATTGAAAGGGAAGATCTCAAACACTGGACAGAGCTTGAAAAAAGACATAAGACTAAGGAATTTATTCACAGAATCACGAATCACGAATCATTGCCAATAAAACAACAATTTATTTACGGTGAAATGGACCCCCTGTCAATACAAAATTTACGGAATAAATGAACAAAAAACAAACAAACAAGAAAACATTCATTGATGTACTTGTTTCTATCTTTGAAGAACATGAACACTGCAGAGAAAATATATCACAAACATAAATTTAGGAAAGAGAACACTCTGCAAGTGATGAGAAACCACACTTAGGTTTCTAAACGTAAGCGACAAATACTAAAAGGACCACATCATTAACGTTTCACTATAGGTCTGGCTACATCTCGCCATCATTTGCCTTCCTACATAAACAAAGCACCTTAAAGATTCTACACATATGTGAAATGAAAAAAAAACTATTGTGACACAAACGTTCAGATAGTGAGGTGCAGGAGGTGGCATCTTTCACATTTTTATATGCGAGATGCGATCGCATGTTTCAATAAAGCGACAAATTCATTCCGTATTTTTTAAAGTTATTCATTTTTGAGCATAATTGTCCGACCAGTTTGTCACTATTTTGAATGTAAACCTTACGTCCCTCTACGCAGACATGGTAAGAGAACAACCTGGAAGCGAGAGCTTGTTTTTAAATACAATTCGTTCTGTAAACCTAAAACTTGTTAACAATTCGTCATTTACTGTTTTACATGAACAAATCCGCATTACAATGTATAGGCTTATTGATTTTTCATGCCCATTTTATGCTTGACTGTTGGTCATAATCAGAGAAAACATCGGAATAGCCGAATAGTTATACCATCTCACCAAAACGAGAGGGTTGAGTGAGTCTGCCAATATTTTATACGTTTACGAATGGCACCGTAGGCGTTTAGCAAACTATTTTTAAGGAGTTTGAAGCCAATACCGAATCCATTCTCTTTATGAAAAAATAAATCGATGATGAAATGACATTTGTTGCGCGTATCGTCATGCTAACATCAAGTAACAAGAATGTCAAGAAAGCGCCGAAAGATTTGTAAGCGAAAACTTCCGAATGCACATTTTCTTACCTAATTTCACTCCGCTTGTAAATCTGTGTCGCGAAGCTATAGAGAAATTTACCTTTTGCCTACTATTAATCACTATCGACTGCAAACAAGCATCGAAATTCACTGTATTTTGAACATTGACAAGTTTGAATAAGGAATATCCTGATACAGAGAAATGGTTAGCCCTTGGTTGCAGTATTTTATGAACACAACTGCATTGGTTGTTGGGCAAATTTGAGGCACTGATGACGGACACAGATTCTTGAATGACATAAGATAACAGCCCAAATTGTCATGAAGGTGCAACTTTGCACAATTTTTAAATATCGGATATTTACAATCTAGTATCGAAGTTTGACATATCGACGATTTCGGGACTAGTATCGATACAAGAATGAACTGCGGTTGTCCCATGCAATGGGACATGGCCGCGTCTGTGAAATCTCCGATATTTACCCGATATTTTTCGGCGATTTCAGGAGCTCTAATATCGATACTAGACGATACTCGAATAACTTGCTCTGTGCCTCGGCACGCCGGATCTGTGAAATTTGGGGACTCTAATATCGATACCAGACGATACTAGAATGACTTGCCTCGTGCCTTGGCACGCCGGATCTGTGAAATCTCCGATATTTACCCGATATATTTATCGGCGATTTCAGGACTCTATAATGATAATAGACGATAGATTCTGTCAAATTGCAAGTAAATATCCGATATATACCGGAGATTTCACCGCCTCACAGTTCTGGTCAAACCCGATTTCCAAGGACTGACTCTAGCTTCGATACTAGACGATACTAGATTCAGTCAAATCGCAAGTAAATATCCTATATATATCGGAGATTTCACCACCTCACAGTTCGGCCAAACCCGACTTCCAAGGACTGACTCTAGCTTCGATACTAGACGATGCTAGATTCAGTCAAATCGCGAGTAAATATCCTATATATATCGGAGATTTCACCACCTCACAGTTCTGGCGAAACTCGACTTCCAATGACTGACTCTAGCTTCGATACTAGACGATACTATATAGATTCTGTCAAATTGCAAGTAAATATCCGATATATATCGGAGATTTCACCGCCTCACAGTTCTGGCCAAACCCGATTTCCAAGGACTGACTCTAGCTTCGATACTAGACGATACTAGATTCAGTCAAATCGCAAGTAAATATCCGATATATATCGGAGATTTCACCGCCTCACAGTTCTGGCCAAACTTGACTGCCAAGGACTGACTCTAGCTTCGATACTAGACGATACTATTTAGATTCAGTCAAATCGCGAGTAAATATCCGATATATATCGGAGATTTCAGCCCTTTATAGATCTGGCTAAGCCAATCTAACTTCGATATTTATAGTCTAGTAGCCGTAAATATCGGATATCATATAAAAGTGCAATGTCGCGGTGTCCTCCAAATTGTACCGGGAATCCTAAGCTTCACATTTGAGATTGTTCAGAATATACTTACAAGTGGAGGCCGGAGGATTTTATATTTTCCTGGTGACTTTTTTTCTCTTCTCCCCCCCCCCCCCCCCCCCTTAGTAAATTATGGATAAGATTTATGTCCTCCTCATATTCCCTGTTTTTCATGGTCCCCCGATATTTACATGTATACTTACACACTAAACCACATGCAGTCTGACAAGATTGTCACGCTTTGGAGGAACAACAGTTACAATTAAGTGGCATAAAAACATGTTTTGCAGGGACTGCAAGTGGCACAATTCGGGAAGGCTGGTAATGAACAAATCGGGTTGTAAATTTCTGAAGAAAATTATTAAAATCCCCATGCTGTAATTAGCAACAAGTACATACAGACATAAATGACCATTTTTACTGTCATTGTTAACAGTTTGATTTATGTATCGCTCATCCTTAGCTGATGCAGTTGTACAGTGCTTATGAAATTGTTAAATAAATGCGTCAAACAGCACATACAAAGTTAGTTCGTACACGTTTTCCAGTAAATCTCTTTCACTAGCTGTACAAATTATCAACTCGGCCTAGGAGACTGACTTTGCCAGTATTTTTTTAATCAACAAGTATGATACTCGCTGTGACTGTATAATTCAGCTGAACGTTGATATCATCCATCTAATTACACACCTAATCATTCAATGCACAAAACCTTACTGTAAAACCCTACGGACGACGAGTTAGAATCGACAGGAAATTATGATATGTGCTCGCTGCATAACATGAAATTGTCCCCATAGTTGCGATAGATGAGCCTAATCATGGCCACGGTATTCGTTTTCTGATAGGGCAATGAAAGCCAGGAATAATATTAGCTTTTCAACTTCACTTGATTACAACTACACATGGTGCGGTCATAGGGTGAGTAACCCAAAAGGTTAAAATGGTAGTAGTATTCCGCATACAGTGCATCTATCGTATCGCGTAACGTACATGTACCGTACATCACACGCCTCCGTTTGATTCAATAGGCGTGAAAAACGTTGATAGTTGTAGTTTAATACTATATAGCAGAACAGAAAGTAGATTGATTCTTACATATCACAATACTTCCCAACGCTGTACTGGTAGGGCGGCATGGTAGCGCACCCCCAGTACATTGGCTCCCGCCATTGGTAGAGAGCGGTCGGAGTGAAGGATTGTTCATAAATGAGGAAAGCTCCTCAATTAGCTCTAATCCTATGGTGTTCTATTTTAACAAACTAAACTCACCATTGAACTCGCGATCGATTTCATAGTAAAAATGGCTGTGCCCGAATCAGGAGCCTAGGCCTTGTAAAATCGCCGACATATTTCCTTACATATCGGAATTATCACTAGCATACAATCCGGCCATACCGAACTGCAGACGTCTTGAGTCGTTTTAATAATGTCAATACTTTATGATACAAGACTAAGTTTGTATAAATAGCCACTATAAATCCGATCTCTCTACCTTACAAATCTAACAGATAGTTTCCGAGTTCATAAGTCGTCGCCTATTCCGATACTAGAAGACACTAGATTCATAAAATATCCGATAGAGGTCTGAGATTTCATGACCTTATTACAGATCTGGCCCAACCCAACCTTCTAAGCTGTTCTCAAACTTCCATGCAAGACGAATTATACTTGTAAATTGCCGATGCATTAGAAATTTAACCCCTCTTACAGACTGGGCTAAGCCCAAGTTCCCAAGTCGTAGTCTAAGTTCGATACATATTTGACAGGAGATTTCCAAACCCTTACAGAACTGATAAATTCCCACTTTTTAAAGTCGAAATCTAGTTTGTGAATCTGCAAACATATTACTGCGAAATCCATGGCTGTGATTCACTTTCACATTGTTCAGTTTATTCAAGCCACGGTAACATGTAGTTTAAGCCAGTGATCGGAAAAACTCCGGCCAACACTATTATTTTCATTGGTATCTTCTTCCTGGAGAGTTACTTCACTTCTGCGCCTCGAAAGTTAAAAGCTTAAAGTTTTGTTCAAATTTTCCCCAAGAAATCTTTCAGCAATTCTTTTTTAAAGTCAGGAATAAAAATCAGGGGTCACTGTGCAAATTCTGGTACTCTTGATACAAATTATCCAAGATTTACCGATATTTGAAATTCAAACTGGCCGCCGTCCCTGTGTGAACTCTATGGAGTAAATTCATTTTTCGACTTTCAAAAAACTAAGATGGTAAAAGTCATTTTTTCTCCCAGGGCTTCAAAATGAGCCCCCGCAACTGGTAGAACAGAAAAGATTTGGAAAAGTTCGAGAGTCCTAATGTCTGTCCGAGAGTTGCATTCTAAATAATCACCAAAATACTGATCCAATATGATTATCGGTGATTTCGCAATCATCTACCATTGACACTAGGAATGCTGTCATGAAAAGACTATTATCTGGAAATAAGTGAGCTTTCTTAAACCTCTATCCATCTGCAATTAAATTTGTGGCCCTGTTGATTATCAATAGTACAGGTAGATGATGTAAGAGTGATGAAATCGTCATTCTCTATCGACCATCAGGTCGAAACAAAACTCAGGTGACATTTTATGTGAGTCTTCTAACTTGACGGTACTGAGTTCTGGATATTTTTATTTATATCGGATTCATTCTTTATTTTTATGACGCTAAAGGAGTAGTCAAATCAGTTTTTTATAATCTTTATATATTCACAATATAAACAATGTAACCACAAGAGACAAATCATTATCAGTTTAACCAGTCCGAGTATGTTGCAGTTTAAGATTCTGGCACGACCTTAACCATGTACTTTTAAGGTAGAACGCATCTAAAGGACAGATACTCTTACCCTCAATTTTGTATTGCTGTTCTTGTCTACCACTGGCTGTGACTCATTCTCAAGCTCAGTTTCATTTTAAAATGCCGGAAAATATTAGGTAATTTTGTTTTTTTTCGGCATCAAAATTTTCATGGTGACCCTTGATTTTTATTCTTGATTTGTCAAGGAAATGGTTAGACATTTCGTTGGGGAACGTTTAAGCAAACGAGGAAGTCTTTCAATTTCCATGTGCGTACTACCTTGAAGCTTGGCGGGTGCATACACCAGGCATCAGGAGACAAATGACAAATTTAGCCTCTTCAACCCAAATTCCCTGTAAAGAGATCCACACTCACCATGATAACAATGGGTTTGGGCCAAACCATGGTGGTGAAACGGTTGAAGATAAGGAGAATTTTCTTAATAGAAAAATGAATATTGTAAGTCCAGATAATCAGTAGATATACCTACACCCAGTCAAGAATGGATATCCCACAATTCACTTCTGGGTGATTTTGGTTCAGATAAATTCAGATATTTCAAATGTTGAGCAAGTTTTTATGTGTGATGGTGAAATGGAAGTGTATGTTTCACAAAGACTCTTTATTTCTGAATTCAGTCCACTTTGGCCGAAGTGCCAAAGATCACCACTGTGACAGTTCTTATTTACACGGCACATTCAACATTGTTATTCATGTTTGTTCAGCATATCTGGCAGTTTCATGTTCTCCTCTTTAAAATAATCTGTAAAATGCCATATATTCTGCTTGTTGAGAGTTTGCTTTGTTACCATAA
This sequence comes from Ptychodera flava, assembly GCF_041260155.1. Taxonomy (NCBI): domain Eukaryota; kingdom Metazoa; phylum Hemichordata; class Enteropneusta; family Ptychoderidae; genus Ptychodera; species Ptychodera flava. The sequence continues at coordinate 5,457,891 of NC_091934.1, read as the reverse complement.
ATATTGAAATTTTTTGACAAGTTCATTAAAGTCTGCAACAAAGTACAATTTGATTGTCAGTTGCCCTCCCCCATCTTTGTTTCTTTTCTGTGTAACTGCAATTCTGCATTCTATATTTGCAGAAGCATGATTGTTCAAACACAGTGGTTCAGTTAGGTTAGCAAAGCAGTTTAGAAGTAGGGGAGGATTGTTTTCCTTTTCATAATTTATAAATTGTCAATCTTTGCTTCCTTCAATGCCTAGCTGTCAACTGATCCAAATTACAATATAACATGCTACAGTCAACCTGAATGTATCAGGGAGTAGAACAAAAAGTTGGATGCGAGTCTCACTGAGAGAAAATGAACAGGAGTAAAACCCTCGTTACAGATACCTGTAACAGCTACATTGTACAAAACATTGTGTTTGTTGACTATCATTAAAACACATACACCTAAATAATTGCAATATAACAACTTTGTAACATTTATTTACAATATAAATCATTCATGATATGTCACATACTTGAATTCAACAGCTTCTCCTTTTACGTAAAGGTAAATCATCTCAATAAAAAGTAAAAGCAGCACATCTCATGTTTTCATTTCACAAATATAATTTCCCTGTATGAGGAATGACACACATTATTTTCTCTCTATTAATTGTATTAAAGGCTGCAATAAATTTACCTTGAATTTTTTGGACTGGTATAAAGGATGCAGGACCAGACATTTCATATGCATCTTTACACCAAACCTCTACTGGTTCACCATAATAGTTTACACTTTGATGTTGTTGAAACCAACGCACCTTGGCAGACACAAACAACTCTTGTTTACCATTAATAAGTAAATACTGAGAAAAATAGTACTCAACAATGCCTGGCCTGAGCAAGCCATTATTAGGATCAATTTTGCCACCAAGTGTACACCAACGTGCCAAAATGAGAGAAGACCTCTTATGTCGAGAATCTTCAGACCCTAATATTTCTTGACCAACTTTAACTGCTACAGATTTCTTAATATAACCAGTTACAGTATGGAGGATGGATTCTTCAAGAAAAATTCTGTACATCTCTGTAAGATTACTAACCCAGGATGATTCTAGGAAGTCCATACAAATTGGCCCAACCATGTGAAATAAATGTACTGTTTTCAACACAAGTGACAAATTCATAACGGGTCCAAATGACAATGTTCCTACTAGCTCAATCGACTCATCATTGCATCTTTGCTGCTGTAATGGTACAGAGGCATTTTCTTGACAGTTTAGGGGGAAAAATTCACAGAAATCCTGGTAGTCAACTGGTTTTGGCATACTATAGAGTAACTGTTCATTAAGAAACCTCCGCATAATTTGTATTTCTATTGATCGATGATTAGCACAATAATCTGACAGTATTCCATTATACCTTTCATATGGAAAGGTCCAGAAGGCATACACTGGGCCATAGTCTAAAATGCAGTCTACAAGATGGGTGTGGTAGTGCATATTTGGTGTTACTTTTTCTGATCCATAAATTTGCTCAAACTGACGACAAAATTGCATTATGTAAGAATGACCTCTAGCAATATTACTTAAAGTTATCACAGGAGAGCAAAGAAAATGGCAAGCCAATACAAAAAAACGCCACATTTCCATATCTTTCCTTGGCAAAATCCCTTTCAATGAAAACACTGAGAAAAGAGTAATCCAATGTTTCCATTGGTCTGCGGTGAACCCGCTAAAACTTGTGGCTATTTTCAATGGCATTCTTCCCATGTTAGATGCACTTTGGTACCGTCAATCTTTTGCTGGATTGTTTCAAGTTGACTTTTAGTAATTTTCGGTTTATCTTTGTCCAGCCAGACATTCTTCATAATGTGTTTACCTGTTCCAAGGAATAAATTATGGAGTGGGTCAATTACATGGAATCTCACACAGTCAAAATATGTGAGCCTCATTAATGATGTGTACCGTACACCATATTTTGACACTAAGGAATCCCTATCTGCTTTTGACATTTGTTGGTCAGTCTCTTCTGCTTGTTTACGATGTTGAGCATTGTGCCTCCCATGTGCAGGCTCAAAACCGCCATAGTTAATTTTTTCACCAAATTTGCCTGAGATGAATTCTTTCTCACATTTGGAGCACCCTTTTTTAGCCATATGCCCCACAAAACCACAAAGTTTTCTTGTTGCTGGTACATCAGATACAACACTTATTATGGCGGCATGAAATTTACTGACTAAGCTTTTGCCGGATTCTATAACAGAACATAATAAGCCTTCATCCCACAATAATTGCATCTCTTCCACCAGAGGGTTAACAATGAATTAACATTTAATGACGGCTCCCTTGGACCTGGTAACAAGCCAACAAGAATGACATTTTCCTTCTTGTAACGCTCTGTGCGTGGCAAATTAAGAATAATTAAGTAAAGTGCTCCTACACTATATGGAAGGTGTTTAAATGGGCAAAACCAATCCAAATTCAATTGCATGGCATAATTTTTTGGAGAACTCAAGAATGACTTTCCATTTATATTTTGAAATTCTTTCCAAATTCTTCCATCATAAATATCTGACAGAACACCAGGGGACTGTTTCCTATCACGCCAGAGCTCACATTTTTGCACAAAACCATCACGTTTGACAAGACTAGAGAGGGACTGTAAAACAGATCTGTAACAATAAACTTTAAATGGGTACAAACGCTTCTTGCCTCCCTGCAGCTCTACTTCTTTAAGTAAAGGCGCCCCACATGGTTGCCTGTGTCTTTTCTGTCTGTGTGCTGGAAACTCAACAAACTTGCACTTTACAGGTATATTCTGGCCACCCACTTTCTTGTAACAGTCATGAAATTTGTATACTGCACTGCATTTTGGGCAAACTACATACTTGACAAATCTATCTTCATGTAAACCATTAATTTTTTCAGCTTATATAAACTGCTAGGTAAAAGAACAGAAAACGCAGCAATGCATGGGAATACTTTTCCCAAAATGAGGAACAATGTTCTAAAAAAGCCAATTACCAACAGCATGCATGCATCTGTCAAATTGTGAAAATACCACAGATAGGACAAAAAAAGACAGAACCAATTGGCTAGAGTCAATAACCGAGGGTCCGTTGATTCCTCCTCCTGAACTGAAACAAATAGATTTGAAGAGTCAAATGCTTCACTGAAATCTTCGTTCAATTCTCTCTCATTTACAGTGTCCCAAATTTCAAAATTAAAGTGATCATTTGTGACATCTCTCTCCTCTTCTGCATGAGGATCAGTGAAGTATACACGGTCCTCTTCCTCTAAATTTTCAACGAAATGATCAATGTCCTGAGTCTCTACTGTTTTATCCATGTAGTTCTCTTCCCTGTGTAGTTGAGTACACTCAACGAAAAAGCTGCTGTCAACTCCATTGTCAATGTTCCTCCACACGTTTAAACTGTCATCACCTGCCAGCCGTTTATCTTCCTCTCGTTCCATGTCATCAACCGTGGTCCACACACCAGCAGATTCATTGAAATACAGCCGGCGATGCTGCTTGTAGACTTTTACGATCACCTCCTCATCACAGTGTGGGCACACTTTTCTTTTTGGAGCCATTTGGTCACTGTAAAAAGGAAGCAGATAGTTACACAGTGCATAACATACTAAACACACAATACATAAAAATACTGCCATTTATGGCAGTGGGCTTTAAGTTGAACAATGAGAGAAATTACCACAAATAGTGAGGGGAAATTCATACATTTTCACTTTTTACTGGCCATGAACTTAGAAATCTTAGCAATTAGAACATTCTGGCTATTAATTAGTTTATGAGGTAACAGGTCTGTTAGGGTAGCTGAAACTCTGATCTTGCATTTGCAACTCCCAGTTGGCCCCAAAAGCACTCTAGGACTGGTCCCAGCTGCCCTCAAGTTTGTTTCAAAGACACGTCCAATGTGTGCATTTGGATGGGACCAATAAGAAAGAACCTACTTACAAGTACTTTGTAATGTTTTTACCTTTTTAACCTGCAATAATTAACGGTATACACCACGTTTAATAGATCCCAAGTTAGTCTTAAGTAATTTAATTCTTTGTTATGCAGTGTGCGCATAGATTTTTTGAAGTTCCTGTGAAAAAAATTGTGTGTTTGAATAGGATTTTACCGCATAGCTTTTCTGCCTGCAACTCTTTGTTTAAGAAATTTCTCATCTTACAGTATAACATATGAAGTTTCTTATATGATTCTTGAATAGGCACTTATGTTGTTACATGGAAATAATCAAGAACATAAAACTTGTGTGTTGTAATTTCCTTGGGTGTGTTTTTGTACCTCCTTCCGCTTATATTTTCAGACATTTGAGTGGGTGTCAAAACAAAAAAATTGATTACTGTGGCCCAACTGTTATGTTCACTATCTTAGCAGTAGTACCTATGCTATGGTGTGTGTGGATATCTTATTGTACTCATCATGGTGATAAAGAGACCGTGTACTGATGAAAAAAGGAGATAATACCAATTGTACAAGACTAGCAACTCATCACTTGAGGCATACAAATTTACATTAAAAAGCAACAATCATAACATTCAAAAAAACTTGCCATGTTTAATAGAATTGCAATTCATTTGAAGTATGAATGAAATCCTAATTTGGACCTAGTGTTATTTCTGAAAACACATAAACAGGAAAAGGAAACTATCAGTGATTATGTCTACAACAATAGAAATGCATGTACAGCAAAATCATTTATTGGAGGAAACATCAATGAGGTAATAACATTTTAAAACAAAGGGTTTGAATATGTAATTAGGAAGTCAACAACAAGGACTGCTCTTAAAACTGTCATTGATAACTAGTAGATATGTAGCACATATAATTGCTGTCTAAGTGTTCTCTATATTCAGTCTGTATGTCTGTCATAGCTCTATGTAACTATGAGTCTTGAGTTGAAATGAGACCACACTGCCTCAATCAATCTATGCATGCAGGCTTTTGTCTTTCTGAGTGCAGGAAAGGAACACACCACTGTTCTTGAATTAAAAAAACTTACTTGCTTTTCAACAATTTTCAATGTTGTGACAGATAGTCATTGATTGTTGTAATTTTAATTAAGATGAACCCTGTTGCACTTTCACTCTCTGTTGACATTATTTTGCCTTAATATTCTTTATATTCAGGAAAATGCATTATGTTCTGCAGCAGTAACATGATGACATAAAATTTTTACTCTGCCTTGGTTGTAGATACATTAAAGCCCCACTAACTGTATCTATTATTTTTATGGTTTCCACTTTCAAGCTCAAATAAGTTTGTGAGAATGTACTAATTTAGGTGTGTGTATACACTTATCATTAACTACCTGCCGGGACTGAAATGTAATTTTGAACAAGATAAAGATTACACTGCGATTACTGTAAATGTTTTCCAAAACATTAAATCACAGCCCCATGAGGAAAAGCTAAAACTATGGATACTATGCACATCTGCACTGAAATCTTCACATTCACTGCACAGAGTAGTCCAGTGTAATGAATAGGGGTGAATGTTTTCAACTGTGACATTGTATGTTATGTTTCCTTTGTAATATTGCCAATCTTTTAAAATGGTGGTAAATCCAAGTGACCATTAAGGTTTGAATTTACTTGCCAAATGTTACACAAAGGAATGATTTCCTATTGCAGTAAAAGTCTATATCCCTGCAGAGGGTTGAATTTGGAGAAAATCAGGAGAGAATAGGGAGATATTTTGAGGTCAACAAATTTCAAGAGTTACAGCTAGTAGTGGGGTGTTAAATAAAGACATGGATAGTGATGAATTAATTCCTTGTTGACAATCACTTCAAACCATGTAATTCCATAACCTAATGAAACAATAACCATTCACATTCAAAACATGTATCTGACTAATATTTGGGTTTGTGGAAAACTTCATGTCACCACTGACGCAACTAGGGTCATTTTGCTGTCATGTTGTCAAGAAGGGTCTAAAAGGTGTCAAAATGACAGTGTGGCAAAATAATGCAGCTTAGTTTCTAAGACAATCAACCCTGGGAGGTATGCACATCTAACAAAAAACACACCTTGCATTATTTGTCAACTTCAGTACCCCAGCTTACAGTCCCAATCAAGTAACTATCCCTGAATATGTGGTTTAGCATTCTACTGTAGGGCTGGTCCTGGAATGTTTCTTTTTATTGTAATCTGGGACAATCAATATTTTTCCATTATTGGATCAGTCTCAGATCACATAATTTTGTTTCCTGGGATCAGTTGCATGTTTTGTATCGGGACTGCAAGTCTCAGATATATTTTTTATTGCAAACGTCCTGGCTCTAGTGCTTAAGATGTTGAGTTTAAGTACAATTTAAAGTGGAAGATTTGGTATAATTGAAACAGGGAATATGCTTCTATAGGTTTTATTTTTGACTATTGAGGTATTATCCCATGACATGACTACATAACCAGTTTTTACCTGAATTCAGCGAAAGATTTGCAGAATTTCTGACCTTTGCATATACCAACCACACATGAAATTTCTTGAATACATATTGGTTGGTTTATCTATCTTTACATATCTGTCTGATAACAGTCATATTTCCTTGACTTCGAGCTTGCAACTATAACGTTTATATTTCACATCTCACAAACAGATAGAACTGTTGGGCAATATTTATTGTAAGTTATGAATGTTGGGTGTAAAGCAAATGTATTGTCAGCCAGTGCCACACACTAATTTGTAAAATAATTCACAATTTGCTCTCTGAAGCTATATGCAAACAGATAAAAACTCCTACTGGTTGTAAACAGCTTCAGTAAAACCATGGTTACATCCATGGTAAAGCTTATTTAATGTGATGTAAACAATCCGAAAACAGCCTTTGCAAACAGCCATGCAAAATTGTCAACATCAATATCTAACACTTCCCCAGACAATTACCTTGGAGCAAAGTCCTGTGCTTGGAGCCTGGACAAGGACAAGTTGTCAGAGTTTGATAATGTGACATAAACAATCCAAAAATAGCCTTTGTTGCCAACATCCATGCAAAACAAAGAACATCAACCATCAAAACAATGCCAGACAAGTACCTTGGAGTAAAGTTCTGTGCTTGGAGCCTGGACAAGGACAAGGACAAGTTGTCGGATTTACATAAACAATCCAAAAATAGCCTTTGTTGCCAACATCCATGCAAAACAAAGAACCCCAACAATATGACACAATACCAGACAAGTACCTTGTCCAAGTCCTGTGCTTGGAGCCTGGACAAGGACAAGTTGTCAGAGTTAGATAATGTGACATAAACAATCCAAAAATAGCTTTTGTTGCCAACGTCCATGCAACAACAACCAACAACATTAACATTCAACACAACCCTGGACAATTACCTTGCGACAAAGTCCTGAGTAAATGCTACATACTCAAAATAAGCAACTTACCAGGTGAACAAGAGTTGCAGTTGTGCACATGTTAAACTGTACACGGTTTTGTGGAGGGACCGTCAACTGTACAATGTTGAGGGAGTCAACTTTTCAGGTAGGTGATGTAGCCTGTTGGGAAACGAGAGAGAATATAGGCAATATAAATACAAGGAACTGTAGATACTCTTGTTCACAATATGGCCAATGATTCAGAGCTTGGTGGGAAACAGATCATTAAATTAGAACCAGGAAAATGAAATGACAAACAAAGGGATTACTGTCGTATGCAGATAAGAGCACAGTGACATTGGTCTAAATGTTATCACACTTGTGTAATTGGTTTGTAAAGTTTTAAAATTTACTACAGGGTTGGTAATTTTCATTGAGTTGCAGAAAACAACAGACAGATGATCGTGTTTGTTTCATAGTGGGCTTCCCGCTGTATTGTTATGATAAAGCAATAAAGTAGGAACTGATTAGTGTCTGTGTGTAGGGTAAAGATTTCCTGACTTTCTATCCCCATACATTTCGACAACTTTCTCGCGTACTGCTTCTAGCATATGTACCCTTCTTTTCCTGTAGATCATGATTTTTTTGACAAAGAACTTCATACACTGCAAAGGCAACAAGAGTCTAATGACAACTAGACTCTGACTCGGCTGTGATACAATGTAACTCAGAGCAGCGGTACATAAGTTTTTGAACAACTTTACAAACCAATTACACAAGTGTGGCAACATTCAGATCAATTTCACTGTCCATTTTGATCTGCATATCAGTGTAATAGTCATAAAGCGTCAGATTGTAAAAAAATGTGTGCTTTGCAGTATGACCAAGGAGTTCTCTGAAAAAAGGATCTGACAATAGGCGTTCGCTGTTTGGGTAGTCAGCCCAATCAATAAATTTGGCATTCGAAGCTCTGCATAGTATGTGAGAGTGCATAGCATTGAGTACATGATCGACTGATCGAACAAACAATCAACAAAACGAGCGCCGGCGTCTTCACCTCCACCCTGAACGTTTCAACCCCATCAGTCATGGTCACCTCGACTCCAATCAAACTTTTCTTTTGATGTTCAGGAGAAAAAATCTATCATTATCTCGAAAGTATGTCATCATTTTTTTCGATGCTCATTACACTTTGAAGGGCTTTTAATAAATAGAAGCTGGTAATGCACCATGTCCGAAAATCTCCATGTGCATAATGTACACTACCAATCGTCACCTTAAACGACGCAATGGCGCCATGCCATGGTCCCTGCATATAATATTATTGTTTGAAGCAAGCAAATTTTCTCACAGAAACACCGTCAACAAAAGGCGGACCCCAAAAGGCAAGTTGCATGCTATGTTCAGTTAAAATGTTGACATTGATCCAGAAAAAATGTGACCAAGTCGAACTTACTACGGTACCAGAGTTGAGGTGACCACAATTTAGTAGCGACAAGAGGACTAGGTGTAGGTGTAAAATACTGTGGTCTAAACGGGTAGGGGTCGAGCTGATTAGCTCCCAGTGCTGTGACTTGACAAGGGATAATTGGGCAAAGCAGGAAAAGTATAACACCCTAGCCTTGCATACAATCCCTGGTACAATGCCGCGTGTTCCCGGTGTTATACATTAGTATAAAACCAGGACACATAGCAGCGTTCGCTGCACTGCATACTTCCAACCGAACTGAATCGGCAAACTATAGTATATTGGAGTGTATGTAGCGAGGACAAGGCAAGCACAGTCACTGTATATTACATGCCGACTTTGAAAGAGGGGCCGTCCGCCGTGCACCTAACCACAAGAGACGTGATTGTAGGTCGAAGTCTTGTAGACATGATGTATCATTTTTCAGAATTTCGACTAGAAAATGCAAACACTATACAGACAGGCTCGCCGATGTACGTAGGCTGATCGACATAGTACAGAATAATCGACATAGTACAGAATAATATTGCTGAATAAGCAAGTGTATAACTTACCTAGAAGTTTATGGACGTCGACTGCAATTTTGTTGTGCCGTACTATCAAATGCCTTACCGAGACCATCGAAGCTTGAAGATAGTGATTTGAATCGTTCGAAGTTGACAGCGAACAGCGGAGAGACCTCAAAACCGGATGTTGATTATGTTGTGCAGACTGAGCAGCCTCGCTTTCACATTGTCCTCGATCACATTATATAAATTTGTCTCTTATGAAATATGCCTTATTTGAATATTTTGGTATCTAAATATGAATTTTGATATTTATATAGGTATATTTCAACTGCATTTTTGTATATTTATTATCTATATTGTACAATAACCTCAGGATATTGAAAATTGTGTATACTATATTGAACGAGGCTATTACCCATGAGTCAACACGCTCAATGCTATATAAAGCGACACAATCCGCGGGGACTTTTAAACTCAGCTGAGTTGAAACACATTTATCTCAAACACTGCTAGTGCGTTGTTCTACACTCGACAAGTCATGGCGTCTGCTGAAATCTCCGAAACTCCTACAACTAGCCTGTCACAGCCAGTCACCGCTTCGTCGGCTCTCCTTCATCCACGTCGAGAGCTCCTGATGAGCGATCAGGACGCTGACACTGCACGAGACGACGAAATTACTGTAAGACGAGATGAATTTCAGCGTTTGCTGAAAAACCAAGAAGAGATGCTGAAGAAGCAGCAAATCTTGGAAGAGAGATTGGCACAAGAGAGTCGCGCCAGGAAGAAGATTAGACCATCTCGAAAAGTAAAGGTAGGTGTGCAGGGGTGGACCTTCCAAGGCTGTGTGACTCAGTTTCGTTTTACATGAGCTGATATGTAGGGAAAGCTTTGCCTATTTCAGGGGCCAAGTACAAGTAGCTGAAGATTAAGTTTTGTAAAGCAATAATTTATATTTTAAATGCAAGAGGTCAAAACTATTATCATCTTTCGTCAACTTTTAATGTAATGGGCCATGCTACCACTGGCGGCCCAGACGTATTGAGTTGTTCTCACTTTCTCAATCAGTTCCTCTCCTTTTCTTCATGCTCTGACTGATCGGAGTAAATAAAATTGATGAAATGATAAAAAGTAACCTTTTTCATTTATCTCTATTATGTCTTTCGCAATGTTGACCAACCCATAAAATCCCTGCTAAGTCCATGGATTAGCATAATTAGTTGTATTTTGCTAATGAAGTACAATATTTGTATATGAGAGATGAACGTCCTTGTGACAGGGTGTAGTATCAAAAAAGAGTCAACAGGCTAGGTCAGGTTATATAATCATTCATTTTATTTACTCCAATCAGTCAGAACATGAATAAAAGGAAAGGAGCTGATAGAGAAAACACTTAGAAAAACTCAATACGTCAGGGTTGCCCGTGATGCTACTGGGTTTTTGTGGTCTGTAGTTCTCTAAATGCTAATGGTGAAGTTTCAGTCTTAATGCCACAACCAATGTAAAGACAATCTTTTTGACTATGCTGTTATTTGACTAGTTTCAAATCTTGCTGTAACCATGGAGGAAGTAAGGGGCTGCAACTGTCTGGGGCTCACAGGATGAAGGTTAATTACCATTTTAAAGGTTGCCAAATTCATACAGATTATATTTGCATTACAATAATAGTTTATCTGTCATCTCTGAGAGGTTAGTTTCATTTACAATTGAAAGGTTCAGAGGTGTTAATCTATTTATCAACATAGTCAGCCAATGAGAGCCTCATAAACACATTGCATGCACATATGAAAACCTGCCTTATTGTAGCAGAGATTTTCTACATGTAAGTCAGCCAGCCTCCCAAGGGTGAATACTTCCTACAAGTCATAGGGCAAATAGCTTTGAGCAATGACATTTTCTGTCATAATACAAAGACTGGGCCTGTGTATATGTATACCTCTTTCACATACATCATTTTACAATATTTTCATTTCAGAGCACCATTCATACCATCTACAATGGTCTTTTAGAAGATGGGAAGAACTGGGATACGACTAAACCGTAAGTGTTAAGAAAATATGTTCATGTTTAAGAAGGGACTTAGCTGAAATTCACCTGTGTGCCTTTTTTTACAAACATGATTTTCATGCACAAAATCAAATATAGTTGCATCAACGTAACTGCAACATTTTACTCTTTTACACAGTACATTATGCTTAAAACAATTTTAACTTTCATCAATCACCATATGCATTGTATAGTGTTTACATAGGTACATTTGGTACTGGCATATAGCCTTTGACAAGAGTAAGCATGTAAAAAATTTCAGCCTTCTCAGTGAAGTTAACATGTAATAGCTTAGAACAAAGGGGCTGTATGATGTAACTGATAATTGTTGCAACACATGTGGCAACTTTTTATTCAGAATGGTATCAATGTTGAGTCTATACAGACACTCTGGCCAGTGTACGGTACGCTGTACTAACCTAATTGTAAATTGTCCCAGTCTGATATCTCTCTAATTTATCTTCTTCCAGATTTGGACATCAACTTAATGTTATCATAAATAAAGAGATAAAAGATGCAGTGAAAAATCAGTTGAAAGAAGATGATGCAGTTATACATGGTGAGTATTTCTCAGTCTTTCATTAGAAAATGCAGGGATGTCTATGGCCAAAGAAAAATAAAAAAAATATCTGGTCTGTTGCTTAGATCTCGCAATGGCTTTTCGATAACAAAAAATGCGGATGATGCAATTTTGTTTTCTTTTAATTTCATTTGCCAACTTTCCATTCAGTTTTGCATTTGTTAAAAAGTTATTGATCATGCGTTTTGACAAATTTCCTCTTCAACGGCACTTGATCAGAAACACGCTAGGAAATTGAGCAGGGGTGTGACATCATCATCTTGCTGGCATCATACTGACATACTGTTTATACACAGATTTGGATAAAAAAGATTGACAAGGGGACATCCCAGTGACACACACTAATCAGAAACAATCAGGGTTTTTTTGGCCTAATATTCTCCTTTTTTTTGCAGTGGCTATGAAGACTTACTTTATGACTAAACGAAAAGAGAACAAGAGACAGACAAATGGAAAGACTGCAGATTTCAGAAAGAAGCAAGCCCGGAGGCAAAGAAAGCAGCAGGTAATCTCTTAGTGATTCACGTTTAATATTTGGTAACTGCAAAATTTTACATTTTTAGATCTGGGTTAGGTAATTTTCAAGCACATGTCTTACAGAAAGGCACAAAGCAGAAATAAGAGAACCTACGTGTCATGATTTCCTTGAGCAAAACTTTCCTGTTTGGAAGTACTCATGCTTATTTCTCAGATAATCAACAATTTGGCATGTCTTTTGAAATGGCATTACATAAATAGAGGCCTTGAATAGAATGAAAGCAGTCTCTAAATTTTTTTTGAAATATTTTTCATTGTTATCACTACAAGTTCTAAACTTTTGCAGGACTCTTACATTTGCTTTTATTGATATTAGACAATTTACTTTGTTTCTGTTAGAACCAAAGAATTTAATCAATTAAAAGATTTGGTTTCTTATCCATGATTGGCTTTTAACTAAAAAGAGATGGCTAGTTTTTTTAAAGAAAAAATATCACCAGCATTGAATGTTTATTGTTAATTGAAGATGGCTGGTAGCTTTACAATTTTATATCTGGAAATTTAACTAAGTCTTGATGTCCAAGTAAATGAATTCTGCTGTAGTAAGTTAATATTTCTACAGGTGTAAGGTAGTGATGGTGAGTTTCAGACAAAATCTATTTAAGAATTTTCATATTATTGAGACCGATAACTAACAAACAAGGAAGGGTCACTCCCTTGATGCAATAACAGAGATATATACATACACGTGTTTCATTCAGGTAATCATCTCTGAGCAATAGTAAAACAAACTGTGGAGCAATAAAACCTATGTAGTGTTTTGTTTCATTGTACCTAATAATAATTTCTTCTATTGTTTTTCTAGAAATTAACCAGAAGAAAGGAAATGCTGGCGATCATGACGTCGATGGGGAGAAAGAAAAAGAGTTCATAAAAGGGATACTGACAACAGAATATATATCAAGCGAAGACACCGATTCCAGTGGTGAGGTTGATATGTCTGATGATGACTTTGAAATAGCAACTAATAAAAGAGCCAAAGCGTTAAGGAGAAGGCCTCTATCTTGGAGAGCGAAAAGAGTCGACGATGTATTTGATATTTTGGACAAAAAACATTGCAAAAAATTGAAAAAAATGGGTGGAGCATTTGTTCACACGAGACAAGATGGGGCACCATCTCTCCGCAGTGCCCCTGAAGATGCTCCTGTGTGGGCTGTGAGACAGGAGGCTACATCAACGTAATTTTGCCGTTTCAAACTTTTATGAATATCTGTCAATTTAAAGAATGGACTTTTTTTAATTGTGTATTTCTGGTTTAGTATTTCCTTTTCAGTATTTCCTTACTTTTAAAATTATTCAATTATGGAACATTTATTTATTGCCAGCCTTCTAATAAATTTGTTGATGTGCCAAATTTTCATCTCGTTGACCAGATTTTTGTATGTACCCAGCTGTATATAAGAGTATTGTATGATCCTGGTTGATTCGTGGCTGTGAGATGAGAGTTGGTGCGTTTTGGACGATGATGATGCAGTGACTGATAATTGCTTTGTCCTGGCTAATTTCGAGGTTTATACTCATTTGTGCCCCTCAGTTCATTTAATGAACGTTGATCAGTTATTAGTGTTCACATAATTGCATATATATGTCACTTTCAACATCATTTGCCCAGGCTAAATCTCATCCGTAGTATGGCCTCCTTTATTCACCTTTGAACCCCTGTGTTAATTTGATGAAAGTTGGTGCTCTTTCAGTCCTAATATATCTACAACTTACAACATCATTTGCCAAGGCTTAATCTCATCGGTAGTAGGGCCACCTTTACTCAACTTTAAACCAATGTGTTAATTTGATGAAAGTTGGTGCTCTTTCAGTCCTGATATATCTACAACTCACAACATCATTTGCCAAGGCTAAATCTCATCGGTAGTAGGGCCACCTTTACTCACCTTTGAACCCCTGTGTTAATTTGATGAAAGTTGGTGCTCTTTCAGTCCTGATATATCTACAACTCACAACATCATTTGCCAAGGCTAAATCTCATCCGTAGTAGGGCCACCTTTATTCACCTTTGAACCAATGTGTTAATTTGATGAAAGTTGGTGCTCTTTCAGTCCTGATATATCTACAACTCACAACATCATTTGCCAAGGCTTAATCTCATCCGTAGTATGGCCTCCTTTACTCAACTTTAAACAAATGTGTTAATTTGATGAAAGTTGGTGCTCTTTCGGTCCCGATATATCTACAACTCACAACATCATTTGCAAGGCTTAATCTCATCCATAGTATGGCCTCCTTTATTCACCTTTGAACCCCTGTGATAATTTGATGAAAGTTGGTGCTCTTTCAGTCCTGATATATCTACAACTCACAACATCATTTGCCAAGGCTTAATCTCATCGGTAGTAGGGCCACCTTTACTCACCTTTGAACCCCTGTGTTAATTTGATGAAAGTTGGTGCTCTTTCAGTCCTGATATATCTACAACTTACAACATCATTTGCCAAGGCTTAATCTCATCGGTAGTAGGGCCACCTTTACTCACCTTTGAACCCCTGTGTTAATTTGATGAAAGTTGGTGCTCTTTCAGTCCTGATATATCTACAACTTACAACATCATTTGCCAAGGCTTAATCTCATCCGTAGTAGGGCCACCTTTATTCACCTTTGAACCAATGTGTTAATTTGATGAAAGTTGGTACTTTTGTGGTGGTAATAATTGTACAAGTTTCTACAACATATGTCTAGGCTGTAAAATCAGTGTACTATCGCCACCTTTGCTCAACTACCTTAGCTTAGTTTATGTGATCAAAATTAGTAATTTAGAGGGGAACATATTAGAAACTCTCACCAAGCTTTGCCTGGGTGTCATCTAATCTTGTATGATCACCTTTACCGCACTTTGTATCCCCATGTGTATTGGATGATATCATTTGTTTTATGGACGGTGTTGCATTCATGACTCTTGTTATAGTTTGTCCAGGTGTAAATTTTAGGGTTCCACGACCATACTGCTACAATTTGTATCCCAAGGTTTAGTTGTTGAAATTCACTACTTTACAGGTGGGGTAATATGTGCAAGTTTGACTAATATTTTATGAGGTGACACTATATCGTTGTATGACTACCTTTGTCCATCTTTATACCGCTAGTTTTAAGCCAGGATTTCACCCCTTTTTCCATGTTGGTATAGCATACTAAGTATATTCCCATACTAACAGTAGTAACAGCTGCAAAACTGGAACATGTATATTCACATTTACCAAAACTTTACCAATACCGTCAAAAGTTGGAATTTGTCTTCTGCGCCGTGCATGTCAAAGGTGCTAATAAGGTGCAACTGTGAAGAAAGCAGTAGGAAGCATTATACAGTCAAAGATTGGAATTTGACAACCTTTATCGGGTGCTTTGCCTATCCGGTCAAATCTACTTTTTGGTACAGTGCGCATTATGGGAAAGAGAGTCTGTCAGAGGGAAATTTGAATGGCCGTAAAGTGCCATCCTCACAGCAGTATACACCTGTTTCCTATATTTCAATCTCGGCCCAAAGATTTTAAATTTAGAAATAGGCCTAAAAGTTAATAATCAAGATGATAAAACAATCTGAAAATTGAAAATTAGCTCCATTTCGGTTTCTTTTTAATGATTTTGTGCAAACAATGGGTGAATATAATCAAGTTCTGGCCAACTTAGATCCTGAAATAAGAGACATAGAGCTGTTAAAACTGGAGCAAGAATCAGTTATATTAAAATACAAATATAAGTCAAAGGAAGTAGATGAAATTCAAGCAAGAACTTACAGCCAATAATAGGAATAAAGAAGCAGATGCGTTTAAATGCAAGAAAGAACAAGATGATAAAATTGCTGCTTTAAATGAAGCTCAGGATAAAATTGAAATATTACAGACAGAAAAGGAGGCCCTAAGAAAGAAAGTGTGGTACAGAGACTGCATGAGAAAGCAAGCAAATGAACTAGTAGCAGAAAAAGAAGAAAACATTGCACATGATGAGAATTAGAAATTAAAGATCTACAGAAAGAAAAGAATCATCTAGAAGTGGAGCTAGCTTTGAGTAATAATGATGAGATTGTAACATTTGAGGAGGGTAGATACACAAATGAAATTCGTGAAGTCATCATGGATTTGTTAACAATGCATGTTTCTATGAATCAGGTAAATGGGGTAATAAGAACTGTGCGCAAGTAGGTTAAGGCATGGGCGAGAAACGTTCTCATGAATATGCATTAGGGCTTATGAATATCAACAAAATAACACTGCGCATGCGTGGGCCTTCGTGTGGACGCGTACTCGTCGAGCTGGCTTCGTTGTATATATACAGGGCGAACGCCTCGCAGAACATGGACCAAAAACTTCAGGAACACATTGACATCGCTTGCAAATAAAGCGGAATTAATGCAACGACGATTGTTTGTCTGAAAAGTTATATCATATGGGCCGACAAGGCGAGTAACAAACGTGAAATGCTTCGATGAGCCATGTGTAGCTGAACAACGCGGCCCAGACAGACTAATTGTGAGGTCAGTCTGCGTAAACAGTACGTGGCCAGTGGTTTGGGCTAGCTGCCTTTCAACTTTGAGGCCAAACTCTGCCGTGTTCATAACTATGAACTACGATGTTGAACGGAGAGAAAATCGAAGCATATTTTCTAAAATGTATAGCTTAGGCTTGTGAAATAATGGCGGCAGGAAGGAGGGAGGTGAACAAAACTCCATTGGCTGTGACTGAATAAACGTTTTATTTACATGACAAGTACATCAAGGTACGGGTCACTTAGTTCATTGATTGTGTGACCTTACAAAATCACGTGATTGTCTCAGCGTAAAGTGATCAGTTCACTATAAGCTTTATCAAGGACTATTTCATCCACAAAATTTAAAGTGATCTGCATGTAGATCAACATCGTCATTATATTCCAAAATTTCACAGAAATTATATATACAATGCTGTGTAAGTTCAAACAAGATAACGTTATGATGTTTGACCATATTTTATCACCCTTGCATAAGGCAAACTTTACTATTTGATTGGTATCATATTTCATTGTTAAATTCTATCAGTAATCAAGTATGTACATAATATTCAAATATTTAATGATAGAGACACAAGTTTCCTGAATACAATAAAAGAGCGTAAAGTTAATAACTTTCTACAGAATATACTTATGGAAGTCAGTGACTGGAAGGAAAGGCGTGAGAATGTGAAGAGCACTGTCACATGATTAATTCAGATGAACTCATGGTAAGTCTCTTCCAATGCCTTGATCTAATTACATTATGTTATTCAAAGTCAACACCCCAGTGTTGCAGAAATTTTGCTGCTATTAGTTTCTGTTTGTAGACTCTGTGTATCTTTGAATTATTTTTATAGTCATCTAGGGAAGGAAGATCACCACAATGAGACACACAGAACTGTTTCTCCCACTCTTTGATTGTATGCTTTGCTGTATTGTGTGCTTTCAATATTTTTGATGCTACTGTGGCTTTTGAATCCTCATATGAATTTTTTATTTCCCTGCTTTGTGGATTATTTTTGAGCTGTCGCCTGTATTTACCGAATTCTCTGACTTCAAGTGTTTTACCAAGAATGAACTCAACATATTTCATAGTGTCTGATTCCTTTGATTTATTTGTGGAATTTGCAACTGCTGTTACAGTGTTATTTGTACTTCTGTCATCACAAGTGTCATTATTGTTTCTGGCAGTCATTTCTGTTTGTGTCCTTGTTCTGATGTTTACGTTGTTGATATTTTCAGAATCTTCAACTTCATTCACAGCTCCTGAAATATCACTTGACGAAGCAAAAGTCATCTTGGCATTGCATGCCATCACCATTGCCACTACAGGTAGGTGTATCTTGTGCTATGTAATCCTCTTGTTCAACTTCGAGAAATACATCTTCATCTGGACCACTGCAACTTTCCTCATTGTGAAAACCAGTGTTAATTTCAGGTTGTACAGGGTCTGGTACGTCTTCGGTACTGTCATCATAATTGCCTGTAAATGACAAAAACCAACAAATTACTGTGTAATATCTGCATGTTAATATAAACCACGATATAATTTTTCAGCTGCAAGAGATAATAGTATAATTACAGCAGAACACACACATACAATTCTTATGACATGTCTTCATGTTTAATAACTTCACAATCCCTAAGAGGGACTGCATTCAAGCTGATATTGCAGTAAATTGATTTGTCTTACCATTGCTGTTGGCAGAATTGTCCATCATATTAATTACACCACTGCTGTCTCCATTCTCATTGTACAGCCGGACTTGCTTCAATGGTAATGTGAACTGTGAAGAAGTATCTTGCATCTTCTCAATACACTTGTCCAGCAATCAGCAACATACTGGCTCACCTTGTACTGTGTTGTGGAACGGAAGTGATGCAGTGCTGGTCCTTCCTGAAAATATTTAAACAGTAAGTGTGAAACTTAAGAGGGATAAGAGCTATACATGTAATATGTTGTAATATTTAATTATTTTGTCTCTTCTTAACACAATACTTTCATTTATCACTCTACACTGAATATTAGCCTCCAAAACAAAAGCAACATGCAATATTATTATTGACTGGTAAATTCTGATCTGTAAATAGTAACAAATTACTCATACTGGTTGTGTAAGGATTTTGAACACAGAGTGTTTTATTACCACTGTGAAACAAGAAATGTCAGTCAATTATTTACAATATCGTAACATGCACGACTACAATTTTCCTACAAAATCAATCATTTTTACCTACCGCACGGAATTGTGGTTCAGCATCACTATTATGAAACTCCATTCGACTTTCAGTCACCTTCCACTATACACCTTGGCCAGGTAGTCTGCTATCCTCTCTATGTGACTTTGAACAAGTCTTGGCCTTCTTTGTAGCAGTTCCTTTCCCAGAACTGTGTTAGCATTTTGGGGAAGTTGTATGGCAAGCTTCTTGATTTCACCTTCTTGTTCTTCAAGTGAATCACCCTCGGCATTTACTTCATCTTCTGCATGAAGTCGTACTATTGCATTACCAATAATACCACCCGGACGTTTGGATGAAGTGTTTTTTGTGATTCTTTTGATGCGATTGAAAACACGTTCCTGATTTTCAGTATTTGTTGATCGCAGGCAGACAATTCTCAGTTGTTCGGGTAGATGCACAGTAAGATTATGAAAATATCTGCCATAGAACCGCCTGGTTGTCATAGTTTTGGGACTGCCAATCACCTTTTTACACAGGTAGCCATGAGGAAATGCAAGATTGTAGCATCTCAATACCTGGCGTGGATTTCTGTATTCGTCACGTTGGTAAGCAATTTCACATATTTCCACCAGTGTATCAATGACTTGGCCTTGATCTTTGCTCATTTTACCCCGGGCAATCTGCCCTTCAATATATTTGGACAGAAGTATGATAGCTTTCCTTGCGTCAGATCCACGGAATTCATCTTTGTTGTTGCAGGCATGTTTGATAAACTCTTTCATGTCCTGTTTATTTTCAACATGTGAAGGTAGCTCCTCAACTAGATTTGTAATGTGGCCCTTGAGGTCATGGAGTGGCTCACAACGCAGTACTTCATACTTCTCACAATTGATTTCATTTAGTTTGGCCTCAGGATCTTCTTGTAATAATGAAGGCACTCTTCTGACTCCATGTAGAATTTCATTTAACTTTTCTTGTAGAGCTGGTTTCAATAACCCATCAGTATCTTCGTCTCTCTCTTCCAGTTCTTCTCTGAGCTCCTTCACAGACAGATTTGCAAATGGATGTAGTTTTGATCTGTTTCTTCTCCACATCACACTATTTTTAGTTACTAAAGCACGTTTGTCATCATACGACAGTGGCTTTATCTTGTAGCAGTAGCTCAAGTCGTCATGTCGTCTTGCATCTGCACCACACAAGCATTGGAAATGCCCACCGACCTGTTGACCCTCTTCAAATTCTTGAGATGGTCCATCACCATGGAAGAACCTGTGGATGTCTTCATACTGAACATTTTCCAGTGATGTGACAGGGTTTTTTGCCTCTATCAAATCAGCAACCCTTGTATCAATATAGGACAACTGGTCAACTTCAGAACAATTAGATCTACCCATTATGTACAAACGAGGCTTTTCAACTAGACTCTGAATGTCCAATTGGGTGCCATACAATTCTGCATATTCTTGTCTGGTGAAAAACACTGCGGGATCATACATCCAACTCACCATGAAAACTACATGTGAGTGATTTGCTACACTGCTGTGGTCATGCCACACTTTGAAGTGTCTGGTTGTTGCAAATGTTTTCACCTTTTCTCTCATAGCTTCCACTGACATATCACCATCATATTCATTGATTTTCTTCAGGACAGCAGCAAGGTCCTCTTCTTGTAGGTTTTCAAAGCAATTGGCTTTATTACTTCTCAACACACCTGCTTCTTCATGTCGCCTCAGTTCCTCCTGTCTGATCTTCAACAGAGATATTTTTCTTCCATACACAGAATAGCTTTCTTTCTTCAATTCATTGTTTTCAAGCTTCTGTACAGAGAATACCCTTGGTGCAATAAGATCTCCAATGTCGATTTCACCACTCAATATTTTTTGTTTGAGAATGCTTTGCAGTTTCTTGGCGGACTGGTGCTGGGGTAAAGTAATTTCGCCTCCTGGACCTCGTTTACATTTACGTCTCACCTTTCTATCATAATCTCTTCCCTGCACTTTCTTGTTCACATTAAATTTGTCAACATCTATACCTTGATTTCTTGCATAGTCTTTAATTATCTAACCAGCATTTGCTGCGATAACACCATGATCAGAACTGAGGGGATTTGATATTTTCTTCCTAGCTCACTCCAATTTACACTTTGACCTTCCTTGTACTGGGATATTTCATTTATGAATTCTTCTTTATTCCAGGTTCTTGATGAATGATGTCCCACGTGATTGTGACAGGATCTTTTACCCATCTGTTCAAGTTCAAGTCTACGGTTTACCCGCTCTTCTGCTGAATTACGAGATTCGAATTCCTGAACTAATCGTGCCCTTTCATAGCAGGCAAACGATGTACCAGTACCCAATACCGCATACAAATCACGAAAGCCCTCAGCATATATTTCTTGAATCTTCTTTTTACATTCCTTAAATTTGATCTCCTTTGTTGTTTTGCCTGAGTTGGTGTTATTTTATGTAGGTGTAATTTTCGGAGATTTGTAAGTTCATCTGCAAATTCTGTGTTGTGTGTCTTCAGAAAGAAATCATTGCACCTTGAATAAAGATCATCAGCTTGCTTAGACTTATCTCTCTGTGTGTATTTTACTTTGATCCCATCAGTATTTGAGCTTTTTCCAATAGTTGCCTTATTCATGCCTTCCTTGATATTGTTGATTTCATTTACTGCCTCAAGAAAGGGTGATGATCTTGCATGCTTGTTGTTGTACTTATTAAGTATATGCTTGTCAACATCTGTTGTTTGACATGCAGAACAATCAACAGGCGAGTTTGCTTTTGCCTATACAATGCCAACTTCTTCCAGCTGGTGTATGAGAAATGATTCAGGAACAGTTCTTTTTCGCCAGCCCGATTGTAATTCTCCCAGTCGTAATGAGCACTCAGTTTTTTCTCAAACAAACGTACCTTGCCTTGGAATAGCTCAAAATCAACCAACATATTGTGGTTTGTCTTCATCATATTACAGTATCTGTCATACCTGCACTTTGTTGACAGCTGCGCTGAAGGCATCAATTTGGTGCGCTTGTTACTGCTCACACTATATTCAGACTCTCCCAAAGGCAATTTTCCAGCCTCTTCGTCGATGACTTTCGTGCCCCTGGCAGCAATCGTCATAAAATAGCTACAGAAACTCATACTGCCATAGGAGCATTGACGTTGATCGACGGAAAATCTCCAAGACTTCTACCAAATTTCTGCCGGCAAAATCACTCCTTGCTAGCTTCTTAAATTTGGCGCCTATTCTAGCCCATAATGCCTTGCGCATAGCGGCCGTAATTTGATATAAAATGACAAAAATTTGCAAAAATATGAACATCTTTGTATATAAAGCTGTACTGTTTGTCCCAGGAGGAGAGACGAGTCGACACACACAATTGGGTTTCAGATTCATTGTTCACATTTATTTCGCAGAAAAAATACCAACACTGACGGAAACTTACTTGCGCATGTCCGATCCGACGTCATGATTAGGAAAAATCCACAAATTTTAACGAAAACCCGAGAAAAATCGAAGTTTTTGAAGACATTGCGATTGGTAAACACACCACAAACAGCTGATCTGATGCGTCAAATGTCCCATAAAGCATTACGATAGAGCAGGCGCAGATAATCGTTTTCGTAACAGGCGATGGGGTCATGACCTTTTGGATCGCTTGCGAGACGGTCCGATCGCGTACACAACGACCAGATTTCTTTCGAAAATTTCAACTTGTAGATCGCCCTATTTTTCAGTAATTTTGCTATCCACGAACTCAGGCTTAAATTATCTTTACAACCATACCTTTCACATGTATGATTTGGTAACGTTTCCTTCAAAAAATAACAGAAATTCAAACAAGAATTGATTTTTCGTACAAATCGTACGTATTTGGCAGAAATATCAGGCGATTAACTCCGAAATTTTCTAAGTGAAGTGTGTTAATCGATTGACCTGAACCTACTCTGTTATCATTTGCCGAAAAATTGAAGTTTAAACGTTGTCTACAAGATGAAATATGCCGACAGATAATACTATCGATTTTGGCGGGTAAATGTCGGTATAAGTATCACGTGACACCTTTTATGCAAATTTAAATTACATAACTAAAAGAGCTATCAAACTACGTATGTGTACCAAATTTCATCAAAATATGACCAGTACTTTTTGAGAAATGAATTTCAGCTCAAAATTCAGTCTGGACCCCTGCCTTAACTCACTTGCGTGCTTAATAAACTTGCTAAACAGCGGTACTCACAAATCGAAAGGAGTGTTTAGCAAGCGTTTGGGTTTGTGAGAAATTCTCCCGATACATCACTGGTCTAGAGTCATTCATACTACAGACCGACCACAAACCACTACTACCACTGATCAACGTCAAGACATCGACAAAGCACCACTAAGATGTCAATCTTACTACTCAGGTTGATGCGATTCAACGCAAAGTCAGTATACGTACCTGGAAAAGAATTAGTATTAGCTGACATACTGTCAAGGAATCTGATTCAGTGCATATAAAACCCTGATACAGAAGGAGAAATACAAGCGCATGTCGATAACCTGGAAGCAACGGAACCAGGAACACCAGACAAGATGGAAGAAATCAGGCAAGCAACGATGGATGATGAACAACTCAGGTTAATACTAGAATATACTAGTCTAGGATGGCCAAAACGAGCAAGAATAGTGCCAGACGAAATTTAACAATACTAATCAGTGAGAAACCAGCTTCCATTGAGTGATGGCAAAATCATATATCAAGACAGAATTGACATACCAACCACAACGAGAGATGAAGTCCTGGCGAAAATACATGAGGACATCAAGGTGTGAAAAAATGCCGTGAACGAGCAATCCATGCAGTATGGTGGCCAGACATCACCACCGATATCAAAAGAAAGATAGCTAACTGCAAATTCTGCATGGAAAATAAACCAACACTATACAGAGAAAGGAACCGATGATGGCAACGCCATTGCCAGAGAGACCATGGCAGAAATAGATGTTGATGTGTGCGATCTCACAACAAGAAATATATGGTTGTCATGACTATTACAGCAGATACTTACAGATACTTAGAAATCGTACATGTGACATGTAGAACCAGCGAACAAGTAATTGGAAAACTGCAAAATCTGTTTGCCAGATTGGGAATTCCAGAAGAAATATTTTTCGATGATGGTCCGCAGTTTTCATCAGCAGATTTCGAAGAGCTTGGCAGCAAGTATGGATTTCGTTGCACCACATCTTGTCCGCATTACCACAATCCAACGGGGAGGCCTAGAGTGGAGTGCGCATCGCTAAGAAAATCCTACAGCAGGATGACGTATTCCTTGCATTAATGACCTACCGGGCAACTAAAATAGCAGCAACTGGCATGAGCCCATGTCAACTGATGATGAGACGCCAAATTCGTACCACACTGTCTACAATAGCAGCAAAACTAGAGCCAAGACAACCTGACTTGGAGTTAGTCAGAGCTGCAGATAAAAAGGTAAAAGGTACATACGATTGAGCATTCAACAAAAGACACGGAGCCAAAAGTTTGCCAGAGCTGTTACCTGGAGAGAACGTCCAAGTGAAATTGGATGAGAAAAGGGATGAAAAACTTCAGCCAGGGTACTGCAAGCTGATACAGCACCATGCTCATACATTGTGCAAACACGACACTACGGGCCAAAAGGATGCCTATTTGGGCAGTATTCCGCGAAGCATATTTCCTACCTGAGAGTGCAAACACCAAGCGATACTCTGAGACGAAACCGAAGACACCTATTATTTGTGTCAAGGCAAGACAAAACAGAGGTAAGACCCTGGATCTATCAATGTTTGACAACGATGAGTCAGCAGATCAAGTTACTTTATTTTATTTTATTTTATTACTTTTATTTTATTAATAATGACTTCCACAGCCGAGGCCATTTATGGAAGACTGTTAGTAAAAAACAGTCCAAACAGTCCACACAGTCCACAGTCCACCAACCTCAGTGGAGAAGTCAACGCCCACTTTTGAACGACAACAACCACCGGTTGAAAATATCTCACTGCCTACGCCAGAAGCTCAGGGAAAACAAACAGATGTACTTAGAACCCAGAGTGGAAGAGCAGTTAAGAAGCGTGTAAAATCACAGGGGCCTCAGGCTCCGATGATGATGATGATTAAACATTTAAAAATGAAGAAGTGTTTGGAGTCAAGGTCAACTACTTTAATACAAGTTGACAGGCTGCAAATCAAAGTAGGCCAAAGTTCCCCCATCACCGGTGGTAGGCGTTAGCCTTCTTCTTGATGACATAATACTTGGGCAATGGATTTAGCGACCTTGCATTTTATTTCATGGGACAGAACTGTGTACTGTTTTTGAATAAGCTGCACGCGTCTGTGAATACAACCCTTGACAGATGACGTATTGTCTTGCAATTGCTCTTAGAAAAGAAGAAAGATACTTGATTGGTTAGAAAAAAACTTTTCCTAGCTGCTAACATGTGTATCTGTAATGCATGTAATCATGTCCTTGTCAAAGCATTTAGTCATTATTTAGAGGGTAAAGACCCCACACAAAATGTGGATCTAAGGCGAAGACCATAAAGTAAGTGTACAGTTTGTGACAATGAGAGTGTTAAAACAAGTAATATAGATGACAAACAGTTGCTTAGGGCTTCGTTTAACTTTTGCTGTCAATGATTCTGATATAGAAATACCAGTACATGCACCTTTGTGTGGAGAGCATTATCCCTTATGAGCAAAACGGCACAGGGTACATTGTGTAAAACCTGAGTATAATCGGTGTCTATATGGTCAGGTTAGACATCCACCTGATGTTTTCTTCTTGATCGATAATTTTAGAGAGCAAGGGGATTATCCAAATTTGGCATTGAAATCAGACAGTCCTATATGTATGAGTTGTTATATGAAACTCTATTGTTTCACCAATGCTCTCAAACAAAAAGAGCATGGTCATGTTTCTGATGATAATAGTCTCATAAAGATAAATGAATCTTTGAAACAAAAAATCAATGATGTAATTTCAGGAGATATTGAAGAAGTTGCTATTTCTAGGGCAAGTCTAGTCTATTAGTCTGTAAAAAGCTTGTCAATAGAGAGCCACTTCTCTTAACGGAAGTAAAGTCTCACTACATTGAACAGATCTCAGAATTTTATACAGAAAAAGGTTATAATGACAGGCCTTTGGAACTTTACACTGAGAGGTCAGCTACATTTTTGAAATTGGAAATAGCAAAGATTTTTAGTCACCACATCTCATTTTCTACTGATAAATCAGGAGGCATTGTACAATGCAGTTACGGCACTCTCATTTTACGATACGGTGCAAATACTAGGGACATTCTTCACAAGCAGTATTTCAATATGTCAAAAACTGTCAATAATTTAAAAACAGCCTGTTCTGCACTTAGAGCTGAGCTTACACGAAACATGCCTGCAACAAGTCCAAGCACAATAATGCTGACTGTACATAATACAGGTTGTGAACACTGGACATTGAACATGCTTTAGAAAGTTTAATAACATTAGCAATACTGGCTAACATGATTTTGAAAAGAGAGAAAAACCTGTAGTCAATGTACAAAGGACAAAATTTCTGTCAAAACTATCCCTCAAATATAGTTACAATTGGTTTAATTCCTCTCCATTCAAAAAAGAGACCAGGGATTTTTACAGTCAGTTCTTACCCATTCCCTATTGATGACACATTTTTAATCAAAACAGCAAGTGAGTTAGGTCTAAGTGATAATGTTTCAGTGGGCAAAATGTATTTAACCCGAGACAGTGTTGGATGACAGTGACCGAGAAAGCAAGTCGCCAGGACAATAATTTTTCATTCATCCGGTAAGTATTTGAAATGCATTTTTATAAAAGGCAATTACAAATCAGTATGTCTTATAGAAAGGCTTTTCTCTGCACATTGAGGTTTTCCTGGGATGCTTGGTTTTGTATATGGCCCGACATTTTTAACCTGAGCTTGATGGGATGGAAATCAAGTATCTGTTAGTATACCTGGACAGGACGGAGGGAAGAGTACAGTGTTGCCATTAACTCAAAACAAAAACTGGGCTTGAACAACGCTTAAGCTTAGTTTGTTCTTCGTCTTGAACTGACAGTCTCACTCATGGAACAAAATAGTAACGTCCGTGGTCTCACTCAGTGCAAAAACACTGCCATTAGCGTTTTCTTAATTCACAGCTGCCGATTTGCATATTTTTCCCTCTTCTATATGGCCCGACATTGTTAACCTGAGCTTGATGGGATGGAAATCAAGTATCTGATAGTATACCTGGACAGGACGGAGGGAAGAGTACAGTGTTGCCATTAACTTAAAACAAAAACTGGGCTTGAACAACGCTTAAGCTTAGTTTGTTCTTCGTCTTGAACTGACAGTCTCACTTATGGAACAAAAATAGTTACGTCCGTGGTCTCACTCAGTGCAAAAACACTGCCATTAGCGTTTTCGTAATTCACAGCTGCCGATTTGCATATTTTTTCCCTCGTCTAACATTTATCATCGAAACGTCAGTTCAAAAACTGCGAATGACGGTAAACTCCTTAAATTTTGTAATGTTACCATGAAAAAAACTCTTATAAAGCTCACGAGGTAGACGTTTTGATTCTGAATACCTTTTACCTCAAGGAAAGATTAACACGTAGTTCACGTATCGATACATTGCTATGTCTGTGTGACTTCAGACTATAGACAAATGATGGTGCATTGACTTCAGTGTGCACTGCTGATGATCGTGCAGATGTGAGCCTCACCCGTACTAGAAGTCAATCAGACTACGAGTTGTGCCTATTAAACTGACATTGCAATATCGGCTCAATAAGCTTTTTCAGATGAATTTCTCGCTCGCTTTCAATTTACTTGGGTATGCAAAAAAATAAGGCGAAATGAAAATATTTAATAAAAACACAGCTAGATCGTAGGATGAACATGGCTATGTAAACTTATGATT
Organism: Ptychodera flava; assembly: GCF_041260155.1. Taxonomy (NCBI): domain Eukaryota; kingdom Metazoa; phylum Hemichordata; class Enteropneusta; family Ptychoderidae; genus Ptychodera; species Ptychodera flava. The sequence continues at coordinate 5,429,834 of NC_091934.1, read as the reverse complement.
GAAATTTCAGCTCAATCGCTCAAAGATTTTTAAAGATTAAATGGGTATTTTTCGAAAATAGATCAAAATGTCTTTCGCAAACCTGAAAGAGATCACTGGTATTTTTCGAAAATCCAATATGGCGATCACGAGACCGATCCAAATGTTTTTTTAAACTTGAAAGAGATCACTCTAAGGATGACATGAGCAAAATTTCAGCTCAATCGGTGTTTTGGTTCTGGAGAAGAAGATTTTGAAGATTAAATTGCGATTTTTCGCAAAAAATCCAAGATGGCGGCCAACCACGTGACAGATCAAAATGTGTTTCGCAAACTTGAAAGAGATCATTCTAAGGCTGACATAAGCAAAATTTCAGCTCAATCGGTGTTTTGGTTCTGGAGGAGAAGATTTATAATATATTAAATGGGTATTTTTCAAAAATCTAATATGGTGGCCAAATCACGTGACTGATAAAAATGTCTTTATTAACTTGAAAGAGATCACTCTAAGGATGACATGAGTAAAATTGCAGCTCAATCGGTGTTTTGGTTCTGGAGAAGAAGATTTTTGAAGATTAAATTTTGATTTTTGCAAAATCAAAGATGGCGGCCATACCATGATTTAGATATGTGCATATTTAATGAGGTACCGGATATTGCACCATATGGTCTCCAATCATACCAAATATGAAGGATGTAGCACGTGTAGTTACTTAGTTATTGACATATATGTATATTTGAGGTCAAAGGTCATCGAGGTCACGTGACATTTTGTTAAACAGTTTCTATCCTAACCCATCCCCATATACCAAAAATCAGGTCTTTAGCTCTATTTGCTTGCCAAGAATTAGATATGTGCATATTTAATGAGGTGCATGATGTGGCGTCATAAGGTCTCCAATCCTACCAAATATGAAGGGTGTAGCACTTGTGGTTACTGAATTATGGACATATATTATATTTGAGGTCAAAGGTCATTGAGGTCATGTGGCATTTTGTGAAAAAATTGTATCCCATACTTATCCCCATATACCAAAAATCAGACCTCTAGCTCTATTGGCTTGCCTAAATTAGATATGTGCATATTTAATGAGCTACAAGATATGACATCATAAGGTCTCCCATCATACCAAATATGAAGGGTGTAACACTTGTGGTTACTTAGTTATGGACATATATACGTATATTTAAGGTCAAAGGTCATCGAGGTCACATGACATCTTCTCAGAAAAATTGTTTTGTTAAGTTATGCCTATATACCAAAAATTAGAGCTCTAGCTCTATTGGCCTGCCCAGAATTAGATATGTGCATATTTATTGAGGTGCATGATGTGGCGTCATAAGGTCTCCAATCCTACCAAATATGAAGGGTGTAGCACTTGTGGTTACTGAATTATGGACATATATGTATATTTGAGGTCAAAGGTCATTGAGGTCATGTGGCATTTTGTGAAAAATTGTATCCCATGCTTATCCCCATATACCAAAAATCAGACCTCTAGCTCTATTGGCTTGCCTAAAATTAGATATGTGCATATTTAATGAGCTACAAGATATGACACCATATGGTCTCCCATCATACCAAATATGAAGGGTGTAGCACTTGTGGTTACTTAGTTATGGACATATATACGTATATTTAAGGTCAAAGGTCATCGAGGTCACATGACATCTTCTCAGAAAAATTGTTTTGTTAAGTTATGCCTATATATCAAAAATTAGAGCTCTAGCTCTATTGGCCTGCCCAGAATTAGATATGTGCATATTTATTGAGGTACCGGATATGGCACCATGTGGTTTCCAATCATACCAAATATGAAGGATGTAGCACTTGTGGTTCCTGAGTTATGGACATATATGTATATTTGAGGTCAAAGGTCATCAAAGTCATGTGACATTTTGTCAAAAAATTGTTTTTCGTAGTTATCCCTACATACCTAAAATCTGACCTTGCTCTATTAGATTGCCCAGAATTAGATATGACTCTTACATAGGCCAGAATAAGCCATTTGTATAGCTTAGCTGCAGAGGTATAATGGAGGTCAAAGGTCATTAAAAAGTCAGAAAATAATACTTTAAAAATCTTCTCAAAAACTGCCTGAAAATGAGGTCAAAGGTCATCGGAAAATTTCCAAAAAATTTACAATACATCTGGATGATGTGTTGGCACTATATATCAAATTTCAGTAAAAACGGATGTTTCATTCATGAGAAAAACATTGTCAAATTTTTTTGCCATATATGGTATATACCAATATGGCCGTCGTATGGGTTCACCAATCATAATCTCTTTAGCAAGTTTTGTAGACATACAATAGTTGAACATATACACCAAATCTCAGTATGCTCTGAAGTCTGGTTCTGGAGAAGAAGATTTTTTAATTTGTTTGCCATATATGGAATAAACCAATATGGCCGCCGTATGGATCGACCAATCACAATCCTTTTAGCAACTTTTGTAGACATACGTTAGTTAAGGTAGCGACTCAGGTTCATTGTCACTTATTTTCAATCCTCATTTTCACAAAGAAGACGTGGTCACACACCCGACGTGTGGTACATATTTTATCTGCTCGGTCACCGAAGAGGTCAGAAATTTGTTAGTTTTTCAAAAACAGTGCGCATACGGCTGTTTTACTCAAAAACACGTGTTTTTTAGTTTTTTTACTCAAAAAGTGTAAGTACAAATCTCCAATCGGCCTTGGTGATCAGTTTACGGCAATCGACAGCTGGGTATACTGGGCAAAAAACAGTGTCCCGGATTTTGAAATTCGCTTTTGTTTTCGCACAATGCACCTTCAAAGTGTCAACTTGACGTTTTTTGCATAAATTATCGGCCTTTGTTCACGTTTGTCAGGATATCTTCACTTCCAGGCCCTTTATCGGAATCTGAGACATCGTCTTTCAGATATATTCATTCACTGTCCACAGGTGAAAAATCAGGCTAGTCTGTCCAGGCGCCGCCGACTTATACTTATTTGAATAATGTACGCGCTGCCAAAATCGGAACTGAGAAAATCGACAATTTGTGTAAACAACCTATGCGTCACACATTGTGACCAAGAAGTCTGACTCACGCATTATTTTCTGCGAATATTCTTACACCAGGACTAAGTTGAAATATTTAGAGTCAGTTTTGGGAATTTTGAATATGTTTAGGATTGCAGATCGTGTGAAAATAGAAAGAAATTATACACTGAACTGGCAAATGCTTAGTGCCAGCAGTGGGTGGTATTTACACAACAAACACAGAGGGGTCCTTAGCGATTTAATCCATTTTTGGAACGTTTAACTAGTAGATTTACTGTATACTGTTGTCTCAACGGTTACAATCTGGTTACCAGAGTTCACAGTCAAGACGAAGACGTCGAAACTTGCGTAAAAAGTCTATCCGATCGAGACTTATGTGCTGTCGTCGCGCGATCGCGTCGGGCATTCACTTGTTCTTGACTCAAGTTGTCTACTTCCTGTCTCGCGATCGGCAATTTATGCATGTTCTTTGTGAAAAGTGATTGTCAAGTTCATGTTAGCGCTGCCACTGTGCGAACGGGACGTCACTTGCTAGTTTTCCTACCTCAAGATGAGACGAACACACGTAACTCTTGACAACATAAAATGTCTGTCGTATTTTCTTAGCTTTTGCGCCACACTGCAAACTTGTCGCCCTTTGTTACGACGGAAGAGATTGACTCGTGTTATTTTTTCAAACTTTATTTTATATGTGTACCGATTTTATCAAACTAATAATAATCACGCCGTAGCGTAGAACAGTGCAGGCTATCATCGACAGCGTGTTCCGAGAGACAGAGTATCGACTAGTCTACAGTGGGGAGTCACTCGACTTGCGCAATACCAGCGCACACATAATTATTTCGGCGATTTTTAGTTTAGTCAAACTTTCGATGACTGACCTCATATAGGAAAAATTGCTAGTTTCAGCACTTCTAGAAGTTGAGCCGGGTTTGTTTTACGTTCAGTGTTGAGGTCCAGCTTGCAGCTGTGGAGTCTGCGGGTAATTGATAAGTTTAGACAACACGTACACAAGAATCATTTTTGAACCCTCGCAATTCACGTTTGATGTAATTTAATTTTGGGTTATATTTAAAGAAAGAAAAGGCATGAAATAAATAAAGAATATTTGCATTTCGTTTCGAAAAATTAGCAGATCGGTGAACTTGCTCTTGTGAATCTACATTATGTTTGTATGAACTCCTGCACTGGCTTGGGAAACTCCTTGACATAAATGTCGCGTGATTTCGGGTAGGGTGTTGTTCAAGGTTTCTTAGCAGACACGAAAGACTGCACGATAGAAAACTCGAGTTTAAAAATATAAAAGAACACGATAATAACACCAAGCATGTACAGCAAGAGTGATAAAATTATCGCAACTAACAGAAGTTTCATCTCACTCAGGCTAATTTTTGGACTCGGGTATGTAATCGGCATAGCCTAATATGTTCGAAAAGCAGCGTGTCAAATACTTTCATAGAAGTTGAACTGAGCACGTCTCCGTTATCGTCTACGTCCTCGGCCAAATCTGACTCTTTACTGCATTCTTGATCGTTATTGCAGGGAGTATGAGCCAAAGTCGGTCTGTTTTACATTTAAATCGACATTTGCGCACGTTGCCGTCTTTTTCAGGTCCGCTTTTGTGGACCTCGCTTGCTTTTTCGACGGTACGGAGCGCGAGCGCCGGCTTAGGTCTGCTCGACGTGTTTGCCGTACCGATACATGGGGAGTTCAAAACGCTGAGCATAACGTTGAAGCTAGCGCATGCGCACTATACCGCCAAGCCTATACATAATCTCTGCATGTTTATCAAAGATATCGCGGTCGGTAATCCGCGACCGTTAAAACAAAGGAAATAATGGCACGCGGTGTAGCTGATAGTTTGCCATTTTAGTAATATTTCAGGAATTTCCCGGTACGATGTGACCCAACACCTTTCCTCAAAAGAAAGACCACGTGTCAGTGGTTCGAAATTTGAAATAAAAAAAATTGCTAAACTTGACCTTTGAACCTGAGTCGCATCGTTAAATATTATTACAAATCCCAGTATGCTGTGAAGTCTGGTTCTGGAGAAGAAGATTTTGAACTTTTAAGGAGATTTTCAAACAATCCAACATGGCGCCTTAATTGTTTGTTTAAGGTCATAAGTTCCATTATGAAAATGAAGGGTAGCTGCAAAGCATGCCACATACAAACTTTGAAAGTAATTTGGTTCGTAATTTTTGAGATGTAAACATTAACAATATTTCTTTAAATCAAATATGGCCGCCAAGTTACGTGACTGATCAAAAATTTAAACCCCAGGTGCACATGTTCTCATTGACCCCAACAACTGTGCAAAGTTTGTGTAGCCGTTTTCAAGATCTAGGTCGACAAAGAATAGGTCAGTAGAAAAAGAGGAAAAATTAAAGCTGCAAGCAGCGTTGGCGGGGCCCAAGCGGTTAACATTGTTTTGAAGTTCTTCAACTGATCATAAAATGTACAAAATTTGAGCTTCGTAAAAACTTTTGCATCTTGTTAAGAAGGAAATTGAACATGATTTCATAGTTTCTGTTGGTTTTCTAGTAAACGTAAGTTTTACGCAAAATCCAATATGACAGCAGAACGACTTGACAGATCCAAATGTCTTTTGCAAGCATGAAAGAGATCACTCTAAGGATGACATGAGTAAAATTTCAGCTCAATTGGTGGTTCACTTTTGAAAAAGAACAATTTTGAAGATTAAAGTACGATTTCCACAAAATCCAAGATGGCGGCCAAACCATAAATTAGATATGTGCATATTTAATGAGGTACAGGATATGGCACCATATGGTCTCCGATCATACCAAACATGAAGGATGTAGCACTTGTTGTTCCTGAGTTATGGACATATATGTATATTTGAGGTCAAAGGCCATCAAAGTCATGTGACATTTTGTTGAAAAAATTGTATCCCCTACTTATCCCCATATACCAAAAATCAAACCTCTAGCTCTATTGGCTCGCCCAAATTAGATATGTGCATATTTAATGAGGCACTGGATATGGCACCATGTGGTCTCCGATCATACCAAATATGAAGGATGTAGCACTTGTGGTTCCTGAGTTATGGACATATATGTATATTTGAGGTCAAAGGTCATTGACGTCATGTGATATTTTGTCAAATAATTGTATCCCATACTTATCCCTCTATACCAAAAATCAGGCGTCCAGCACCATTGGCTTGACCAAAATTAGATATGTGCATATTTAATGATGGAACCATATGGTCTCCCATCATACCAAATATGAAGGATGTAGCACTTGTGGTTCCTGAGTTATGGACATATATGTATATTTGAGGTCAAAGGTCATCAAAGTCATGTGACATTTTGTTAAAAAAATTGTTTTTCGTAGTTATCCCTATATACCAAAAATCTGAGCTCTTGCTCTATTAGATTGCCTAGAAATTAGATATGACTCTTACATAGGCCAGAATAATCAATTTGTATAGCTTAGCTGCAGAGGTATAGGGGAGGTCAAAGGTCATTGAAAAATCAGAAAATAATACTTTAAAACCACCTTCTCAAAAACTGCTAGTCAATTTCCTTTAAAAATATTATGTAGCATCTAGTAGTATGGCCTATAAAGTTTGTGAAAAGATTTTGATGTTAGTTCTGGAGAAGAAGATTTTTGAAGATTAAATTGGAATTTTTCGAAAATCCAATATGGCAGCCAAATCACGTGACCGATCCAAATGTCTTTCGCAAACTTAAAAGAGATCACTCTTAGGATGACATGAGTAAAATTTCAGTTAAATCGGTGTGTTGGTTCGGGTGAAGAAGATTTTTAATGATTAAATTGCGATTTTATAAAATCCAAGATGGCGGCCAATTCACGTGACCGATCCAAATGTCTTTCGCAAACTTAAAAGAGATCACTCTTAGGATGACATGAGTAAAATTTCAGTTAAATCGGTGTGTTGGTTCGGGTGAAGAAGATTTTTAAGGATTAAATTGCGATTTTTACAAAATCCAATATGGCGGCCAAACCAAGTGACCGATCTAAATGCCTTTCGCAAACTTGAAAGTGCTCACTCTACGGATGACACGAGTAAAATTTCAGCTAAATCGGTGTTTTGGATCTGGAGAAGAAGATTTTTAAAATTAAATTGGTATTTTTCGAAAATCCAATATGGCCGCCAGGTCATGTGGCCAATCGAAATTTCTATACACAGGTGCGCGAGATCTCATAGGTACCTATTTGTCCTGCAAGTTTCAGAAGTTTGCGGTAAGCGGTGTTTGAGTTCTAGGTCGACAAAAAAAGAGCGGAAGAACAACAAGAAGAAGAAGAAGAAGAATTAAAGCTGCAAGCAGCATTGGCGGGGCCCAAGCGGATAACATGGTTTAAACTTTTTGCACTGATGATATTATGTGCAAAATTGAAGCTTGGAAAAGAAGGATTTTAAACATCATCTCATATTTATTGTGTGTTTCACTAGCTATTGCATGTTGTACGCAAAATCCAAGATGGCGGCCAAACCATGTGACTGATCGAAATGCCTTTTGCAAACTTGAAAGAGATTAAACTTAAGATGATAAGATCCTACCAAATATGAAGGGTGTAGCACTTGTGGTTACTTAGTTATGAACATATACTATATTTAAGGTTAAAGGTCATCGAGGTCACATGACATTTTGTCCCAAAAATTGTATTGCTAAGTTATCCCTATATACCAAAAATCAGAATCTAGCTCTATTGGCTTGCCCAGAATTAGATATGTGCATATTTAATGAGGTACAGGATGTGGTGTCATTAGGTCTCCCATCATACAAAATATGAAGGGTGTAGCACTTGTGGTTACTGAGTTATGGACATATATGTATATTCAAGGTCAAAGGTCATCGAGGTCACGTGACATTTTGTCAAAAAAATTGTATTGCTACGTTATCCCTATATGCCAAAAATCAGACTTCTAGCTCTATTGGCTGGCTCAGAATTAGATATGCGCATAATTAATGAGGTACAGGATGTGGTGTCATAAGGTCACACATCATACCAAATATGAAGGGTGTAGCACTTGTGGTTACTGAGTTATGGACATATACGTATATTCAAGGTCAAAGGTCATGAAGGTCACGTGACATTTTGTCAAAAAAATTGTATTGCTAAGTTATCCCTATATACCAAAAATCAGACCTTTAGCTCTATTGGCTGGCTCAGAATTAGATATGCGCATAAAATCCAAGATGGCGCCAAATCATGTGACCAATCCAAATGTTTTTCGCAAACTTAAAAGAGATCACTCTAAGGATGACATGAGTAGAATTTCAGTTAAATCGGTGTGTTTGTTCTGGAGAAGAAGATTTTTAATGATTAAATTGCGATTTTCGTAAAATCCAAGATTGCGGCCTAATCACGTGTCCGATCGAAATGTCTTTCGCAAACTTGAAAGAGATCACTCTAAGGATGACATGAGTAAAATTTCAGCTAAATCTGTACGTTGGTTCTGGAGAAGAAGATTTTTAAAATTAAATCGGTATTTTTCGCAAATCCAATATGGCCGCCAGGTCGCGCGACTATTCGAAATTTCTATACCCAGGTGCACAAGATCTCATAGGTACCTATTAGCCCTGCAAGTTTCAGAAGTTTGCGGTAAGCGGTGTTTGAGTTCTAGGTCGACAAAAAAAGAGCGGAAGAAGAAGAAGAAGAAGATTAAAGCTGCAAGCAGCGTTGGCGGGGCCCAAGCGGATAACATGGTTGAAAGATTTTGCACTAATGATATTATGTGCAAAATTCGATCTTGGAAAAGTATGATTTTGAACATCATCTCATAGTTACTGTACGTGTCAGTGGGAATTGCATATTCTCTTAAAATCCAATATGGCGGCAAAATATGAAGGATGTAGCACTTGTGGTTACTGAGTTATGGACATATATGTATTTTCAAGGTCAAAGGTCATCAAGGTCATGAGACATTTTGTCAAAAAAATTGTATTGCTAAGTTATCCCTATATACCAAAATCAGACCTTTAGCTCTATTGGCTGGCTCAGAATTACATATGCGCATAATTAATGAGGTACAGGATGTGGTGTCATAAGGTCTCCCATCATACCAAATATGAAGGGTGTAGCACTTGTGGTTACTGAGTTATGGACATATACGTATTTTCAAGGTCAAAGGTCATCGAGGTCATGTGACATTTTGTCAAAAAAATTGTATTGCTAAGTTATCCCTATATACCAAAAATCAGACCTTTAGCTCTATTGGCTGGCTCAGAATTACATATGCACATAATTAATGAGGTACAGGATGTGGTGTCATAAGGTCTCCCATCATACCAAATATGAAGGGTGTAGCACTTGTGGTTACTGAGTTATGGACATATACGTATTTTCAAGGTCAAAGGTTATCGAGGTCACGTGACATTTTGTCAAAAAAATTGTAATGCTAAGTTATGCCTATATACCAAAAATCAGACCTCTAGCTCTATTGGCTGGCTCAGAATTAGATATGTGCATAATTAATGAGGTACAGGATGTGGTGTCATAAGGTCTCCCATCATACCAAATATGAAGGGTGTAGCACTTGTGGTTACTGAGTTATGGACATATACGTATATTCAAGGTCAAAGGTCATGAAGGTCACGTGACATTTTGTCAAAAAATTGTATTGCTAAGTTATCCTTATATATCAAAATCAGACCTTTAGCTCTATTGGCTGGCTCAGAATTAGATATGCGCATAAAATCCAAGATGGCGGCCAAATCATGTGACCAATCCAAATGTCTTTCGCAAACTTAAAAGAGATCACTCTGAGGATGAGATGAGTAAAATTTCAGTTAAATCGGTGTGTTTGTTCTGGAGAAGAAGATTTTTAATGATTAATTGCGATTTCATAAAATCCAAGATGGCGGCCAAATCATGTGACCAATCCAAATGTCTTTCGCAAACTTAAAAGAGATCACTCTAAGGATGACATGAGTAAAATTTCAGCTAAATCTGTGTGTTGGTTCTGGAGGAGAAGATTTTTAAAATTAAATCGGTATTTTTCGCAAATCCAATATGGCCACCAGGTCGCGCGACTATTCGAAATTTCTATACCCAGGTGCACGAGATCTCATAGGTACCTATTAGCCCTGCAAGTTTCAGAAGTTTGCGGTAAGCGGTGATTGAGTTCTAGGTCGACAAAAAAAAGAGCGGAGAGGGAAGAAGAAGAAGAAGAAGAAGAAGAATATTGAACTCCTATAAAACCAATAGGGGCCCAGCCGGTAGGCTTGGGCCCCTAATTAAAGCTGCAAGCAGCGTTGGCGGGGCCCAAGCGGTGAACATGGTTGAAAAATCTTGCAATAATGATATTATGTGCAAAATTCGAGCTTGAAAAAGTAGGATTTTGAACATCATCTAATAGTTACTGTACGTTTCACTTGGAATTTAATATTTTACGGAAAATCCAATATGGCGGCCAAACCACAAGACCGATCAAAACCTATTTCACAAACTTGAAACACATCACTTTAAAGATGGTATATGCAAAATTTCAGTCAATTCGATGTTTGTTCGGGAGAAGAAGATTTTTAAAGATTAAATCACGATTTCGAAAAATCCAATATGGCGGCCAAACCAAGGGACCGATCAAAAGGTCTTTCGCAAACTCAAAAGAGATTACACTTAAGATGTTACATGTCAAATTTCAGTCGAATCAGTGTGTTGGTTCTGGAGAAGAAGATTTTCAACAATTAAATCAGATTTTTCGCAAAATCCAATATGGCGGCCAGACCAAGTGACCGATCAAAACGCCTTTCGCAAACTCAAAAGAGATTACACTTAAGATGTTACATGTCAAATTTTAGTCGAATCGGTGTGTTGGTTCTGGAGAAGAAGATTTCAACAATTAAATCAGATTTTTCGCAAAATCCAATATGCGGCCAGACCAAGTGACCCATCAAAACGCGTTTCGCAAACTTGAAAGAGATCACACTTAAGATGTTATATGTCAAATTTCAGTCGAATCGGTGTTTGGTTCTGGAGAAGAAGATTTTTAAAGATTAAATCACGATTTTCGCAAAAATCCAATATGGCGGCCAGACCACGTGACCGATTAAAACGCCTTTCGCAAACTTGAAAGAGATCACACGTAAGATGCTACATGTCAAATTTCAGTTGAATCGGTGTGTTTGTTCTGGAGAAGAAGATTTTTGAAGATTAAATCACGATTTTTGCAAAATCCAATATGGCGGCCAAACCACGTGACCGATCAAAACGCCTTTCGCAAACTTGAAAGAGATCACACTTAAGATGTTACATGTGAAATTTCAGTCAAATCGGTGTTTTGGTTCTGGAGAAGAAGATTTTTAAAGATTAAATCACGATTTTCGCAAAATCCAATATGGCGGCCAAGGTCACGTGACCGCATGCGATTTTATTGGCAAATTCTTAAGACCTTAGGCCATGCTTGCTATACAAAAAATTTCAAATCGACTAGAGCCCTGGGTCTTCTGGAGAAGCCATTTTTAGGTTTTTGGAAAATCCAATATGGCCGCCAGGTCATGTGACCAATCGAAATTTGTATACCCAGGTGCACGAGATCTCATAGGTACCTATTAGCCCAGCAAGTTTCAGAAGTTTGCGGTAAGCGGTGGTTGAGTTCTAGGTCGACAAAAAAAGAGCGGAAAAGAAGAAAAAGAAGTAGAAGAAGAAAGTTGAACTCCTATAAAACCAATAGGGGTCCAGCCGGTCGGCTTGGGCCCCTAATTAAAGCTGCAAGCAGCGTTGGCGGGGCCCAAGCGGTGAACATGGTTGAAAAATCTTGCAATAATGATATTATGTGCAAAATTCGAGCTTGAAAAAGTAGGATTTTGAACATCATCTAATAGTTACTGTGCGTTTCACTTGGAATTTAATATTTTACGGAAAATCCAATATGGCGGCCAAACCACGTGACCGATCAAAACCTATTTCACAAACTTGAAACACATCACTTTAAAGATGGTATATGCAAAATTTCAGTCAATTCGATGTTTGTTCGGGAGAAGATTTTTAAAGATTAAATCACGATTTTCGAAAAATCCAATATGGCGGCCAAACCACGTGACCGATCAAAGGCCTTTCGCAAACTTGAAAGAGATCACACTAAAGATGTTACATGTCAAATTTCAATCGAATCTGTGTATTGGTTCTGGAGTAGAAGATTTTTAAAGATTAAATCACGATTTTCGCAAAATCCAATATGGCGGCCAAACCATGTGACCGATCAAAACGCGTTTCGCAAACTCGAAAGAGATTACACTTAAGATGTTACATGTCAAATTTCAGTCGAATCAGTGTGTTGGTTCTGGAGAAGAAGATTTTCAACAATTAAATCAGATTTTTCTCAAAATCCAATATGGCGGCCAGACCAAATGACCGATCAAAACGCATTTCACAAACTTGAAAGAGATCACACTTAAGATGTTATATGTCAAATTTCAGTCGAATCTGTGTGTTGGTTCTGGAGAAGAAGATTTTTAAAGATTAAATCATGATTTTCGCAAAAATCCAATATGGCGGCCAGACCACGTGACCGATTAAAACGCCTTTCGCAAACTTGAAAGAGATCACACTTAAGATGTTGCATGTCAAATTTCAGTTGAATCGGTGTGTTTGTTCTGGAGAAGAAGATTTTTGAAGATTAAATCACGATTTTTGCAAAATCCAATATGGCGGCCAACCACGTGACCGATCGAAACGCCTTTCGCAAACTTGAAAGAGATCACACTTAAGATGTTACATGTCAAATTTCAGTCGAATCGGTGTGTTGGTTCTGGAGAAGAAGATTTTTAAAGATTAAATCACGATTTTCACAAAATCCAATATGGCGGCCAAACCACGTGACCGATCAAAACGCCTTTCGCAAACTTGAAAGAGATCACACTTAAGATGTTACATGTCAAATTTCAGTCAAATCGGTGAGTTGGTTCTGGAGGAGAAGATTTTTAAAGATTAAATCACGATTTTTGCAAAATCCAATATGGCGGCCAAACCATGTGACCGATCAAAACGCCGTTCGCAAACTTGAAAGAGATCACACTTAAGATATTACATGTAAAATTTCAATCAAATCGGTGCATGGGTTCTAGAGAAGAAGATTTTTAAAGATTAAATCACGATTTTCTGAAAATCCAATATGGCGGCCAAACCACGTGACCGATCAAAACGCCTTTCACAAACTTGAAACAGAACACACTTAAGATGTTGCATGTCAAATTTCAGTCGAATCTCTGCGTTGGTTCTGGAGAAGAAGATTTTTAAAGACTAAATCACGATTGTCTCAAATCCAATATGGCGGCCAAACCACGTGACCGATCAAAACGCCTTTCGCAACTTGAAAGAGAACACTCTAAGGATGACATGAGCAAAATTTCAGCTCAATAAGTGTGTTGGTTCTGGAGAAGAAGATTTTGAAGATTAAATTGCGATTTACGCAAAAATCCAAGATGGCGGCCAAATCACGTGACCGATCCGGATGTCTTTTGCAAACTTGAAAGAGATCACTCTAAGGATGACATGAGTAAAATTTCAGTTCAATCGGTGCGTTGGTTGTGGAGAAGAAGATTTTTGAAGATAAAATTACTATTTAATGAAAATCCAAGATGGCGGCCAAGGTCACGTGACCGCATGCGATTTTATTTGCAAATCCTTAAGACCTTAGGCTATGCTTGCTATACAAAAAATTTCAAATCGACTAGACCCCTAGGTATTCTGGAGAAGCCATTTTTAGGTTTTTTGAAAATCCAATATGGCGGCTAGGTCACGTGACCAATCGAAATTTCAAGGGTCAGGTGCACGAGAACTAACTACCAAGCACTTGCCCTGCAAGTTTGAGAAGTTTTCGTTCAGCCGTTTAAGAGATCTAGGTTGACAAAGAAACGGCAGAAGAAGAAGAAGAGGAGGAGGAGGAGGAGGAAGAAGAAATAGTAGAACTCGAGCAATACCAATAGGGGCCCAGCCGGTCGGCTTGGGCCCCTAATTAAAGCTGCAAGCAGCGTTGGCGGGGCCCAAGCGATTAACCTGGTTTCCAAATCTTCCACTGATTATATTATGTGCAAAATTTTAGCTTGAAAACAGTCAAGTTCTTGTAAAGAAGAATTTTGAACATCATCTCACATTTATCTGTTCCATGCAAAATACAATATGGCAGCAAAAACATGTGAGCGATCTAATTGCCTTTCACAAACCTGAAAGAGCTCTCACTAAGAATGACAAAAGTGGAATTTCACTTCCATCAGTGTTTTGGTTCAGCAGAAGAAGATTTGTAGAGATAAATTGCGATTTTCAAGAAATCAAATATGGCGTCTTAAACTGAGCACGGTGACCTTTCAAAAGTACAAGACATATATGATTTAGATACTACTCAAAATTTACAATACGGGAAGGTTAAAATATTCCATCAAATAAATGTATTAATCTCTGAAATTTTTGGCGTAATAATTGCAAATTTGGTTAAAAAATAAATAATTAGTCATATGTTTTTTCATTTCATCTTTACTGTTTAAAGTTTTACTTTTGTATAATGTTTTGACAAAACTGTGAAAATTTAGAAAATCAAGCACGGTGACCCCTCTTTTTTCTTTAATATTTGATTATTCCCATATGCTAGAATGCAAAAATTTTCATGTGTTCTTCCTTGTGTTGCTTTCTGGCCTGATCTTGTTTAGGTAATGTTTTACTGTCATGAGACACAAACTCTTCTTCAACTACAATGTATATCGGAGTCAGAGCTCTCTCTGTCACTGCTCACGTATATACTACAGTAGCAGGGCGGTATCTGATAGTGACAGTTGCCCATAGGAAGAAGCTGTATTAACTTTGATAATTTTGACACTATTTTGTTCAGTTTATCATACAACATTCTTGTTCTACTCTCTACAGCATGTTGAACTGTCCAGTATTCAGCTTGCTAGCACAGCCTGTGTATGTGTACCACGTATCAGTGCTGACAACTGACTGTCAGTCTGGACTCTAATCAAACTATCACCTAAATACATATTTATATATACAGGTTTTGTCGACAAACTGAACATTGTGTGTTTGAGCATGCTGTAGGGAGACAGCAGGAAACTGTAGTTGATATATTAGATAGATTGCAAAAATCATCAACGGTTGCAGCTTCTGCCCTGTTACCAGCTCAAGTTAGATTTTTTTACGACAATCACACATGTTTAGATTTTTTCGAGATATAAGTCATGGAATGTGACAAAATGGTTCTAGATTCTGTTAAATTATTACTAACATAACAACATTTGAATGACATAAAAATGGTATTCACTTCATTAGATTACCTACAAAAAAACTTGGAATCGGAAAATGTAAAACATAAAAGGGAACCAATAAATTTTCAAGTGCCCCCTGCAGGTAGAGCAAAATTTTCAAGTCCCCCTCTACTACCCCCAAAATTTTCGATTTCCCCTTCCTGAATGAATACCTCCAGCCCCCCCCCCACCTTTTTTTGTGAACGCAGCCTTTGTAAAAAACCTGCAATCGCTATCACTGCTGTACTGTACATATCGCACTATAACGGCACGAAACCTGTTTCAGCATACCAGTTTTTCAAACGAATTAGGGACGATTCAGAATTTACTTCCAGGGGGGGTGGAGGATTTTCAGGGGGGGCCACCCATTTTTCCCAAGAAAATTTAGGGGGGGCCAGACAAAAATACCACAATCTTTTAGGGGGGGGCCAAGGAAAAAAACATCAATTCAATATTTGCCCAGAATTTCTGATCTCTACAAAAGAGAACCATAGACGCTACCTGGGTGACAGATAAACTCAACATGTTTAGTTAAACTCCTTTAGCTGCCAAATTCGGTAATATTCACAGTGGTTTGTTTTATGCATCTATAGCAGTATCTTGTTCTCCTCCCTGAAGCGTTATGAAATGTCCAGTATTTAGCATGTCAATACAAACCATACAGTGAACAGTCAGGGTTGTTTTTGTTGAAAAGAGATCTCAGATCAAGTCCAGACTAGAATTCATTTATCACAATAACAATGGTCATTTATGTTCACACTGGTATGTTGCTAAATACAGCATTGGGTGTTCTATGTAGTGATAGAATAACAAACAAATGCTGATACACAGAGATGAACATTGAACAAATGCTAAAAATTACAGCAAATGTCTTTTTAAGGTTGGGTTTACCTTGTAGCTTGTAAAGCAGTTGAAAGTTGCATGATAAAGAAGTGTTAATTTATGCAAATGTATGCAAATCACCCAATTTCTTGGCTTCTTTTGCCTCCCAATTTCAAAATTTCCAAAGAATTTAACTCCACTCCGGCTGGGTCAAATTTTCTGAAATTTCACATTATGTTTTTTAAATGCTATATAACACAACAACTATCAATTGGTTTTGTTTGGCAATAAAGCTCTTACATTTTTAATAAGAGGCATTTTGAATAAGAGGCATTTTAATTTTGCTGATCATGATTTTAATCAATTATTAGAGTGTCAGTCTTTAAACCCCTACAATTTTAAATGAGGATGGATAATGCCAAATAAAATAGTTGTTTTTTCTACATATACTCTCCTTTCAAGTGAAATATTACATTTCAGAAAATACTGTCTAGATTTTGACTTAAATAAATTTTTATCATTAATACAAAAATTGAGGTTTTTTACCCCAAATATACACCCACTTCATCCTTTGAGTAAACTACTGCTACTGCTACTCTTCTTTTTTGCTCCTTTTTTCTATGTTTCATTCTCATCAATTTTACCCTTTCTAAATTTTTTAAATGTTCTACATAACTTTTTACAGTGCTTACATCTACTATAAACTTTTTGAAAATAAATTTATGGCCGTCTCATCTTCAAGGTGCTTTTCAGCGAATAGTTTTTAATGTTGAAAATAAAAATATTATGTATTACTGTCAAAATATATGGTGAAAAATTTACAAAAGGGTTGATTTTCCAATAATCCTGTATGCGCATCCAGAAGATCATGTGGCACTGCGCCAATGCTATGGTTTCGGATTGTTGAAATATTGTGTACACAAGAAATTTGCTGTAGTCCAAGAAGTGATCTCAGTGTGTATGAGGCTAGGAGAAATGTGGATAGGCTTACACATTGTGTATTGATGCTAATACTTATGTGTCCCATTCATTCTGATATGTATAATCAAAGATTTCACAGTGGCGGCTGGCAGAAAAGGCAAAAAAACAAATTAACATTTATTGTTTCGTGTCATCTGAAAACATGCGCATCATGACTATTTTAAAATTAAAGTTTGTTAAAAAAATTTGAAATATGCATGCTCTGTCAATTTTGAAAAATACTGCTGACAAAATGTGAATTTTGACTTGCACAGGGTTGTCTGCATTTTAATATGAACATTGGATTGTGAATGGAATGAGCAGAATAAAATGTGAATTCATGTTTTGGATAAGGTGTTTTGTCCAAGAAATGTCCTGTAATATTCCTCAGCATTTTTGCTTTCAGTGGCAGCTACTTGGTTTTATGATAACCAAATTAGAAAAAAAAGAGAAAATTAAAACAAGTCGGCTTTCACCAATTTTAATTCCTAATGTTTAAAACTTTCACCGTGAGTCTGCAAATATTCAGCATCATCAAATGAAAATGTATGCTGAACGTGTGCATGTACATGTACATCTCACTTTCCAGAAATATCTGGATATCTGCAAATGATGTACCATTAAACTTCAAGATATATATCACTTTGCCAATTATCTGCTCCCTGATTTTCTGTTCACCATTTCTAACTGACATCTTTGCTTGTCTTTGTGTGCATCATATGTATCAGTGAGACATAACGAAAAAGTATTCATATTTAGTAATTAACTTTTCTTTAGAAATTTACAACCAGATATGTTTATTGCTACCCTTTCCAAAAGTGTGCCTTGCAGTCCCTGCAAATCATTCTTTTTATAGTCACATAACCCTGAAATGATTTGTTACATCATCGATTAATGTCCACTAGGCCCTACAGTTCCTGCAACTTGTTAGACTAGATATGTCTATAATGTACCGTATAAGCATGCATGTATATATTAGGGGGGGGCCATGGAAAAAAAACAGGAAAGATGAGGGGGGCCATAGATTTTTTCTATAATTTACTAGGGGGGCCATGGAAAAAAATCACCGAGAAAATAGAAAATCCTCCACCCTCCCCCTGGAAGTAAATTCTGAATCGTCCCTTATACGTAGATATCCATTTTCATAACAGTTCAAAAGTAAAATACTCAAAGACTTGACAAATTTGTGCATGTTAGACTTTCGATACATTTGCTTTACGCTTGAATTTAGCATGGAGCTTTGGTAGCGCCATGAATTTAGCAAGCGATGCTCGGACAGCGCACAGCGTATCGATGACACTTGGGTCAGGGGTCATCACCAAAAAAGTCAGTGCGTATCCACGGCCAGGTTGAATCATGCCACGGATCGCGGAAATCACGGATCATAAATCCAAATGTTCATGTCTATTACTTAAACAGAACCCTAAAATATAAACACATAATGTTTTGATATGGAGAAACATCTTTTTGTTTCACTGACGATCAAGTTAAATGCTCAAATATCGCGACAAGACTTGCGGATTTGCACAATATGAATGCGGAAGTACGTCGACTGTACTCGGCGGACGAGCGGGCGCCTTCTCTGAAAATCTGTTTCCGATATAACGTCACAATAGCTGAAAAATCTTGCGAATTCATCTTCAAGGAAGCCAATTCACACAAGTTTCTAACATCAGTAAGGATATTTGCTTATTGGCAGCTATACACCATCAACATTTTCGCCGTTCAGGAGTGCCTTACTCGCTCTACCTTGTTAAAAAAGCCGTATGCTTTGGCCGTTTAAATTTACCCATGGAGATCGCCATTGTGAATCTCGCCGCAGAGACTCAAGTTAACCACAGACCGTTGCCGGGAACAAACACACCTGAACGCAGGGCTACTTTTGCACTAATAAACTTCACAAATTAAGGAAGTACATGTTTACTGAGTGTTCCCACTGTAATAAGTTGTGCAAACAATTCTTCTGAACAGCTACACTATCAACTGAAATGGTCACACCTATTTAGACCTAGAACTATAGCAAGAGCGTCCAGCTTTGAATAGCAATTTTACCGACAGGCTGTGAGTAACAGCAGCCATTTTAAACCTAGTTTCCTTCCCAACTGACAACAATCAATAAACTATTTGTAGTTGGTAATTGCGGCCGCCTGCTAGCCGCATCGTAGACTGTGATTTGTGAATATTTTAGTGGGGTGAAGGCGATGTGAGACACCTGAGTGTGGTGAACGCGATAGGCGGGGTGAGTGCTATATAATATCCCGGAATCCCGAGGACACCGCGACATTGCACTTTGATATGATATCCAATATTTACGGCTATTAGACTATACAATACCGAAGTTAAATTGGCTCGACTAGATCTATAAGATGGTGAAATCTCCAATCTATATCGGATATTCACCCTCGATTTGACAGAATCTAGTATCGCCTGGTATCGAAGTTACAGTCGGTCCTTCGCAGTCGGGTTTGTAAGGTAAGGTGATGAAATGTCCGATATATATATATATATATATATATATATATATATATATATATATATATATATATATATATATATATATATATATATATATATATATATATATGATATTTACCCGCGATTTGACAGAATCTAGTATCGCTTAGTATCGAAGTTAGAGTCAGTCCTTGGAAGTCGGATTTGTGAAAACCTGTAAGGTGGTGAAATCTCCGATATATATGTCGGATATTTACCCGCGATTTGACAGAATCTGGTATCGTCTAGTATCGAAGCTAGAGTCAGTCCTGGGAAGTCGGGTTTGACAAGAAGTGTAAGGTGGTGAAATGTCCGATATACATATCGGATATTTACCTGCGTTATGACAGAATCTGGTATCGTTAAGTATGAAAGCTAGAGTCAGTCCTTGGAAGTCGGGTTTGACAAGAAGTGTAAGGTGGTGAAATCTCCGATATATATCGAACATTTACTGGCGATTTGAGAAAATCTAGTATCGTCTAGTAACGAAGCTAGAGTCAGTCCTTGGAAGTCGGGTTCGACCAGAACTGCATGTAAGGTGGTGTATTCTTCGATATATATCGGACATTTACCCGCGATTTGAGAAAATCTAGTATCGTCTATTATAGAAGCTAGAGTCAGTCCTTTGAAGTCGGGTTTGGCAAAACCTGTAATGTGGTGAAATCTCCGATATATACCGGATAGGACCTGCGATTTAACAGAAAGTATATAGTCTAGTGTCGAAGCTAGAGTCAGTCATTGAAAGTCGGGTTTGACCAAAACTGTAAGGTAGTGAAATCTCCGATATCGGATATTTACCCTCGATTTGACAGAATCCAGTATCGTTCAGTATCGAATTTACAGTCAGTCCTTGGAAGTCGGGTTTGACCAGAACTGCAAGGTGGTGTATTCTTCGATATATATCGGATATTTACCCGGGATTTGACAGAATCTAGTATCGTCTAGTATCAATATTGGAGTCCCCAAATCGCTGATAAATATCTGGTAAATATCGGCAATTTCACAGACCTTGTGTGCCGAGGCACAGGGCAAGTCATTCTAGTATTGTGTGCTATTTATATTAGAGTCCCCAAATTCCCGATAAACATGCAGCAAATATATCGACGATTTCACAGATCTGGCGTACCGATGCATAGGGCAAGTCATTCTACTATTGTCTACTATCGATATTAGAGTCCCCGAATCGCTGATAAATAAAGGGTACATTTCGGCGGTCACAGACCGGGCGTGCAATGGCACACAGCAATTACAGTGAAGTTAGATCAAGCTGCAGAACTTCATTAAACAAGGTGTTGTTTTAATAGATGTGTATCAGCGATTTTTATGACATTTACAGCTGGGCTTGATGTGGTCTTGTTTACATTTTTAATCAGGTACATGCTCTCAGTTACACAACACACCAGGGCCACTCCATGCATGTCAGATAGAGAAACATAAACAAATCACCACACCTTGCAATGTCATGTATCTTTCTTTTTTATTAGTGATGAACAAGTGAGCGTGTATTGAGACACCTACATATAAAATTACCCAAATAGCTTCATTTATGATCCTTGACACTCACATATCAGCTGTGCGTAGACCCCAGTAATTGTGCCCTGGCAGGACCTTGTCTCTATTCAGTCGATCACACCGGTCGGCCACCCCTTAAAGCAAGTGGCACACTCCTCTAAGTACTTCCGTGGCAGTATACTCGACAAAGTCACCCGGCATACAAAAGCTGGTCGCCAAAGTTGCCTTAAACAAGGCGCCGATATTAGGGTTCGTGTGACTGCTAGCTGAATTTGACAGCGGGCATTGCAGTCTGTTGTGCCGTCTTTGACTTTCAAGTGTACAATATAACATACATCACTGATCGATCTTCTGACTGACGAGGTTTTACACTGCAGCCTTATGCACATTGTGGCGACTTAACCGATCCAAATGCCTTTCGCAAACTTGAAAGTGCTCGCACTAAGAAAGATATGAGTAAAATTTCAGTTGAATCTGTGTGTTGGTTTTTGAGAAGAAGAGTTTTAATGATTAAATTGCGATTGTCGCTATATCCAATATGGCAAACAAACCACTTGACCGACCCCAACGCCTTTCACAAACTTGAAAGTGCTCACACTAAGGGTGACAGAAGTAAAATTTCAGTTGGATCGGTGCGTTGGTTCTGGAAAGAATAGTTTTAAAGATGAAATTGCAATTTTTCACAAATCCAATATAGCGGCCAAAGCACATGACCGATCCAAATGCCTTTCGAAAATGTAAAAGAACTGCCACTAGGGATAATGAGTGTAAAATTTTAGTTCAATCTGTACATTGGTTCTGGAGAAGAAGATTGCTAAGGATTAAACTGCGATGTACATAAAATCCAATATGGCGGCCAAATTACGTGACCGATCAAAATGTTTTTCTGAAACTTAAAAGGACTACCACTAAGGAAAATAAATGTGAAATTTTAGTTCAATTGGTGTATTTGTTCTGGAGGAGAAGATTTTTAAAAATTGCATTACGATTTCACAAAATCCAATATGGCGGCCAAACCACGTGACCGATCGAAATGTTTTTTGCAAACTTGAAAGAGATCACCCTAAGGATGACTTGAGTAAAATTTGAGCTTAATCGGTGTTTTGGTTCTAGAGAAGAAGATTTTTAAAGATTAAATTACGATTTTTGCAAAATCCAATATGGCGGCCAAACCACGTGACCGATCCAAACGCCTTTTGCAAACTTGAAAGAGATCACACTTAAGATGATATATGTGGAATTTTAGTTGAATCGGTGAATTTGTTCTGGAGAAGAAGATTTTTAGAGATTAAATTGTGATTTCACAAAATCAAATATGGCGACCAAACCACGTGACCGATCAAAATGATTTTTGCAAACTTGAAAGAGATCGTTCAAAGGATGACATGAGTAAAATTTGAGCTTAATCGGTGTTTTGGTTCTGGAGAAGAAGATTTTTAGAAAATTCAATATGGCGGCCAAGGTCACGTGACCGCATGCGATTTTATGTGCAAATTATGAAGACCTTAGGTCATGCTTGCTATACAAAAAAATTCAAATCGACTAGACCCCTAGGTCTTCTGGAGAAGCCATCTTTAGGTTTTTGGAAAATCCAATATGGTCGCCAGGTCACGTGACCAATCAAAATTTCAAGGGTCAGGTGCACGAGTACTAATTAACACCTACTAGCTCTGCAAATTTGAGAAGTTTTCATTCAGCCGTTTAAGAGATCTAGGTCGACAAAGAATCGGCAGAAGAAGAAGAAGAAAAAGAGGAAGAAGAGGAAGTAGTAGAACTTGAGCAATAACAATAGGGTCCCAGCCGGTCGGCTTGGGCCCCTAATTAAAGCTGCAAGCAGCGTTGGCGGGGCCCAAGCGGTGAACATGGTTGAAAAATCTTGCAATAATGATATTATGTGCAAAATTCGAGCTTGAAAAAGTAGGATTTTGAACATCATCTAATAGTTACTGTACGTTTCACTTGGAATTTAATATTTTACGGAAAATCCAATATGGCGGCCAAACCACGAGACCGATTAAAACCTATTTCACAAACTTGAAACACATCACTTTAAAGATGGTATATGCAAAATTTCAGTCAATTCGATGTTTGTTCGGGAGAAGAAGATTTTTAAAGATTAAATCACGATTTTTGAAAATCCAATATGGAGGCCAAACCACGTGACCGATCAAAAGGCCTTTCGCACACTTGAAAGAGATCACACTAAAGATGTTACATGTCAAATTTCAATCGAATCTGTGTATTGGTTCTGGAGTAGAAGATTTTTAAAGATTAAATCACGATTTTCGCAAAATCCAATATGGCGGCCAAACCATGTGACCGATCAAAACGCCTTTCGCAAACTCGAAAGAGATTACACTTAAGATGTTACATGTCAAATTTCAGTCGAATCGGTGTGTTGGTTCTGGAGAAGAAGATTTTCAACAATTAAATCAGATTTTTCGCAAAATCCAATATGGCGGCCAGACCAAGTGACCGATCAAAACGCGTTTCACAAACTTGAAAGAGATCACACTTAAGATGCTACATGTCAAATTTCAGTTGAATCGGTGAGTTTGTTCTGGAGAAGAAGATTTTTGAAGATTAAATCACGATTTTCGCAAAAATCCAATATGGCGGCCAGACCACGTGACCGATTAAAACGCCTTTCGCAAACTTGAAAGAGATCATGCTTAAGATGCTACATGTCAAATTTCGGTTGAATCGGTGTGTTTGTTCTGGAGAAGAAGATTTTTGAAGATTAAATCACGATTTTTGCAAAATCCAATATGGCGGCCAAACCACGTGACCGATCAAAACGCCTTTCGCAAACTTGAAAGAGATCACACTTAAGATGTTACATGTGAAATTTCAGTCAAATCGGTGTTTTGGTTCTGGAGAAGAAGATTTTTAAAGATTAAATCACGATTTTCGCAAAATCCAATATGGCGGCCAAGGTCACGTGACCGCATGCGATTTTATTGGCAAATTCTTAAGACCTTAGGCCATGCTTGCTATACAAAAAATTTCAAATCGACTAGACCCCTGGGTCTTCTGGAGAAGCCATTTTTAGGTTTTTGGAAAATCCAATATGGCCGCCAGGTCACGTGACCAATCGAAATTTGTATACCCAGGTGCACGAGATCTCATAGGTACCTATTAGCCCTGCAAGTTTCAGAAGTTTGCGGTAAGCGGTGGTTGAGTTCTAGGTCGACAAAAAGAGCGGAAGAAGAAGAAGAAAAGAAGAAGAAGTAGAAGAAGAAAGTTGAACTCCTATAAAACCAATAGGGGCCCAGCCGGTCGGCTTGGGCCCCTAATTAAAGCTGCAAGCAGCGTTGGCGGGGCCCAAGCGGTTAACATGGTTGAAAAATCTTGCACTAATGATATTATGTGCAAATTCGAGCTTGCAAAAGTAGGATTTTGAACATCATCTAATAGTTACTGTACAATTCACTTGGAATTTAATATTTTACGGAAAATCCAATATGGCGGCAAAACCATGAGACCGATCAAAATGCCTTTCGCAAACTTGAAAGAGATTACACTCAAGATGTTACACATAAAATTTCAGCTCAATTGGTGTGTTGGTTCTGGAGAAGAAGATTTTTAAAGATTTAATCACGATTTTCACAAAATCCAATATGGTGGCCAAACCACGTGACCAATCAAAATGCCTTTCGCAAACTTGAAAGAGACAACACTTAAGATGTTACATGTCAAATTTAAGTCAATCGGTGTGTTGGTTGTGGAGGAGAAGATTTTTAAAGATTAAATCATGATTTTCGCAAAAATCCAATATTGCGGCCAAACCACGTGACCGATCAAAACGCCTTTCGCAAACTTGAAAGAGACCACACTTAAGATGTTACATGTCAAATTTAAGTCAAATCGGTGTGTTGGTTGTGGAGAAGAAGATTTTTAAAGATTAAATCATGATTTTCGCAAAAATCCAATATGGCGGCCAAACCACGTGACCGATCAAAACGCCTTTCGCAAACTTGAAAGAGATCACACTTAAGATGTTACATGTGAAATTTTAGTCGAATCGGTGTTTTGGTTCTGGAGAAGAAGATTTTTAAAGATTAAATTGGTATTTTTCAAAAATCCAATATTGCGGCCAAGGTCACGTGACCGCATGCGATTTTATTGGCAAATTTTTAAGACCTTAGGCCATGCTTGCTATACAAAAAATTTCAAATCGACTAGACCCCTAGGTTATCTGGAGAAGCCATTTTTAGATTTTTGGAAAATCCAATATGGCCGCCAGGTCACGTGACCAATCAAAATTTGTATACCCAGGTGCACGAGATCTCATAGGTACCTATTAGCCCTGCAAGTTTCAGAAGTTTGCGGTAAGCGGTGTTTGAGTTCTAGGTCGACAAAAAAAGAGCGGAAGAAAAAGAAGAAGAAGAAAGTTGAATTCCTACGAAACCAATAGGGGCCCAGCCGGTAGGCTTGGGCCCCTAATTAAA
The DNA here is from genome assembly GCF_041260155.1 of Ptychodera flava. Lineage (NCBI taxonomy): Eukaryota > Metazoa > Hemichordata > Enteropneusta > Ptychoderidae > Ptychodera > Ptychodera flava. The sequence continues at coordinate 5,404,355 of NC_091934.1, read as the reverse complement.
GCTGCAAGCAGCGTTGGCGGGGCCCAAGTGGTTAACAAGTTTGAAAAATCTTGCACTAATGATATTATGTGCAAAATTCGAGCTTTAAAAAGTAGGATTTTGAACATCATCTAATAGTTACTGTACGTTTCACTTGGAATTTAATATTTTACGGAAAATCCAATATGGCAGCCAAACCACGTGACCGATCCAAACGCCTTTCACTTTTGCAAACTTGAAAGAGATCACACTTAAGATGTTAGATGTCAAATTTCAGCTCAATCGGTGGGTTGGTTGTGGAGAAGGAAATTTTTAAAGAGTAAATCATGATTTTCCTAAAATCCAATATGGCGGCCAAACCACGTGACCGATCAAGATGCCTTTCGCAAACTTGAAAGAGATCACACTTAAGATGTTAGATGTCAAATTTCAGTCGAATCGGTATGTTGATTCTGGAGAAGAAGATTTTTAAAGATTAAATCACGATTTTCGCAAAATCCAATATGGCGGCCAAACTACGTGACCGATCCAAACGCCTTTCGCAAACTTGAAAGAGATCACACTTAAGATGGTACACATAAAATTTCAGCTCAATCGGTGCGTTGGTTAGGGAGAAGAAAATTTTTAAAGATTAAATCATGATTTTCCTAAAATCCAATATGGTGGCCAAACCACATGACCGATCAAAAACGCCTTTCGCAAACTTGAAAGAGATCACACTTAAGATGTTACATGTCAAATTTCAGTCGAAGTGGCGTATTGGTTCTGGAGAAGAAGATTTTTAAAGATTAAATCATGATTTTAGCAAAATCCAATATGGCCGCCAGGTCACGTGACCGATTAAAACGCCTTTCGCAAACTTGAAAGATATCACACTTAAGATGTAACATGTGAAATTTCAGTCGAATCGGTGTGTTGGTTCTGGAGAAGAAGATTTTTAAAGATTAAATCATGATTTTCGCAAAAATCCAATATGGCGGCCAGACCACGTGACCGATCAAATCGCCTTTCGCAAACTTGAAAGAGATCACACTTAAGTTGTTACATGTCAAATTTCAGTCAAATCGGTGTATTGGTTCTGGAGAAGAAGATTTTTGAAGATTAAACACGATTTTCTCAAAATCCAATATGGCGGCCAAACCACGTGACCGATCCAAACACCTTTCGCAAACTTTGAAGAGATCACACTTAAGATGTTACATGTGAAATTTCAGTCGAATCGGTGTATTGGTTCTGGAGAAGAAGATTTTTAAAGATTAAATTGATATTTTCGAAAATCCAATATGGCGGCCAAGGTCACGTGACCGCATGCGATTTTATCGGCAAATTCTTAAGACCTTAGGCCATGCTTGCTATACAAAAAATTTCAAATCGACTAGACCCCTGGGTATTCTGGAAAAGCCATTTTTAGGTTTTTGGAAAATCCAATATGGCCGCCAGGTCACGTGACCAATCAAATTTGTATACCCAGGTGCACGAGATCTCATAGTTACCTATTAGCCCGGCAAGTTTCAGAAGTTTGCGGTAAGCGGTGTTTGAGTTCTAGGTCGACAAAAAAAGAGCGAAGAAGAAGAAGTAGAAGATTAAAGCTGCAAGCAGCGTTGGCGGGGCCCAAGCGGATAACATGGTTGAAAGATCTTGCACTAATGATATTATGTGCAAAATTCGATCTTGGAAAAGTATGATTTTGAACATCATCTCATAGTTACTGTACGTGTCAGTGGGAATTGTATATTCTACTTAAAATCCAATATGGCGGCGAAATATGAAGGATGTAGCACTTGTGGTTACTGAGTTATGGACATATACTCATATTTAAGGGCAAAGGTCATCGAGGTCACGTGACATTTTGTCAAAAAAATTGTAAAGCTTAGTTATCCCAATATACCAAAAATCAGACCTCTAGCTCTATTGGCTAGCTCAGAATTAGATATGCGCATAATTAATGAGGTACAGGATGTGGTGTCATAAGGTCTCCCATCATACCAAATATGAAGGGTGTAGCACTTGTGGTTACTTAGTTATGGACATATATGTATTTTGAAGGTCAAAGGTCATCGAGGTCATGTGACATTTTGTCAAAAAAATTGTATTGCTAAGTTATCCCTATATACCAAAAATCAGACCTCTAGCTCTATTGGCTGGCTCAGAATTACATATGCACATAATTAATGAGGTACAGGATGTGGTGTCATAAGGTCTCCCATCATACCAAATATGAAGGGTGTAGCACTTGTGGTTACTGAGTTATGGACATATACGTATTTTCAAGGTCAAAGGTCATCGAGGTCATGTGACATTTTGTCAAACAAATTGTAATGCTAAGTTATGCCTATATACCAAAAATCAGACCTCTAGCTCTATGGCTGGCTCAAAATTAGATATGCACATAATAAATGAGGTAGAGGATGTGGTGTCATAAGGTCTCCCATCATACCAAATATGAAGGCTGTAGCACTTGTGGTTACTGAGTTATTGATTTATACGTATATTCAAGGTCAAAGGTCATCGAAGTCACGTGACATTATGTCAAAAAAAATGTCTTGCTAAGTTATCCCTATATACCAAAAATCAGACCTCTAGCTCTATTGGCTGGCTCAGAATTAGATATGCGCATAATTAATGAGGTACAGGATGTGGTGTCATAAGGTCTCCCATCATACCAAATATGAAGGGTGTAGCACTTGTGGTTACTGAGTTATGGACATATACGTATTTTCAAGGTCAAAGGTCATCGAGGTCATGTGACATTTTGTCAAAAAAATTGTATTGCTAAGTTATCCCTATATACCAAAAATAAGACCTTTAGCTCTATTGGCTGGCTCAGAATTACATATGCGCATAATTAATGAGGTACAGGATATGGTGTCATAAGGTCTCCCATCATACCAAATATGAAGGGTGTAGCACTTGTGGTTACTGAGTTATGGACATATACGTATATTCAAGGTCAAAGGTTATCGAGGTCACGTGACATTTTGTCAAAAAAATTGTATTGCTAAGTTATCCCTATATACCAAAAATCAGACCTCTAGCTCTATTGGCTGGCTCAGAATTAGATATGCGCATAATTAATGAGGTACAGGACGTGGTGTCATAAGGTCTCCCATCATACCAAATATGAAGGCTGTAGCACTTGTGGTTACTGAGTTATGGACATATACGTATATTCAAGGTCAAAGGTCATCGAGGTCACGTGACGTTATGTCAAAAAAATTGTATTGCTAAGTTATCCCTATATACCAAAAATCAGACCTCTAGCTCTATTGACTGGCTCAGAATTAGATATGCGCATAATTAATGAGGTACAGGATGTGGTGTCATAAGGTCTCCCATCATACCAAATATGAAGGGTGTAGCACTTGTGGTTACTGAGTTATGGACATATACGTATATTCAAGGTCAAAGGTCATCGAGGTCACGTGACATTATGTCAAAAAATTGTATTGCTAAGTTATCTCTATATACCAAAAATAAGACCTGTAGCTCCATTGGCTGGCTCAGAATTAGATATGCGCATAATTAATGAGGTACAGGATGTGGTGTCATAAGGTCTCCCATCATACCAAAAATGAAGGCTGTAGCATTTGTGGTTACTGAGTTATGGGCATATACGTATATTCAAGGTCAAAGGTCATCGAGGTCACGTGACATTATGTCAAAAAAATTGTATTGCTAAGTTATCCATTTATACCAAAAATCAGACCTCTAGCTCTATTGGCTGGCTCAGAATTAGATATGCGCATAATTAATGAGTTACAGGATGTGGTGTCATAAGGTCTCCCATCATACCAAATATGAAGGATGTAGCACTTGTGGTTCCTAAGTTATGGACATATATGTATATTTGAGGTCAAAGGTCATCGAAGTCATGTGACATTTTGTTAAAAAAATTGTTTTTCGTAGTTATCCCTATATACCAAAAATCTGACCTCTTGCTCTATTAGATTGCCTAGTATTAGATATGACTCTTACATAGGCCAGAATAAGCCATTTGTATAGCTTTGCTGCAGAGGTATAGGGGAGGTCAAAGGTCATTGAAAAATCAGAAAAATAATACTTTAAAAATCTTCTTCTCAAAAACTGCCAGGTTAATTTCCTTGAAATTTATTATAGAGCATCTAGTAGTATGGCCTATAAAGTTTGCGAAAAGATTTTGGTGTTAGTTCTGGAGAAGAAGATTTTTGAAGATTAAATTGGTATTTTTCAAAAATCCAATATGGCGGCCAAATCATGTGACCGATCCAAATGTCTTTCGCAAACTTAAAAGAGGTCACTCTAAGGATGACATGAGTAAAATTTCAGTTAAATCGGTGTGTTTGTTCTGGACAAGAAGATTTTTAATGATTAAATTGCGATTTTCGTAAAATCCAAGATGGCGGCCAAATCATGTGACCGATCCAAATGTCTTTCGCAAACTTGAAACAGATCACTCTAAGGATGACATGAGTCAAATTTCAGTTAAATCGGTGTGTTGGTTCTGAAGAAGAAGATTTTCGATGATTAAATTGTGATTTTCGTAAATTCCAAGATGGCGGCCAAATCACGTGACCGATCGAAACGCCTTTCGCAAACTTGAAAGAGATCCTCCTAGGGAAGACATGAGTAAAATTTGAGTTAAATCGGTGCGTTGGTTCTGGAGAAGAAGATTTTCAATGATTAAATTGTGATTTTCGTAAAATCCAAGATGGCCGCCAAATCACGTGACCGATCAAAACGCCTTTCGCAAACTTGAAAGAGATCCTCCTAGGGATGACATGAGTAAAATTTCAGCTAAATCTGTATGTTGGTTCTGGAGAAGAAGATTTTTAAAATTAAATTGGTATTTTTCGCAAATCCAATATGGCCGCCACATCGCGCGACTATTCGAAATTTCTATACCCAGGTGCACGAGATCTCATAGGTACCTATTAGCCCTGCAAGTTTCAGAAGTTTGCGGTAAGCGGTGCTTGAGTTCTAGGTCGACAAAAAAAGAGCGGAAGAAGAAGAAGAAGTAGAAGAAGAAGAAGAAGAAGAAGAAGAAAGTTGAACTCCTATAAAACCAATAGGGGCCCAGCCGGTAGGCTTGGGCCCCTAATTAAAGCTGCAAGCAGCGTTGGCGGGGCCCAAGCGGATAACATGGTTGAAAGATCTTGTACTAATGATATTATGTGCAAAATTCGATCTTGGAAAAGTATGATTTTGAACATCATCTCATAGTTACTGTACGTGTCAGTGGGAATTGCATGTTTTACGTAAAATCCAATATGGCGGCCAAATATGAAGGGTGTAGCACTTGTGGTTTGTGAATATTGACATATACTCATATTTAAGGGCAAAGGTCATCGAGGTCACGTGATATTTTGTCAAAAAAATTGTAATGCTAAGTTATCCCTATTTACCAAAAATCAGACCTCTAGCTCTATTGGCTGGCTCAGAATTAGATATGCGCATAATTAATGAGGTACAGGATGTGGTGTCATAAGGTCTCCCATCATACCAAATATGAAGGCTGTAGCACTTGTGGTTACTGAGTTATTGACATATACGTATATTCAAGGTCAAAGGTCATGAAGGTCACGTGACATTTTGTCAAAAAATTGTATTGCTAAGTTATCCCGATATACCAAAAATCAGACCTCTAGCTCTATTGGCTGGCTCAGAATTAGATATGCGCATAATTAATGAGGTACAGGATGTGGTGTCATAAGGTCTCCCATCACACCAAATATGAAGGGTGTAGCACTTGTGGTTACTGAGTTATGGACATATACGTATATTCAAGGTCAAAGGTCATCGAGGTCACGTGATATTTTGTCAAAAAAATTGTATTGCTAAGTTATCCCTATATACCAAAAATCAGACCTCTAGCTCTATTGGCTGGCTCAGAATTAGATATGCGCATAATTAATGAGGTACAGGATGTGGGGTCATAAGGTCTCCCATCATACCAAATATGAAGGCTGTAGCACTTGTGGTTACTGAGTTATGGACATATACGTATATTCAAGGTCAAAGGTCATGAAGGTCACGTGACATTTTGTCAAAAAATTGTATTGCTAAGTTATCCCTATATACCAAAAATCAGACCTTTAGCTCTATTGGCTGGCTGAGAATTAGATATGCGCATAATTAATGAGGTACAAGATGTAGTGTCATAAGGTCTCCCATCATACCAAATATGAAGGCTGTAGCACTTGTGGTTACTGAGTTATGGACATATACTCATATTTAAGGTCAAAGGTCATCGAGGTCACATGACATTTTGTCAAAAAAATTGTATTGCTAAGTTTTGCCTATATACCAAAAATCAGACCTCTAGCTCTATTGGCTGGCTCAGAATTAGATATGCGCATAATTAATGAGGTACAGGATGTGGTGTCATAAGGTCTCCCATCATACCAAATATGAAGGGTGTAGCACTTGTGGTTACTGAGTTATGGACATATACGTATATTCAAGGTCAAAGGTCATCGAGGTCACGTGACATTTTGTCAAAAAAATTGTATTGCTAAGTTATCCCTATATACCAAAAATCAGACCTTTAGCTCTATTGGCTGGCTCAGAATTACATATGCGCATAAAATCCAAGATGGCTGCCAAATCATGTGACCAATCCAAATGTCTTTCGCAAACTTAAAAGAGATCACTCTAAGGATGACATGAGTAAAATTTCAGTTAAATCGGTGTGTTTGTTCTGGAGAAGAAGATTTTTAATGATTAAATTGCGATTTTCGTAAAATCCAAGATGGCGGCCAAATCACGTGACCGATCCAAACGTCTTTCGCAAACTTGAAAGAGATCACTCTAAGGATGACATGAGTAAAATTTCAGCTAAATCTGTATGTTGGTTCTGGAGAAGAAGATTTTTAAAATTAAATCGGTATTTTTCGCAAATCCAATATGGCCACCAGGTCGCGTGACTATTCGAAATTTCTATACCCAGGTGCACGAGATCTCATAGGTACCTATTAGCCCTGCAAGTTTCAGAAGTTTGCGGTAAGCGGTGATTGAGTTCTAGGTCGACAAAAAAGAGCGGAAGAAGAAGAAGAAGAAGAAGAAGAAGAAGAGAAGAATATTGAACTCCTATAAAACCAATAGGGGCCCAGCCGGTAGGCTTGGGCCCCTAATTAAAGCTGCAAGCAGCTTTGGCGGGGCCCAAGCGGTTAATCATGTGACCGATCCAAATGTCTTTTATAAACTTGAAAGACATAAGCCTAAGGATGACCTGAGTAACATTTCAACTGAACTGGTGTTTTACTTCTCAGAAGAAGCTTTTTAAAGAGTAAATTGGTATTTTTCGAAAATCCAATATGGCGGCCAAATCACGTGACCGATCACAATGCCTTTCGCAAACTTGAAAGAGATCACACTTTAGATGTTACTTGTCAAATTTCAGTCCAATCGGTGCATTGGTTCTGGAGAAGAAGATTTTTAAAGATTAAATCACGATTTTCGCAAAATCCAATATGGCGGCCAAACCACGTGACCGATCAAACACCTTTCGCAAACTTGAAAGAGATCAAACTTAAGATGTAACATGTAAAATTTCAGTCGAGTAGGTGTGTTGGTTCTGGAGAAGAAGATTTTTAAAGATTAAATCACGATTTTCGCATAATCCAATATGGCGGCCAGACCACGTGACCGACCAAAACGCCCTTTGCAAACTTGAAAGAGATCACACTTAAGATGTTACATGTCTAATTTCAGTGGAATCGGTGTGTTGGTTCTGGAGAAGAAGATTTTTAAAGATTAAATCACGATTTTCGCAAAATCCAATATGGCGGCCAAACCACGTGACCGATCAAAACGCCTTTCGCAAACTTGAAAGAGATCACACTTAAGATGTAACATGTAAAATTTCAGTCGAGTAGGTGTGTTGGTTCTGGAGAAGAAGATTTTTAAAGATTAAATCACGATTTTCGCAATAATCCAATATGGCGGCCAGACCACGTGACCGATCAAAACGCCCTTTGCAAACTTGAAAGAGATCACACTTAAGATGTCACATGTAAATTTTCAGTTGAATCGGTGTGTTGGTTCTCGAGAAGAAGATTTTTAAAGATTAAATCACGATTTTCTTAAAATCCAATATGGCGGCCAAGGTCACGTGACCGCAAGCGATTTTATTCGCCAATTTTTAAGACCTTAGGTCATGTTTGCTATGTAAAAATTTCAAACTGACTAGACCCCTAGGTCAGCAGAAAAAGGCATTTTTAGGTTTTTGGAAAATCCAATATGGCCGCCAGGTCACGTGATCAATCACAATTTTAAGGATAACATGCACTAGTACCCATTAGTACCTATTAGCCCTGTAAGTTTGAGAACTTAACGTTAAGCGGTTCCTGAGATCAAGAGGGGCAAAAAAGCGGTGGAAGAAGAGGAAGAAGAAGCGGAAGAAGAAGAAGAAGAATAATATTGAACTCCTACGAACCAATAGGGGCCCAGCCGGTAGGCTTGGGCCCCTAATTAAAGCTGCAAGCAGCGTTGGCGGGGCCCAAGCGGTTGACAAGGTTGAAAAATCTTGCACTAATGATATTATGTGCAAAAATCGAGCTTTAAAAAGTAGGATTTTGAACATCATCTAATAGTTTACTGTACGTTTCACTTGGAATTTAATATTTTACGGAAAATCCAATATGGCGGCCAACCACGTGACCGATCCAAACGCCTTTCACTTTTGCAAACTTGAAAGAGATCACACTTAAGATGTTACACATAAAATTTCAGCTCAATCAGTGTGTTTGTTGTGGAGAAGAAAATTTTTATAGATTAAATCATGATTTTCCTAAAATCCAATATGGCGGCCAAACCACGTGACCGATCAAGATGCCTGTCGCAAACTTGAAAGAGATCACACATAAGATGTTACATGTGAAATTTCAGTTGAATCGGTGTGTTGGTTCTGGAGAAGAAGATTTTTAAAGATTAAATCACGATTTTCGCAAAATCCAATATGGCGGCCATTCCACGTGACCGATCAAGATGCCTTTCGCAAACTTGAAAGAGATCACACTTAAGATGTTATACATAAAATTTCAGCTCAATCGTGGGTTGGTTGTGGAGAAGGAAATTTTAAAGAGTAAATCATGATTTTCCTAAAATCCAATATGGCGGCCAAACCATGTGACCGATCAAGATGCCTTTCGCAAACTTGAAAGAGATCACACTTAAAATGTTAGATGTCAAATTTCAGTCGAATCGGTATGTTGATTCTGGAGAAGAAGATTTTTAAAGATTAAATCACGATTTTCGCAAAATCCAATATGGCGGCCAACTACGTGACCGATCCAAACGCCTTTCGCAAACTTGAAAGAGATCACACTTAAGATGTTACACATAAAATTTCAGCTCAATCGGTGCGTTGGTTAGGGAGAAGAAAATTTTTAAAGATTAAATCATGATTTTCCTAAAATCCAATATGGTGGCCAAACCACATGACCGATCAAAAACGCCTTTCACAAACTTGAAAGAGATCACACTTAAGATGTTACATGTCAAATTTCAGTCAAAGTGGCGTATTGGTTCTGGAGAAGAAGATTTTTAAAGATTAAATCATGATTTTAGCAAATCCAATATGGCCACCAGGTCACGTGACCGATTAAAACGCCTTTCGCAAACTTGAAAGATATCACACTTAAGATGTAACATGTGAAATTTCAGTTGAATCGGTGTGTTTGGTTCTGGAGAAGAAGATTTTTAAAGATTAAATCATGATTTTCGCAAAAATCCAATATGGCGGCCAGACCACGTGACTGATCAAAATGCCTTTCGCAAACTTGAAAGAGATCACACTTAAGATGTTACATGTCAAATTTCAGTCAAATCGGTGTATTGGGTTCTGGAGAAGAAGATTTTTGAAGATTAAACACGATTTTCTCAAAATCCAATATGGCGGCCAAACCACGTGACCGATCAAAACGCCTTTCGCAAACTTGAAAGAGATCACACTTAAGATGTTACATGTGAAATTTCAGTCGAATCGGTGTATTGGTTCTGGAGAAGAAGATTTTTAAAGATTAAATTGATATTTTCGAAAATCCAATATGGCGGCCAAGGTCACGTGACCGCATGCGATTTTATCGGCAAATTCTTAAGACCTTAGGCCATGCTTGCTATACAAAAAATTTCAAATCGACTAGACCCCTGGGTATTCTGGAAAAGCCATTTTTAGGTTTTTGGAAATTCCAATATGGCCCCAGGTCACGTGACCAATCAAAATTTGTATACCCAGGTGCACGAGATCTCATAGTTACCTATTAGCCCTGCAAGTTTCAGAAGTTTGCGGTAAGCGGTGTTTGAGTTCTAGGTCGACAAAAAAAGAGCGGAAGAAGAAGAAGAAGTAGAAGAAGAAAGTTGAATTCCTATAAAACCAATAGGGGCCCAGCCGGTAGGCTTGGGCCCCTAATTAAAGCTGCAAGCAGCGTTGGCGGGGCCCAAGCGGATAACATGGTTGAAAGATCTTGTACTAATGATATTATGTGCAAAATTCGATCTTGGAAAAGTATGATTTTGAACATCATCTCATAGTTACTGTACGTGTCAGTGGGAATTGCATGTTTTACGTAAAATCCAATATGGCGGCCAAATATGAAGGGTGTAGCACTTGTGGTTTGTGAATATTGACATATACTCATATTTAAGGGCAAAGGTCATCGAGGTCACATGACATTTTGTCAAAAAAATTGTATTGCTAAGTTATGCCTATATACCAAAAATCAGACCTCTAGCTCTATTGGCTGGCTCAGAATTAGATATGCGCATATTTAATGAGGTACAGGATGTGGTGTCATAAGGTCTCCCATCATACCAAATATGAAGGGTGTAGCACTTGTGGTTACTGAGTTATGGACATATACGTATTTTCAAGGTCAAAGGTCATTGAGGTCATGTGACAATTTGTCAAAAATATTGTATTGCTAAGTTATACCTATATACCAAAAATCAGACCTCTAGCTCTATTGGCTGGCTCAGAATTAGATATGCGCATAATTAATGAGGTACAGGATGTGGTGTCGTAAGGTCTCCCATCATACCAAATATGAAGGGTGTAGCACTTGTGGTTACTGAGTTATGAACATATACGTATATTCAAGGTCAAAGGTTATCGAGGTCACGTGACATTTTGTCAAAAAAATTGTATTGCTAAGTTATGCCTATATACCAAAAATCAGACCTCTAGCTCTATTGGCTGGCTTAGAATTAGATATGCGCATATTTAATAAGGTACAGGATGTGGTGTCATAAGGTCTCCCATCATACCAAATATGAAGGGTGTAGGACTTGTGGTTACTGAGTTATGGACATATACGTATTTTCAAGGTCAAAGGTCATTGAGGTCACGTGACAATTTGTCAAAAAAATTGTATAGCTAAGTTATACCTATATACCAAAATCAGACCTCTAGCTCTATTGGCTGGCTCAGAATTAGAAATGCGCATAATTAATGAGGTACAGGATGTGGTGTCATAAGGTCTCCCATCATACCAAATATGAAGGGTGTAGCACTTGTGGTTACTGAGTTATGGACATATACGTATTTTCAAGGTCAAAGGTTATCGAGGTCACGTGACAATTTGTCAAAAAAATTGTATTGCTAAGTTATGCCTATATACCAAAAACAGACCTTTAGCTCTATTGGCTGGCTCAGAATTAGATATGCGCATAAAATCCAAGATGGTGGCCAAATCATGTGACCGATCCGAATGTCTTTCGCAAACTTGAAGGAGATCACTCTCAGGATGACATGAGTAAAATTTCAGCTCAATCTGTATGTTGGTTCTGGAGAAGAAGATTTTTAAAATTAAATCGGTATTTTTCGCAAATCCAATATGGCCGCCAGGTCGCGCGACTATTCGAAATTTCTATACCCAGGTGCACGAGATCTCATTGGTACCTATTAGCCCTGCAAGTTTCAGAAGTTTGCGGTAAGCGGCGTAGGCGGGGCCCAAGCGGTTAACAAGGTTGAAAAATCTTGCACTAATGATATTATGTGCAAAAATCGAGCTTTAAAAAGTAGGATTTTGAACATCATCTAATAGTTACTGTACGTTTCACTTGGAATTTAATATTTTACGGAAAATCCAATATGGCAGCCAAACCACGTGACCGATCCAAACGCCTTTCACTTTTGCAAACTTGAAAGAGATCACACTTAAGATGTTACACATAAAATTTCAGCTCAATCAGTGTGTTTGTTGTGGAGAAGAAAATTTTTATAGATTAAATCATGATTTTCCTAAAATCCAATATGGCGGCCAAACCACGTGACCGATCAAGATGCCTTTCGCAAACTTGAAAGAGATCACACATAAGATGTTACATGTGAAATTTCAGTTGAATTGGTGTGTTGGTTCTGGAGAAGAAGTTTTTTAAAGATTAAATCACGATTTTCGCAAAATCCAATATGGCGGCCATTCCACGTGACCGATCAAGATGCCTTTCGCAAACTTGAAAGAGATCACACATAAGATGTTACATGTGAAATTTCAGTTGAATCGGTGTGTTGGTTCTGGAGAAGAAGATTTTTAAAGATTAAATCACGATTTTCGCAAAATCCAATATGGCGGCCAGACCACGTGACTGATCAAAATGCCTTTCGCAAACTTGAAAGAGATCACACTTAAGATGTTACATGTCAAATTTCAGTCAAATCGGTGTATTGGTTCTGGAGAAGAAGATTTTTGAAGATTAAACACGATTTTCTCAAAATCCAATATGGCGGCCAAACCACGTGACCGATCCAAACGCCTTTCGCAAACTTTGAAGAGATCACACTTAAGATGTTACATGTGAAATTTCAGTCGAATCGGTGTATTGGTTCTGGAGAAGAAGATTTTTAAAGATTAAATCATGATTTTCCTAAAATCCAATATGGCGGCCAAGGTCACGTGACCGCATGCGATTTTATCGGCAAATTCTTAAGACCTTAGGCCATGCTTGCTATACAAAAAATTTCAAATCGACTAGACCCCTGGGTATTCTGGAAAAGCCATTTTTAGGTTTTTGGAAATTCCAATATGGCCGCCAGGTCACGTGACCAATCAAAATTTGTATACCCAGGTGCACGAGATCTCATAGTTACCTATTAGCCCTGCAAGTTTCAGAAGTTTGCGGTAAGCGGTGTTTGAGTTCTAGGTCGACAAAAAAAGAGCGGAAGAAGAAGAAGAAGTAGAAGAAGAAAGTTGAATTCCTATAAAACCAATAGGGGCCCAGCCGGTAGGCTTGGCCCCTAATTAAAGCTGCAAGCAGCGTTGGCGGGGCCCAAGCGGATAACATGGTTGAAAGATCTTGTACTAATGATATTATGTGCAAAATTCGATCTTGGAAAAGTATGATTTTGAACATCATCTCATAGTTACTGTACTTGTCAGTGGGAATTGCATGTTTTACGTAAAATCCAATATGGCGGCCAAATATGAAGGGTGTAGCACTTGTGGTTTGTGAATATTGACATATACTCATATTTAAGGGCAAAGGTCATCGAGGTCACATGACATTTTGTCAAAAAATTGTATTGCTAAGTTATGCCTATATACCAAAAATCAGACCTCTAGCTCTATTGGCTGGCTCAGAATTAGATATGCGCATAATTAATGAGGTACAGGATGTGGTGTCATAAGGTCTCCCATCATACCAAATATGAAGGGTGTAGCACTTGTGGTTACTGAGTTATGGACATATACGTATTTTCAAGGTCAAAGGTCATTGAGGTCATGTGACAATTTGTCAAAATATTGTATTGCTAAGTTATACCTATATACCAAAATCAGACCTCTAGCTCTATTGGCTGGCTCAGAATTAGAAATGCGCATAATTAATGAGGTACAGGATGTGGTGTCGTAAGGTCTCCCATCATACCAAATATGAAGGGTGTAGCACTTGTGGTTACTGAGTTATGAACATATACGTATTTTCAAGGTCAAAGGTTATCGAGGTCACGTGACAATTTGTCAAAAAAATTGTATTGCTAAGTTATGCCTATATACCAAAAATCAGACCTCTAGCTCTATTGGCTGGCTCAGAATTAGATATGCGCATATTTAATAAGGTACAGGATGTGGTGTCATAAGGTCTCCCATCATACCAAATATGAAGGGTGTAGGACTTGTGGTTACTGAGTTATGGACATATACGTATTTTCAAGGTCAAAGGTCATTGAGGTCACGTGACAATTTGTCAAAAAAATTGTATTGCTAAGTTATACCTATATACCAAAATCAGACCTCTAGCTCTATTGGCTGGCTCAGAATTAGAAATGCGCATAATTAATGAGGTACAGGATGTGGTGTCATAAGGTCTCCCATCATACCTGAAGGGTGTAGCACTTGTGGTTACTGAGTTATGGACATATACGTATTTTCAAGGTCAAAGGTTATCGAGGTCACGTGACAATTTGTCAAAAAAATTGTATTGCTAAGTTATGCCTATATACCAAAATCAGACCTTTAGCTCTATTGGCTGGCTCAGAATTAGATATGCGCATAAAATCCAAGATGGTGGCCAAATCATGTGACCGATCCGAATGTCTTTCGCAAACTTGAAGGAGATCACTCTCAGGATGACATGAGTAAAATTTCAGCTCAATCTGTATGTTGGTTCTGGAGAAGAAGATTTTTAAAATTAAATCGGTATTTTTCGCAAATCCAATATGGCCGCCAGGTCGCGCGACTATTCGAAATTTCTATACCCAGGTGCACGAGATCTCATTGGTACCTATTAGCCCTGCAAGTTTCAGAAGTTTGCGGTAAGCGGCGTTGGCGGGGCCCAAGCGGTTAACAAGGTTGAAAATCTTGCACTAATGATATTATGTGCAAAAATCGAGCTTTAAAAAGTAGGATTTTGAACATCATCTAATAGTTACTGTACGTTTCACTTGGAATTTAATATTTTACGGAAAATCCAATATGGCAGCCAACCACGTGACCGATCCAAACGCCTTTCACTTTTGCAAACTTGAAAGAGATCACACTTAAGATGTTACACATAAAATTTCAGCTCAATCAGTGTGTTTGTTGTGGAGAAGAAAATTTTTATAGATTAAATCATGATTTTCCTAAAATCCAATATGGCGGCCAAACCACGTGACCGATCAAGATGCCTTTCGCAAACTTGAAAGAGATCACACATAAGATGTTACATGTGAAATTTCAGTTGAATCGGTGTGTTGGTTCTGGAGAAGAAGTTTTTTAAAGATTAAATCACGATTTTCGTAAAATCCAATATGGCGGCCATTCCACGTGACCGATCAAGATGCCTTTCGCAAACTTGAAAGAGATCACACATAAGATGTTACATGTGAAATTTCAGTTGAATCGGTGTGTTGGTTCTGGAGAAGAAGATTTTTAAAGATTAAATCACGATTTTCGCAAAATCCAATATGGCGGCCAAACCACGTGACCGATCCAAACGCCTTTCACTTTTGCAAACTTGAAAGAGATCACACTTAAGATGTTACACATAAAATTTCAGCTCAATCGGTGGGTTGGTTGTGGAGAAGGAAATTTTTAAAGAGTAAATCATGATTTTCCTAAAATCCAATATGGCGGCCAAACCATGTGACCGATCAAGATGCCTTTCGCAAACTTGAAAGAGATCACACTTAAGATGTTAGATGTCAAATTTCAGTCGAATCGGTATGTTGATTCTGGAGAAGAAGATTTTTAAAGATTAAATCACGATTTTCGCAAAATCCAATATGGCGGCCAAACTACGTGACCGATCCAAACGCCTTTCGCAAACTTGAAAGAGATCACACTTAAGATGTTACACATAAAATTTCAGCTCAATCGGTGCGTTGGTTAGGGAGAAGAAAATTTTTAAAGATTAAATCATCATTTTCGCTAAAATCCAATATGGCGGCCAACCACATGACCGATCAAAAACGCCTTTCGCAAACTTGAAAGAGATCACACTTAATGAAGATAACTTAAGATGTTACATGTCAAATTTCAGTAGAATCGGTGTATTGGTTCTGGAGAAGAAGATTTTTAAAGATTAAATCATGATTTTAGCAAAATCCAATATGGCCACCAGGTCACGTGACCGATTAAAACGCTTTCGCAAACTTGAAAGATATCACACTTAAGATGTACATGTGAAATTTCAGTCGAATCGGTGTGTTGGTTCTGGAGAAGAAGATTTTTAAAGATTAAATCATGATTTTCGCAAAAATCCAATATGGCGGCCAGACCACGTGACTGATCAAAACGCCTTTCGCAAACTTGAAAGAGATCACACTTAAGATGTTACATGTCAAATTTCAGTCAAATCGGTGTGTTGGTTCTGGAGAAGAAGATTTTTGAAGATTAAATCACGATTTTCTCAAAATCCAATATGGCGGCCAAAACACGTGACCGATCCAAACGCCTTTCGCAAACTTGGAAGAGATCACACTTAAGATGTTACATGTGAAATTTCAGTCGAATCGGTGTTTTGGTTCTGGGGAAGAAGATTTTTAAAGATTAAATTGATATTTTCAAAAATCCAATATGGCGGCCAAGGTCACGTGACCGCATGCGATTTTATCGGCAAATCTTAAGACTTCAGGCCATGCTTGCTATACAAAAAATTTCAAATCGACTAGACCCCTGGGTATTCTGGAAAAGCCATTTTTAGGTTTTTGGAAAATCCAATATGGCCGCCAGGTCACGTGACCAATCAAAATTTGTATACCCAGGTGCACGAGATCTCATAGGTACCTATTAGCCCTGCAAGTTTCAGAAGTTTGCGGTAAGCGGTGTTTGAGTTCTAGGTCGACAAAAAAGAGCGGAAGAAGAAGAAGAAGTAGAAGAAGAAAGTTGAATTCCTATAAAACCAATAGGGGCCCAGCCGGTAGGCTTGGGCCCCTAATTAAAGCTGCAAGCAGCGTTGGCGGGCCCAAGCGGATAACATGGTTGAAAGATCTTGTACTAATGATATTATGTGCAAAATTCGATCTTGGAAAAGTATGATTTTGAACATCATCTCATAGTTACTGTACGTGTCAGTGGGAATTGCATGTTTTACGTAAAATTCAATATGGCGGCCAAATATGAAGGGTGTAGCACTTGTGGTTTGTGAATATTGACATATACTCATATTTAAGGGCAAAGGTCATCGAGGTCACGTGATATTTTGTCAAAAAAATTGTAATGCTAAGTTATCCCTATATACCAAAAATCAGACCTCTAGCTCTATTGGCTGGCTCAGAATTAGATATGCGCATAATTAATGAGGTACAGGATGTGGTGTCATAAGGTCTCCCATCATACCAAATATGAAGGGTGTAGCACTTGTGGTTACTGAGTTATGGACATATACGTATATTCAAGGTCAAAGGTCATTGAGGTCACGTGACATTTTGTCAAAAAAATTGTATTGCTAAGTTATCCCTATATACCAAAAATCAGACCTCTAGCTCTATTGGCTGGCTCAGAATTAGATATGCACATAATTAATGAGGCACAGGATGTGGTGTCATAAGGTCTCCCATCATACGAAATATGAAGGGTGTAGCACTTTTGGTTACTGAGTTATGGACATATACGTATATTCAAGGTCAAAGGTCACCGAGGTCACGTGATATTATGTGAAAAAATTTGTATTGCTAAGTTATCCCTATATACCAAAAATCAGACCTCTAGCTCTACTGGCTGGATCAGAATTAGATATGCACATAGTTAATGAGGTACAGGATATGGTGTCATAAGGTCTGCCATCATACCAAATATGAAGGGTGTAGCACTTTTGGTGAAACTTGAAAGAGATCGCTCTAAGAATGACATGAGTAAAATTTCAGTTAATCGGTGTGTTTGTTCTGGAGAAGAAGATTTTTAATGATTAAATTGCGATTTTCGTAAAATCAAAGATGGCGGCCAAATCACGTGACCGATCCAAACGTCTTTCGCAAACTTGAAAGAGATCATTCTAAGGATGACATGAGTAAAATATCAGTTAAATCGGTGTGTTGGTTCTGGAGAAGAAGATTTTTAATGATTAAATTTCGATTTTCGTAAAATCCAAGATGGCGGCCAAATCACGTGACCGATCCAAACTTCTTTCGCAAACTTGAAAGAGATCACTCTAAGGATGACATGAGTAAAATTTAAGTTAAATCGGTGTGTTGGTTCTGGAGAAGAAGATTTTAATGATTAAATTGCAATTTTCATAAAATCCAAGATGGCGGCCGAATCACGTGACCGATCCAAACGCCTTTCGCAAACTTGAAAGAGATCGCTCTAAGAATGACATGAGTAAATTTCAGTTAAATCGGTGTGTTGGTTCTGGAGAAGAAGATTTTTAATGATTAAATTGGATTTTCGTAAAATCCAAGATGGCGGCCAAATCACGTGACCGATCCTAACGTCTTTCGCAAACTTGAAAGAGATCACTCTAAGGATGCCATGAGTAAAATTTCATCTAAATCGGTGCGTTGGTTCTGGAGAAGAAGATTTTTAAAATTAAATCAGTATTTTTCGAAAATCCAATATGGCCGCCAGGTCACGTGACCAATGAAAATTTGTATACCCAGGTGCACGAGATCTCATAGAAATTGACTAATCACAGGGCCAGGTTACTTATCCATGTGACCCCATACATATATCATCTAAAAAACAAAAACTTTGCTTGGCAACCCTAACATCAAAATGTTTTGACTCTCCAGAAGACAATTTGTTATTGTACTCTACAATATCTGATACATGCAATATTTATTTTCAAACGAGATCAAAATCCTAAATATTTATAATGGTGTATTTCCCCTCTTATCACTTAACATCGAACTCAGTTTAAGTTTGAAC
This sequence comes from Ptychodera flava, assembly GCF_041260155.1. Taxonomy (NCBI): domain Eukaryota; kingdom Metazoa; phylum Hemichordata; class Enteropneusta; family Ptychoderidae; genus Ptychodera; species Ptychodera flava. The sequence continues at coordinate 5,385,618 of NC_091934.1, read as the reverse complement.
CCATCTAAAGTGCGGTACGTACCAATGACTTGATTCAATTCGTATACTGCCACTAGACGTAGCCGGCCCTGCGTACAACGCTGTATGTTCCTGGCGTTACACGGATGGGAGGACGTATAGCGCCGGACACACACTATTGTACGCAGGGCTACCACTTGACGCAGCTGAACACTTGGATGAAACTATGGACAATTGAAGGCTGTATTTTTTTCACTAAAAGAATTCCTTCGCGGACTGTTCTATAAGTCGCCATGCATGAGATCGTTATATTCTTGGTACGTATACAAAGCTAAAACGTCGGAATTTCCAAAATAGAAGTAGGCCGCGATGCATGTAAGGAAATGCCGAGTGTCCCCCAATGTCCCCCAAGGCGCAACGGCCATAAAATGCTGGCCTTTGTGTCCACCAATTGTTCATCGACAGTGTTGTTCACGTGGGATGAAAAAATCGGCCGAAAAAGACACTGTACGATGGATTTGAATATAGCTGAATGAAATCATGGATATTCTGACAGAAACAACATGGCGGAAACCCTGAGAGGATCGCTGAAAGTATTGCATAAAATCTACCGGAAATCCTAACTTTCCACCCTCGCTGGTAGCCATGACGTTAACTGAAAGTCCAAACTGTTTCTGCTTCCAAGCTTGACCCGAATATGTCTCTCCATCGCCTTTACACAAGAGCCGAAAGCACCCGGTGCGGTGTGCGTACCCTGAGAAAAATCCATTTTCGTGTTGAACGGGTCGCTTATGCAATGTAGAACTGCGCATGCGCAATGCTCCAAAATACATCTCTAAATTAAGAGTGAACACGAACTGATATACCAAAAATCAGACCTCTAGCTCTATTGGCTTGCCCAGAATTAGATATGTGCATATTTAATGAGGTACCGGATATGGCACCATAAGATCTCCCATCCTACAAATATTAAGGATGTAGCACTTGTGGTTCCTAAGTTATGACGTATATGTATATTTGAGGTCAAAGGTCATCGAAGTCATGTGACATTTTGTTAAAAAAATTGTTTTTCGTAGTTATCCCTATATACCAAAAATCTGACCTCTTCCTCTATTAGATTGCCAAGAATTAGATATGACTCTTACATAGGCCAGAATAAGCCATTTGTATAGCTTAGCTGCAGAGGTATAGGGGAGGTCAAAGGTCATTGAAAAATCAGAAAAATAATACTTTAAAAAATTTCTTCTCAAAAACTGCCTGGTTAATTTCCTTGAAATTTATTATATAGCATCTAGTAGTGTGGCCTATAAAGTTTGCGAAAAGATTTTGGTAATAGTTCTGGAGAAGAAGTTTTTGAATGATAAAATTGCGATTTTTCGGAAATCCAATGTGGCAGCCAAATCATGTGACCGATCCAAATGTCTTTCGCAAACTTAAAAGAGATCACTCTAAGGATGACATGAGTAAAATTTCAGTTAAATCGGTGTGTTTGTTCTGGAAAAGAAGATTTTTAATGATTAAATTGCGATTTTCGTAAAATCCAAGATGGCGGCCAAATCATGTGACCAATCCAAATGTCTTTCGCAAACTTGAAACAGATCACTCTAAGGATGACATGAGTAAAATTTCAGTTAAATCGGTGTGTTTGTTCTGGAGAAGAAGATTTTTAATGATTAAATCGGTATTTTTGTAAAATCCAAGATGGCGGCCAAATCACGTGACCGATCCAAACGTCTTTCGCAAACTTGAAAGAGATCACTCTAAGGATGACATGAGTAAAATTTCAGTTAAATCGGTGTGTTGGTTCTGGAGAAGAAGATTTTTAATGATTAAATTGCGATTTTCGTAAAATCAAAGATGGCGGCCAAATCACGTGACCGATCCAAACGTCTTTCGCAAACTTGAAAGAGATCACTCTAAGGATGACATGAGTAAAATTTCAGTTAAATCGGTGTGTTGGTTCTGGAGAAGAAGATTTTTAATGATTAAATTGCGATTTTCGTAAAATCCAAGATGGCGGCCAAATCACGTGACTGATCCAAACGTCTTTTTCAAACTTGAAAGAGATCACTCTAAGAATGCCATGAGTAAAATTTCAGCTAAATCTGTATCTTGGTTCTGGAGGAGAAGATTTTTAAAATTTAATCGGTATTTTTCGAAAATCCAATATGGCCGCCAGGTCACGTGACCAATCGAAATTTGTATACCCAGGTGCACAAGATCTCATAGATGCCTATTAGCCCTGCAAGTTTCAGAAGTTTGCGGTAAGCGGTGTTTGAGTTCTAGGTCGAGCGGAAGAAAAGAAGAAGAAGAAGAAGAAGAAGAAGAAGAAGAAAGTTGAACTCCTATAAAACCAATAGGGGCCCAGCCGGTTGGCTTGGGCCCCTAATTAAAGCTGCAAGCAGCGTTGGCGGGGCCCAAGCGGTTAACATGGTTGAAACATCTTGCACTAATGATATTATGTGCAAAATTCGAGCTTGCAAAAGTAGGATTTTGAACATCATCTAATAGTTACTGTACGTTTCACTTGGAATGTAATATTTTACGGAAAATCCAATATGGCGGCAAAACCACGTGACCGATGAAAATGCTTTTCGCAAACTTGAAAGAGATCACACTTAAGATGTTACACATAAAATTTCAGCTCAATCGGTGTGTTGGTTTTGGAGAGGAAAATTTTTAAAGATTAAATCATGATTTTCCTAAAATCCAATATGGCGGCCAAACCACGTGACCGATCAAAACGCCTTTCGCAAACTTGAAAGAGATCACACTTTTTATGTTACATGTCAAATTTCAGTCGAATCGGTGTGTTGGTTCTGGAGAAGAAGATTTTTAAAGATTTCATCATGATTTTCGCAAAATCCAATATGGCGGCCAAACCACGTGACCGATCAAAACATTTTTCGCAAACTTGAAAGAGACAACACTTAAGATGATACATGTCAAATTTCAGTCGAATCGGTGAGTTGGTTCTGGAGATGAAGATTTTTAAAGATTAAATCATGATTTTTCACAAAAATCCAATATGGCGGCCAGACCACGTGACCGATCAAAACGCCTTCCGCAAACTTGAAAGAGATCACACTTAAGATGTTCCATATCAAATTTCAGTAGAATCAGTGTGTTGGTTCTGGAGAAGAAGATTTTTGAAGATTAAATCACGATTTTCTCAAAATCCAATATGGCGGCCAAACAATATGACCGATCAAAACGCCTTTCGCAAACTTGAAAGAGATCACACTTAAGATGTTACATGTGAAGTTTTAGTCGAATCGGTGTTTTGGTTCTGGAGAAGAAGATTTTTAAAGATTAAATTGTTATTTTTCAAAAATCCAATATGGCGGCCAAGGTCACGTGACCGCATGCGATTTTATTGGCAAATTTTTAAGACCTTAGGCCATGCTTGCTATACAAAAAATTTCAAATCGACTAGACCCCTGGGTATTCTGGAGAAGCCATTTTTAGATTTTTGGAAAATCCAATATGGCCGCCAGGTCACGTGACCAATCGAAATTTGTATACCCAGGTGCACGAGATCTCATAGGTACCTATTAGCCGTGCAAGTTTAAGAAGTTTGCGGTAAGCGGTGTTTGAGTTCTAGGTCGACAAAAAAAGAGCGGAAGAAAAGAAGAAGAAGAAAGTTGAATTCCTACGAAAACAATAGGGGCCCAGCCGGTAGGCTTGGGCCCCTAATTAAAGCTGCAAGCAGCGTTGGCGGGGCCGAGCAGCTCGCATAATTAATGAGAAACATACGGCGTCATCTTGAGATCTGCAAACATAACAACATGAAGGTTTCTGTACTAATTGTTGCTCATGTTTAGGTACATACGTACATTTGGGGTCAAAGGGTATAGCACTGTTGATTTCAGAGTTATGGACAAATATATATATTTGAGGTCAAAGGTCATTGGAGTCACGTGACATTTTGTCACAAAATTGTATCCAATACTGATTCCCATATACAAAAAATCAGACCTCTAGCTGTATTGGCTTGCCAAAAATTAGATATATGCATATTTAATGAGCTACCAGATATTGCACCATAAGGACTCCCTTTATAACAAATAAGAAGCGTCTTCCCCTTGTGGTTCTTGAGTTATGGACAGATATGTATATTTGAGGTCAAAGGTCATCGAGGTCACGTGACCTTTTGTCAAAAAATTGTATCCCATAGTTATCCCTATAAATCAAAAACCAGACCTCTAACTCTATTGGCTTGCCCAGAATTAGATATGTGCATATGAAATGAGGCATGACCTATAGTACCATAAGGTCTCCCATCATACCAAGTATGAAGGGTGTAGCCCTTGTGGATACTGAGTTATGGACATATATGTATATTTGAGGTCAAGGTCATCGAGGTCACGTGACATTTTGTTGAAAAAATTGTATCCCATACTTATCCCCATATACCAAAAACAAGACCTCTAACTCTATTGGCTTGCCCAGAATTAGATATGTGCATATTTAATGAGGCATGACCTATGGTACCATTAGGTCTCCCATCATACCAAGTATGAAGGGTGTAGCCCTTGTGGTTACTGAGTTATGGACATATATGTTATTTGAGGTCAAAGGTCATCAAGGTCATGTGACATTTTGTCAAAAAATTGTATCCCATAGTTATCCCTATATACCAAAAATCAGACCTCTAACTCTATTGGCTTGCCCAGAATTAGATATGTGCATATTAAATGAGGCATGACCTATAGTACCATAAGGTCTCCCATCATACCAAGTATGAAGGGTGTAGCCCTTGTGGATACTGAGTTATGGACATATATGTATATTTGAGGTCAAAGGTCATCAAGGTCACGTGACATTTTGTCAAAAAAATTGTATCCCATAGTTATCCCTATATAACAAAAACCAGACCTCTAACATAATGGCTTGCCCAGAATTAGATATGTGCATATTTAATGAGGCATGACCTATGGTACCATAAGGTCTCCCATCATACCAATGATGAAGGGTGTAGCCCTTGTGGTTACTGAGTTATGGACATATATGTTTATTTCGGGTCAAAGGTCATTAAGGTCACGTGACAATTTGTCAAAAATATTTTATCCAATAGTTAACCATATATACCAAAAATCAGTCCTCTAGCTCTGTTTGCTTGCCCAAAATTAGATATGTGCATATTAAATAAGGCATGACATATGATACTATAAGGTCTCCCATCATACAAATATAAAGGGTGTAGCCCTTTTGGTTACTGAGTTATTGACATATATGTATATTTGAGGTCAAAGGTCATCAAGGTCACGTGACATATTGTCAAAAAAATTGTATCCCATAGTTATCCCTATATACCAAAAACCAAACCTCTAACTCTATTGGCTTGCCCAGAATTAGATATGTGCATAATAAATGAGGTTTAGAAACATGCTAGGGTCATAGGTCAAGTTCATCCTCAAAACATTGATTTGCAGTTTGATAACCTGTTGGTCATTGTTCATCGTAGTGACAAGCCCCCTGCCCCCACGACACTCACATAGTCCAGAATAAGCCGTTGGTATAGCTTAGCTGCAGAGGTATAGGGGAGGTCAAAGGTCATTGAAAATCAGAAAAATAATACTTTAAAAATCTTCTTCTCAAAAACTGCCAGGTCAATTTCCTTGAAATTTAGTAGATAGCATCTAGATAGTATGGCCTATAAAGTTTGCGAAAAGATTTTGGATCGGTCAAATTTTATGGAAATGGACAGTAAAAAACATTTTCATTTCAAAATTGTAGCCAGGTCACATGACTAATTAAATATTCAAGACTAACATGCACTACCTCTCATTGACCTTAAACATTGTACCAAGTTTCAAAAAATTTCATTCAGCAGTTTCTGAGATTAGGACGGACAAAAAAACGGCAGAAGAAGAAGAAGAAAGTAGAATTTGAGCAATACCAATAGGGGCCTCGCCATGAGGGCGCTCGGCCCCTAAAGAAAGTTGAACTCCTATAAAACCAATAGGGGCCCAGCCGGTTGGCTTGGGCCCCTAATTAAAGCTGCAAGCAGCGTTGGCGGGGCCCAAGCGATTAACATGGTGTCCAATTCTTGCACTGATTATATTATGTGCAAAATTTTAGCTTGAAAACAGTCAAGTTCTTGTAAAGAAGAATTTTGAACATCATCTCATATTTGTCTGTTTCATACAAAATACGATATGGGGACAAAACCATGTGACCGATCCAATTGCCTTTCACAAACTTGAAAGAACTCTCACTAAGAATGACAAAAGTGAATTTCACTTCCATCAGTGTATTGGCTGGAGAAGAAGATTTTTAGAGATAATTACGATTTTTGCGAAATCAAATAGGGCGTCTAAACTGAGCACGGTTACCTACCAAAATTTGTTTCAAAGTACAGGACATATATGAATTAGATGCTACTCAAATTGACAATACTGGAGGTTAAAATATTCCATCAAATGAATGTATTCATCTCTGAAATTTAGGCCGTAATAATTGCAAATTTAGTTAAAAAATAAATAATTCCATTTAGTCATATATTCCTTCATTTCATCTTTACTGTTCAAAGTTTACTTTTGTATAACTTTATGACAAGACTGTGAAAATTTAGAAAATCAAGCATGGTGACCCCATCTTTTGTCTTTAATATTTGATTATTCTCATATGCCAGAATTCAAAAATTTCCATGTGTTCTTCCTTGTGTTGCTCTCTGGCCTGATCTTGTTTAGGTAATGTTTCACTATCATGAGCGTCATTTGACACAAACTCTTCTTCAACTACCATGTATATCAGAGTCAGAGCTATCTCTGTCACTGCTCACGTATGCAGTAACAGTGACACTACAGTAGCAGGGCGGTATCTGATAGTGACAGTTGCCAATAGGCAGTAACTGTTACGTATTAACTTTGATAATTTTGACAATATTTTTGTTCAGTTTATTATACAACTGTGTTCTTGTTCTACTCTCAACAGCATGTTGAACTGTCCAGTATTCAGCTTGCTAGCACAGCCTGTGTATGTGTACCATGCATCAGTGCTGACAACTGACTGTCAGTCTGGACTCTAATTAAACTATCACCTAATACAATTTTATATATACAGGCTTTGTCGACAAACTGAACATTGTGTGTTTGAGCTGCTGAAGCAAGATATATTGGATAGTTATTGCAAAATCATCAACGGTTGCAGCTTCTGCCCTGTTACTAGGCTCAAGTTTGATTTTTTTACGGCAATCACACATGTTTAGATTTTTTCGAGATAAAAGTCATAGAATGTGACGAAATGGTTGTAGATTCTGTTAAATTATTACTAACATTACAACATTTGAATGACATAAAGATGGTATTCATTTTTCATTAAATTACCTACAACAAACTTGGAATCGGATAATATAAAACATAAAAGGACCACTAAATTTTCAAGTGCCCCCCTACAGGTAGAGCAAAATTTTCAAGCTCCATGAATTTAGCAAGCGATGCTCGGACAGCGCACAGCGTATCGATGACACTTGGGTCAGGGGTCATGACCAAAAACGTCAGTGCGTATTCACGCCAGCTTGAATCATGCCACGGACCGCGGAAATCACGGATCATAAATCCAAATGTTCATGTCTATTACGTAAACAGAACCCTAAAATAGAAAACACAATGTTTTGATATGGAATAACATCTGTTTGTTTCACTGACGATCAAGTTAAATGCTCAAATATCGCGACAAGACTTGCGCATTTGCACGACATGAATGCGGAAGTACTTCGACTCGGCAGATGAGCCGAGCGCCTTCTCTGAAAACCTGTTTACGATATCACGTCACAGTACACTGAAAATCTTGGGACATCATCATTAAGGAGCCAATTCACACAAGTTTCTAACGTCAGTCTATCACCAGCTGTTAGGGGGAGGGACACAGCGACATTGCACTTTTACATGATATCCGATAGTTACGGCTAATAGACTATACAATATCGAAGTTAGATTGGCTCGGCTAGATCTATTAGGTGGTGAAATCTCCGATATAGGATATTTACCCACGATTAGACAGAATCTAGTATCGCCTATAGTGTCGCAGTCAGACTCAGTCCTTGGGAGTCAGGTTTGACCAAAACAGTAAGGTGGTGAAATCTTCGATATATATATATATATCGGATATTTACCCGCGATTTGACAAACTCTGGTAGCGGTATTGTCCAGTATCGAAGTTAGACTAAGTCCTTGGAAGTCGGGTTTGACCAGAGCTGTAAGGTGGTGTAATCTCCGATATATATCGGATATTTACCCATGGTTTGACAGAATCTAGTATCGTCTAGTGTCGAGATTAGAGTCCCCAATCACCGATAAATATCCGGTAAATATCGGCGATTTCACAAACCTTGCGTGCCGAGGCACAGGGCAAGTCATTCTAGTGTCGTCTACTATCGATATAGAGTCCCCAAATTGCCTATATCGGCGATTTCACAGATCAGGCGTACCGAAGCACAGGGCAAGTCATTCTACTATCGTCTAGTATTGATATAAGAGTCCCCAAAGTGCCAATAAATATCGGGTAAATATCACAGATTTCACAGATCTGGCGTACCGAGGCACAGGGCAAGTCATTGTCGTCTAGTATCGATATTAGAATCCCCAAATCGCTGATAAATATCGGTAAATTTCGGCGATTTCACAGACCGGGCGTGCAATGGCAGAAAGCAATTACAGTGAAATACGATCAAGCTACAGAACTTCATAAAACAAGGTGTTGTTTTAATCGATGTGTATCAGCGATTTTTACGACATATTGGCCTGATATGGTCTTGTTTAATCTTTAATCAGCTACATGCTCTCAGTTACATAACGCCAAGGGCCACTCCATGCATGTCTGATAGATAATCATAAACAAATCACCACACCTTGCAATGTCATATATCTTTCTTTTTTAGTCGTGATGAATAAGTGAGCGTGCATTCAGACACCTACATATAAAATTACCCGAATAGCTTCATTTATGATCCTTGACTCTCACATATCAGCTGTGCGTGCCCCGGCGGGACCTCGTCCCACTCTTATTCAGTCAATCACAGCAGTCGGCCACCCCTTAAAGCTAGTGGCACACTCCTCTAAGTACTTCCGTGGCAGTATACTTGACACGTCACTGCCCTGGCGTACAAAAGCTGGTCGCCAAAGTTGCACAAGGGCCAAGATTAGGGTTCGTGTGACTGCTAGCTGAATTTGACAGCGGGCATTGCAGTCTGTTGTGCCGTCTTTGACTTTCAAGTGTACAATATAACATACATCACTGATCGATCTTCTGACTGACGAGGTTTTAAACTGCTGCCTTATGAACATTGAGGCGACCTTAACCGATCCAAATGCCTTTCACAAACTGAAAGTGCTCGCACCAAGAAAGATATGACAAAATGTCAGTTGAATCTGTGTGTTGGTTTTTGAGAAGAAGATTTTTAATGATTAAATTGCGATTTTCGCTATATCTAATACGGCGAACAAACCTTCTGACTGACCCAAACGCCTTTCGGAAATAAAAAAGAACTACCACTAGGGATTATGAGTGTAAATTTTAGTTCAATCTGTGTATTGGTTCTGGAGGAGAATGTTTTTAAAGATTAAATTACGAGTTTTGCAAAATCAAATACGGCAGCCAAACCATGTGACCGATCCAAACGCCTTTCGCAAACTTGAAAGAGATCACACTTTAGATGATATACATAAATTTCAATTGAATCTGTGTGTTTGTTCTGGAGTAGACGATTTTTAAGAGTAAGTTACGATTTTTGCAAAATTCAATATGGCGGCAAAACCAGGTGACCTATCCAAATGCCTTTCACAAACTTGAAAGAGATAGCACTATAGATGATGCATGTACAATTTCTGTCGATTCGGTATGTTTGTTCTACAGAAGAAGATTTTTAAAGATGAAATTACGATTTTCGCAAAATCCAATATGGCGGCCAAACCGAGTGACCGATCAAAACGCCTTTCGCAAACTTGAAAGAGATCACACTTTAGATGATATATGTACAATTTTAGTTCAATCGGTGAACCGGTTCTGGAGTAGAAGATTTTTAAAGATTAAATTGTGATTTCACAAAATCCATATGGCGGCCAAACCACGTAACCGATCAAATGTTTTTTGCAAACTTGAAAGAGATCACTGTAAGGATGACATGAGTAAAATTTGAGCTTAATCGGTGTTTTGGTTCTGGAGGAGAAGATTTTTAAAGATTAAATTGTGATTTCACAGAATCCAATATGGCGGCCAAACCACGTGACCGATCCAAACGCCTTTCGCTACCTTGAAAGAGATCACACTTCAGATAATATATGTAAAATTTTAGTTCAATCGGTGAATCGGTTCTGGAGAAGAAGATTTTTAAAGATTAAATTGTGATTTCACAAAATCCAATATGGCGGCCAAACCACGTGACCGATCAAAATGTTTTTTGCAAACTTGAAAGAGATCACTGTTAGGATGACATGAGTAAAATTTGAGCTTAATCGGTGTTTTGGTTCTGGAGGAGAAGATTTTTAAAGATTAAATTGTGATTTCACAAAATCCAATATGGCGGCCAAACCATGTGACCGATCAAAATGTTTTTTGCAAACTTGAAAGAAATCACTGTTAGGATGACATGAGTAAATTTCAGCTTAATCGGTGTTTTGGTTCTGGAGGAGAAGATTTTTAAAGATTAAATTGTGATTTCACAGAATCCAATATGGCGGCCAAACCACGTGACCGATCCTAAGCCTTTCGCCACCTTGAAAGAGATCACACTTCAGATGATATATGTAAAATTTTAGTTCAATCGGTGAATCGGTTCTTGAGAAGAAGATTTTTAAAGATTAAATTGTGATTTCACAAAATCCAATATGGCGGCCAAACCACGTGACCGATCAAAATGCTTTTTGCAACTTGGTAGAGATCACTGTAAGGATGACATAAGTAAACTTTGAGCTCAATCGGTGTTTTGGTTCTGGAGTAAGAAGATTTTTAAAGATTCAATCAGTATTTAAGAATATCCAATATGGCGGCCAAGGTCACGTGACCGCATGCGATTTTATTTGCAAATTCTAAAGATCTTATGTCATGCTTGCTATACAAAAAAATTCAAATCGACTAGACCCCTACGTCTTCTGGAGAAGCCATCTTTAGGTTTTTGGAAAATCCAATATGGCCGCCAGGTCACGTGACCAATCAAAATTTCAAGGGTTAGGTGCACGAGTACTAATTGGCTCCTATTAGCCCTGCAAGTTTGAGAAGTTTTCGTTCAGCCGTTCGAGAGATCTAGGTGAGCAAAGAAATGGCAGAAGAAGAAGAAGAGGAAGTCAGTAGAAATTGAGTAGACTCGAGCAATACCAATAGGGGCCCAGCCGGTCGGCTTGGGCCCTAATTAAAGCTGCAAGCAGCGTTGGCGGGGCCCAAGCGGATAACATGGTTGAAAGATCTTGCACTAATGATATTATGTGCAAAATTCGATCTTGGAAAAGTATGATTTTGAACATCATCTCATAGTTACTGTATGTGTCAGTGGGAATTGCATGTTTTACGTAAAATCCAATATGGCGGCCAAATATGAAGGATGTAGCACTTGTGGTTACTGAGTTATGGACATATACTCATATTCAAGGTCAAAGGTCATCGAGGTCACGTGGATTTTTGTCAAAAAAATTGTAATGCTAAGTTATCCCTATATACCAAAAATCGGACCTCTAGCTCTATTGGCTGGCTCAGAATTAGATATGCACATAATTAATGAGGTACAGGATGTGGTGTCATAAGGTCTTCCATCATACCAAATATGAAGGCTGTAGCACTTGTGGTTACAGAGTTATTGACATATATGTATATTCAAGGTCAAAGGTCATTGAGGTCACATGACAATTTGTCAAAAAATTGTTTTGCTAAGTTATGCCTATATACCAAAAATAGACCTCTAGCTCTATTGCCTGGCTCAGAATTAGATATGCACATAATTAATGAGGTACAGGATGTGGTGTAATAAGGTCTCCCATGATACCAAATATGAAGGCTGTAGCACTTGTGGTTACTGAGTTATTGACATATACGTATATTCAAGGTCAAAGGTCATGGAGGTCACGTGATATTTTGTCAAATAAATTGTATTGCTAAGTTATCCCTATATACCAAAAATAAGACCTCTAGCTCTATTGGCTGGCTCAGAATTAGATATGCGCATAATTAATGAGGTACAGGATGTGGTGTCATAAGGTCTCCCATCATACCAAATATGAAGGCTGTAGCATTTGTGGTTACTTAGTTATGAACATATACGTATATTTAAGGTCAAAGGTCATTGAGGTCACATGACATTTTGTCAAAAAAATTGTATTGCTAAGTTATGCCTATATACCAAAAATCAGACCTCTAGCTCTATTGGCTTGCCCAGAATTAGATATGTGCATATTTAATGAGGTACCGGATATGGCACCATAAGGTCTCCCATCATACCAAATATGAAGGATGTAGCACTTGTGGTTCCTAAGTTATGGACGTATATGTATATTTGAGGTCAAAGGTCATCGAAGTCATGTGACATTTTGTTAAAAAAATTGTCTTTCGTAGTTATCCCTATATACCAAAAATCTGACCTCTTGCTCTATTAGATTGACCAGAATTAGATATGACTCTTACATAGGCCAGCATAAGCCATTTGTATAGCTTAGCTGCAGAGGTATAGGGGAGGTCAAAGGTCATTGAAAAATCAGAAAAATAATACTTTAAAAATTTTCTTCTCAAAAACTGCCTGGTTAATTTCCTTGAAATTTATTATATAGCATCTAGTAGTGTGGCCTATAAAGTTTGTGAAAAGATTTTGGTGTTAGTTCTGGAGAAGAAGTTTTTGAATGATTAAATTGCGATTTTTCGAAAATCCAATGTGGCGGCCAAATCATGTGACCAATCCAAATGTCTTTCACAAACTTAAAAGAAATCACTCTAAGGATGACATGAGTAAAATTCAGTTAAATCGGTGTGTTTGTTCTGGAGAAGAAGATTTTTAATGATTAAATTGCGATTTTGTAAAATCCAAGATGGCGGCCAAATCATGAGACCGATCTAAACGTCTTTCGCAAACTTGAAAGAGATCACTCTAAGGACGACATGAGCAAAATTTCACTTAAATCGGTGTGTTTGTCCTGGAGGAGAACATTTTAATGATTAAATTGCGATTTTCGTAAAATCCAAGATGGCGGCCAAATCATGTGACCAATCCAAATGTCTTTCGCAAACTTGAAAGAGATCACTCTAAGGATGACATGAGTAAAATTTCAGTTAAATCGGTGTGTTTGTTCTCGAGAAGAAGATTTTAAATGATTAAATTGCGATTTTCGTAAAATCCAAGATGGCGGCCAAATCATGTGACCGATCCAAACGTCTTTCGCAAACTTGAAAGAGATCATTCTAAGGATGCCATGAGTAAAATTTCAGCTAAGTCTGTATGTTGGTTCTGGAGAAGAAGATTTTTAAAATTAATCGGTATTTTTCGAAAATCCAATATGGCCGCCAGGTCACGTATACCCAGGTACACGAGATTTCATAGGTACCTATTAGCCCTGCAATTTTCAGAAGTTTGCGGTAAGCGGTGTTTGAGTTCTAGGTCGACAAAAAAAGAGCGGAAGAAGAAGAAGAAGTAGAAGAAGAAGAAGAAGAAGAAGAAGAAGAAGAAGAAGAAAGTTGAACTCCTATAAAACCAATAGGGGCCCAGCCGGTAGGCTTGGGCCCCTAATTAAAGCTGCAAGCAGCGTTGGCGGGGCCCAAGCGGATAACATGGTTGAAAGATCTTGCACTAATGATATTATGTGCAAAATTCGATCTTGGAAAAGTATGATTTTGAACATCATCTCATAGTTACTGTACGTGTCAGTGGGAATTGCATGTTTTACATAAAATCCAATATGGCGGCCAAATATGAAGGATGTAGCACTTGTGGTTACTGAGTTATGGACATATACTCATATTTAAGGGCAAAGGTCATCGAGGTCACATGACATTTTGTCAAAAAAATTGTATTGCTAAGTTATCCCTATATACCAAAAATCAGACCTCTAGCTCTATTGGCTGGCTCAGAATTAGATATGCACATAATTAATGAGGTACAGGATGTGGTGTCATAAGGTCTCCCATCATACCAAATATGAAGGCTGTAGCACTTGTGGTTACTGAGTTATTGACATATACGTATATTAAAGGTCAAAGGTCATTGAGGTCACGTGACATTATGTCAAAAAAATTGTATTGCTAAGTTATCAAAATATACCAAAAATCAGACCTCTAGCTCTATTGGCTGGCTCAGAATTAGATATGCGCATAATTAATGAGTCACAGGATGTGGTGTCATAAGGTCTCCCATCATACCAAATATGAAGGCTGTAGCACTTGTGGTTACTGAGTTATTGACATATACGTATATTCAAGGTCAAAGGTCATCGAGGTCACGTGACATTATGTCAAAAAAATTGTATTGCTAAGTTATCCCTATATACCAAAAATCAGACCTTTAGCTCTATTGGCTGGCTCAGAATTAGATATGCGCATAATTAATGAGGTACAGGATGTGGTGTCATAAGGTCTCCCATCATACCAAATATGAAGGGTGTAGCACTTGTGGTTACTAAGTTATGAACATATACGTATATTTAAGGTCAAAGGTCATTGAGGTTACATGACAATTTGTCAAAAAAATTGTATTGCTAAGTTATGCCTATATACCAAAAATCAGACCTCTAGCTCTATTGGCTTGCCCAAAATTAGATATGTGCATATTTTATAAGGTCTCCCATCCTACCAAATATGAAGGATGTAGCACTTGTGGTTCCTAAGTTATGGACGTATATGTATATTTGAGGTCAAAGGTCATCGAAGTCATGTGACATTTTGTTAAAAAATTGTTTTTCATAGTTATCCCTATATACCAAAAATCTGACCTCTTGCTCTATTAGATTGCCCAGAATTAGATACTCTCGACTGGTTCTCTCTCAGGCCTCTCAGCTAGGCGACTGATGCCGTATGTTGTGGGTTCGAATCCAATTGAAAACTATCCGTATTTTCTATCCTGGGTCGGTAACACTGCTGGTGGACAGAATTGTCCCCGAGGTTATCGTTCGCCCAGTTAAAGCGATGAAATTCGTTTCTTCGCTTCGATAAAGTGTGTATGTGCGATGTATGATAGTGAGCATGCGTGCGTGAGTGCTTCACGAACTCTACAACGTGTTGAAAGGTCTCAGTCAGAAAAATGTGACAACTTAGCCGGCTATTGAACCACTCTTTTTTGGGAGTGGAGATTTAGCCGACTGGTTCTTCCTCAGGCCTCTCAGCTAGGCGACTGATGCCGTATGTTGTGGGTTCGAATCCGATTGAAAACTATCCGTATTTTCTATCTGGGTCGGTAAAACTGCTGGTGGACAGAATTGTCCCGCGGTTTATCGTTCGCCCAATTAAAGCGATGAAATTCGTTTCTTCGCTTCAATAAAGTGTGTATGTGCGATGTATGATAGTGAGCATGCGTGCGTGAGTGCTTCACGAACTCTACAACGTGTTGAAAGGTCTCAGTCAGAAAAATGTAACAACTTAGCCGGCTATTGAACCACTCTTTTTTGGGAGTGGAGATTTAGCCGACTCGTTCCTCTCTCAGGCCTCTCAGCTAGGCGACTGATGCCGTATGTTGTGGGTTCGAATCCGGTGAAAACTATCCGTATTTTCTATCCTGGGTCGGTAACACTGCTGGTGGACAGAATTGTCCCGAGGTTATCGTTCGCCCAATTAAAGCAGAGGCATAGGGAGGTCAAAGGTCATTGAAAAATCAGAAAAATAATACTTTAAAAATCTTCTTCTCAAAAACTGCCCGGTCAATTTCCTTGAAATTTAATACATAGTATCTAGTTAGTATTGCCTATAAAGTTTGCGAAAAGATTTTGAATCAGTCAAATTTTATGGAAATGGGACAGTAAAAACATTTTCATTTCAAAATTGTAGCCAGGTCACATGACTAATTAAATATTCAAGACTAACATGCACTACCTCTCATTGACCTTAAACATTGTACCAAGTTTCAAAAAATTTCATTGAGCAGTTTCTGAGATTAGGACGGACAAAAAAACGGCAGAAGAAGAAGAAGAAGAGAAGAAGAAGAAAGTAGAACTTGAGCAATACCAATAGGGGCCATCGCCCATGAGGGCGCTCGGCCCCTAAAAAGCCAATGAAAGCAATAGGGGAAAGCTGTAGGCATATGGGCCATGGTACACATAGACAGGGATATGCTGTTGAGATGCTTAGGTCAAAGGTAGAGCTACTAGGTCAAAGGTCATCCGTTACCCACGAAGATAGTCCGGTTCAAAAAATAGTGCGTGTCTCTATGTTTGAATAGCAGCTGATCAGCACTCAGTTTGTGGCTTACAAAGATAGAGCATGGGTTGTAAGCTGATTTTAGAGCCAACATGAGATTCATTGCAAAATCAGATCAGTGTTTCAGAATGTGAAGCAAGCGAGCTTTCATCTCATTGAGTTACGTACGAGGCAGCCTATAGCTTATGAATAGGGAATATGCTCAGCCAGCATTACTGCACAGGGGCTGCTAATGCCAATGCTGGGCAAGCCAATAGAGCTAGGGGTCTGATTTTTGGTACATGGGGAGACGTGTGGAAGCTAAGATTTTGGGCAAAAAGTCACGTGACCAGGATGACCTTTGACCTCGATTTCACGAATAGGCTTGTAAATCAGTAACCCAAGTGCTACTCCTATGATATTTGGTGGGATGGAAGACAATATGGTACCACATCATGTAGCTCATTAATTATGCGCATATCTAATTCCGGACTAGCCAATACAGCTGGGGATCTGATTTTTGGTACACAGGGAAAAGTATAGGAGCAAAGTGTGTTGACAAAATGTCACGTGACCAGGATGACCTTTGACCTCGATTTCACGAATAGGCCTGTAAATCAGTAACCACAAGTGCTACTGCCTTGATATTTAGTGGGTTGGAAGACAATATGGTATCACATCATATGGCTCATTAATTATGCGCATATCTAATTCCGGGCTAGCCAATAGAGCTAGGGATCTGATTTTTGGTACACAGGGAGAAGTATAGGAGCAAATTGTGTTGACAAAATGCCACGTGACCAGGATGACCTTTGACCTCAAAAACTTTGTTTGTCTCCTTATAGCAAAAATCAGACCTCTTGCTGTATCTGGTACTCCAGAATTGCATACCTGCATGTTTAATAATGTGCTAAATGATGCCAAGGTCAAAGGTCAAGAAGCATCCCCAAAATCTCGGTGTTCAATGTGGTCCCCAAAAAGGTCATTGTTCAAGACAGGCTAGCCTATTGGGACCCTTACATAGGCCAGAATAAGCCATTGGTATAGCTTAGCTGCAGAGGTATAGGGGAGGTCAAAGGTATTGAAAAATCAGAAAAATAATACTTTAAAAATCTTCTTCTCAAAAACTGCCAGGTCAATTTCCTTGAAATTTAATATATAGCATCTAGGTAGTATTGCCTATAAAGTTTGCGAAAAGATTTTGGATCGGTCAAATTTTATGGAAATGGGACAGTAAAAAACATTTTCATTTCAAAATTGTAGCCAGGTCACATGACTAATTAAAAATTCAAGACTAACATGCACTACCTCTCATTGACCTTAAACATTGTACCAAGTTTCAAAAAAATTCATAGAGCAGTTTCTGAGATTAGGAAGGACAAAAAAACGGCAGAAGAATAAGAAGAAGAAGAAGAAGAAGAAGATTAAAGCTGCAAGCAGCGTTGTAGGGGCCGAGCAGCTCGCATAGTTGATGAGACACATGTTACGTCATCCTAAGATCTGCTATAATACCAAAGATGAATTTGTTTGCACTTATTGTTGCTCATGTTTAGGTACATACGTATATTTGAGGTCAAAGGGTATAGCACTGTTGGTAACTGAGTTATGGAAAAACATGTATATTTGAGGTCAAAGGTCATTAAGGTCATGTGACATTTTGTCAAAAAAAATCGTATATCATAGTTATCCCTATATACCAAAAATCAGACTTCTAACTCTATTGGCTTGCCCAAATTAGATATGTGCATATTTGATGAGGCATGACATATGGTACCATAAGGTCTCCCATCATACCAAATATGAAAGGTGTAGCCCTTGTGGTTACTGAGTAATAGAGATATAAATATATATTTGAGGTCAAAGGTCATCAAGGTCACTTGACATTTTGTCAAAAAAAATTGTATCCCATAGTTATCCCTATATACCAAATATCAGACCTCTAACTCTATTCGCTTGCCCCAAACGAGATATGTGCATATTTAATGAGGCATGACATGTGGTACCATAAGGTCTCCCATCATACCAATATGAAAGGTGTAGCCTTTGTGGTTATTGTACTATCGACATATATGTATATTTGAGGTCAAAGGTCATCAAGGTCATGTGACATTTTGTCAAAAAAATTGTATATCATAGTTATCCCTATATACCAAAAATCAGACCTCTAACTCTATTTGCTTGCCCAAAATTAGATATGTGCATATTTAATGAGGCATGACATGTGGTACCATTAGGTCTCCCATCATTACAACTATGAAAGGTGTAGCCCTTGTGGTTATGGTGTTATGGACATATATGTATATTTGAGGTCAAAGGTCATCGAGGTCATGTGACATCTTGTCAAAAAAATTGTATCCCATAGTTATCCCTATATACCAAAAATCAGACCTGTAACTCTATTGCCTTGCCCAAAATTAGATATGTGCATATTTAATGAGCATGACATGTGGTACCATAAGGTCTCCCATCATACCAAATATGAAAGGTGTAGCCTTTGTGGTTATTGTACTATCGACATATATGTATATTTGTGGTCAAAGGTCATCAAGGTCATGTGACATTTTGTCAAAAAAATTGTATATCATAGTTATCCCTATATACCAAAAATCAGACCTCTAACTCATTGGCTTGCCCAAAATTAGATATGTGCATATTTAACGAGGCATGACATATGGTACCATAGGGTCTCCCATCATACCAAATATGAAAGGTGTAGCCCCTGTGGTTATGGTGTTATGGACGTATATGTATATTTGAGATCAAAGGTCATTGAGGTCACTTGACATTTTGTTGAAAAAATTGTATCCATACTTATCTCCACATACCAAAAATCAGACCTCTAGCTGTGTTTGCTTGCCCAAAATTAGACATGTGCATATTTAATGAGGT
Source organism: Ptychodera flava (assembly GCF_041260155.1). Classification (NCBI taxonomy): domain Eukaryota; kingdom Metazoa; phylum Hemichordata; class Enteropneusta; family Ptychoderidae; genus Ptychodera; species Ptychodera flava. The sequence continues at coordinate 5,366,472 of NC_091934.1, read as the reverse complement.
ACCACATATGGCACGATATGGTCTCCGATCATACCAAATATGAAGGATGTAGCACTTGTGGTTCCTGAGTTATGGACATATATGTATATTTAAGGTCAAAGGTCATTGAGGTCACATGACATTTTGTTGAAAAATTGTATCCCTGCTTATCCCTATATACCAAAAATCAGACCTCTAGCTCTATTGGCTTGCCCAAAATTTGATATGTGCATATTTAATGAGGTACCGGATATGGCACCATATGGTCTCTGATCATACCAAATATGAAGGATGTAGCACTTGTGGTTACTGAGTTATGGACATATATGTATATTTGAGGTCAAAGGTCATTGAAGTCATAAGACATTTTGTTAAAAAAATTGTATCCCTAAGCTATCCCCATATACCAAAAATCAGACCTCCATCACTATTTGCTTGCCAAAAATTAGATATGTGCATATTTAATGAGGTGCATGATGTGCCATCATAAAATCTCTCATCATGCCAAATATGAATGATATAGCATTCATGGTTACTGAGTTATGGACATATACGTATATTTGAGGTCAAAGGTCATCGAAGTCATGTGACATTTTATTAAAAAAATTGTTTTGTGTAGTTATACCTTAATACCAAAAATCACACCTCTGGCTCTATTGGATTGCCCAGAATTAGATACGACTCTTACATAGGCCAGAATAAGCCATTGATATAGCTTAACTGCAGAAGTATAGGGGAGGTCAAAGGTCATTGAAAAATCAGAAAAATAATACTTTAAAAATCTTCTTCTCAAAAACTGCCAGTTCAATTTCCTTTAAATTTAATATACAGCATCTAGGTATTATTGCCTATAAAGTTTGCGAAAAGATTTTGGATCGGTCAAATTTTATGGAAATGGGACAGTAAAAAACATTTTCATTTCAAAATTGTAGCCAGGTCACATGACTAATTAAAAATTCAAGACTAACATGCACTACCTCTCATTGACCTTAAACATTGTACCAAGTTTCAAAACATTTCATTAGCAGTTTCAAAGATTAGGACGGACAAAAAAACGGCAGAAGAAGAAGAAGAAAGTAGAATTTGAGCAATACCAATAGGGGCCTCGCCATGAGGGCGCTTGGCCCCTAAAGAAGAAGGAAGTAGAACTTGAGCAATACCAATAGGGGCCATCGCCCATGAGGGCGCTCGGCCCCTAAAGAAGGAAGTAGAATTTAAGCAATACCAATAGGGGCCATCCTCCATGAGGGCGCTCGGCCCCTAAAAAGCCAATGAAAGCAATAGGGGAAAGCTGTAGGCATATGGGCCATGGTACACATAGACAGGGATATGCTGTTGAGATGCTTAGGTCAAAGGTAGAGCTACTAGGTCAAAGGTCATCCGTTACCCACGAAGATAGTCCGGTTCAAAAAATAGTGCGTGTCTCTATGTTTGAATAGGAGCTGATCAGCACTCAGTTTGTGGCTTACAAAGATAGAGCATGGGTTGTAAGTTGATTTTAGAGCGAACATGAGATTCATTCCAAAATCAGATCAGTGTTTCAGAATGTGAAGCAAGCGAGCTTTCATCTCATTGAGTTACGTACGAGGCCAGCCTATAGCTTATGAATAGGGAATATGCTCAGCCAGCATTACTGCACAGGGGCTGCTAATGCCAATGCTGGGCAAGCCAATAGAGCTAGGGGTCTGATTTTTGGTACATGGGGAGACGTGTGGAAGCAAAGATTTTTGGCAAAAAGTCACGTGACCAGGATGACCTTTGACCTCGATTTCACGAATAGGCTTGTAAATCAGTAATCACAAGTGCTACTGCCTTGATATTTGGTGGGATGGAAGACAATATGGTACCACATCATGTGGCTCATTAATTATGCGCATATCTAATTCCGGGCTAGCCAATAGAGCTAGGGATCTGATTTTTGGTACACAGGGAGAAGTTTAGGAGCAAATTGTGTTGACAAAATGCCACGTGACCAGGATGACCTTTGACCTCAAAAACTTTGTTTGCCTCCTTATAGCAAAAATCAGACCTCTTGCTGTATCTGGTACTCCAGAATTGCATACCTGCATGTTTAATAATGTGCTAAATGATGCCAAGGTCAAAGGTCAAGGGGCATCCCCAAAATCTCGGTGTTGAATGTGGTCCCCAAAAAGGTCATTGTTCAAGACAGGCTAGCCTATTGGGACCCTTACATAGGCCAGAATAAGCCATTGGTATAGCTTAGCTGCAGAAGTATAGGGGAGGTCAAAGGTCATTGAAAAATCAGAAAAATAATACTTTAAAAATCTTCTTCTCCAAAACTGCCAGGTCAATTTCCTTGAAATTTAATATATAGCATCTAGGTAGTATTGCTATAAAGTTTGCGAAAAGATTTTGATCGGTCAAATTTTATGAAAATGGGACAGTAAAAAACATTTTCATTTCAAAATTGTAGCCAGGTCACATGACTAATTAAAAATTCAAGACTAACATGCACTACCTCTCATTGACCTTAAACATTGTACCAAGTTTCCAAAAAATCATAGAGCAGTTTCTGAGATTAGGAAGGACAAAAAAACGGCGGAAGAAGAGGAAGAAGAAGATTAAAGCTGCAAGCAGCGTTGGCGGGGCCGAGCAGCTCGCATAGTTGATGAGACGCATGATGCGTCACCTTGAGATCTGCTATTATACTAACGATGAAGGTGTTTGTACTAATTGTTGCTCATGTTAAGGTACATGCGTATATTTGAGGTCAAAGGTCACCAAGTTCACATGATATTTTATCAATATATTTGTGTCCCTTTATTATCCCCATATACCAAAAATCAGACCTCTATCTCTGTTGGTTTGCCCAAAATTAGATATGTGCATATTTAATGAGGCATGACATACTGTACCATAAGGTCTCCCATCATACCAAATATGAAGGGTGTAACCCTTGTGGTTACTGAGTTATGGACATATATGTATATTTGAGGTCAAAGGTCATCGAGGTCACGTGACATTTTGTGAAAAAATTGTATCCCATAGTTATCCCTATATACCAAAAATCAGACCTCTAACTCTATTGGCTTGCCCAGAATTAGATATGTGCATATTTAATGAGGCATGACCTTTGGTACCATAAGGTCTCCCATCATACCAAGTATGAAGGGTGTAGCCCTTGTGGTTACTGAGTTGTGGACATATATGTATATTTGAGGTCAAAGGTCATCAAGGTCACGTGACATTTTTCCAAAAAAATTGTATCCCATAGTTATCCCTATATACCAAAACCATACCTCTGACTCTATTTTCTTGCCCAGAATTAGATATGTGCATATTAAATGAGGCATGACCTATAGTACCATAAGGTCTCCCATCATACCAAGTATGAAGGGTGTAGCCCTTATGGTTACTGAGTTATGGACATATATGTTATAGTTGAGGTCAAAGGTCATCAAGGTCACGTGACATTTTGTCAAAAAATTGTATCCTATAGTTATCCCTATATACCAAAAATCAGACCTCTAACTCTATTGGCTTGCCCAGAATTAGATATGTGCATATTAAATGAGGCATGACCTATAGTACCATAAGGTCTCCCATCATACCAAATATGAAGGGTGTAGCCCTTGTGGTTACTGAGGTATGGACATATATGTATATTTGAGGTCAAAGGTCATCAAGGTCACATGACATTTTGTCAAAAAAATTGTATCCCATAGTTATCCCTATATACCAAAAACCAGACCTCTAACTCTATATGCTTGCCCAGAATTAGATATGTGCATATTTAATGAGGCATGACCTTTGGTACCATAAGGTCTCCCATCATACCAAATATGAAGGGTGTAGCCCTTGTGGTTACTGAGTTATGGACATATATGTATATTTGAGGTCAAAGGTCATCAAGGTCATGTGACATTTTGTGAAAAAATTGTTTTCAATAGTTATCACTTTATACCAAAAATCAGACCTCCAGCTCTATTGGCTTGCCCAAAATTAGATATGTGCATAATAAATGAGGTTTAGAAACATGCTAGGGTCATAGGTCAAGTTCATCCTCAAAACATTGATTTGCAGTTTGATCCCCTGTTGGTCATTGTTCAGTAGTGACAAGCCCCCGGGCCCCAGGACACTCACATAGGCCAGAATAAGACATCGGTATAGCTTAGCTGCAGAGGTATAGGGGAGGTCAAAGGTCATTGAAAAATCAGAAAAATAATACTTTAAAAATCTTCTCAAAAACTGCCTGGTCAATTTCCTTGAAATTTAGTATATAGCATCTAGATAGTATGGCCTATAAAGTTTGCGAAAAGATTTTGGATCGGTCAAATTTTATGGAAATGGGACAGTAAAAAACATTTTCATTTCAAAATTGTAGCCAGGTCACATGACTAATTAAAAATTCAAGACTAACATGCACTACCTCTCATTGACCTTAAACATTGTACCAAGTTTCAAAAAAATTCATTGAGCAGTTTCAGAGATTAGGACCGACAAAAAAACGGCAGAAGAAGAAGAAGAAGAATTAAAGCTGCAAGCAGCGTTGGCGGGGCCGAGCAGCTCGCATAGTTGATGAGAAACATACGGCGTCATCTTGAGATCTGCAATCATAACAAACATGAAGGTTTCTGTACTAATTGTTGCTCACGTTTAGGTACATATGTACATTTGGGGTCAAAGGGTATAGCACTGTTGATTACAGAGTTATGGACAAATATATATATTTGAGGTCAAAGGTCATTGGAGTCACGTGACATTTTGTCAAAAAAATTGTATCCCATAGTTATCCTATATACCAAAAACCAGACCTCTCACTCTATTGGCTTGCCCAGAATTAGATATGTGCATATTTAATGAGGCATGACCTATGGTACCATAAGGTCTCCCATCATACCAAGTATGAATGGTGTAGCCCTTGTGGTTACTGAGTTATGGACATATATGTATATTTGAGGTCAAAGGTCATCAAGGTCACGTGACATTTTGTCAAAAAAATTGTATCCCATAGTTATCCCTATATACCAAATATCAGACCTCTAACTCTATTGGTTTGCCCAGAATTAGATATGTGCATATTTAATGAGGCATGACCTTTGGTACCATAAGGTCTCCCATCATACCAAGTATGAAGGGTGTAGCCCTTGTGGTTACTGAGTTATGGACATATATGTTTATTTGAGGTCAAAGGTCATCTCGGTCACGTGAAATTTGGTCAAAAAAATTGTATCCCATAGTTATCCCTATATACCAAATATCAGACCTCTAACTCTATTGGCTTGCCCAGAATTAGATATGTGCATATTTAATGAGGCATGACCTATGGTACCATAAGGTCTCCCATCATACCAAGTATGAGGGGTGTAGCCCTTGTGGTTACTGAGTTATGGACATATATGTATATTTGAGGTCAAAGGTCATCAAGGTCACGTGACATTTTGTCAAAAAAAATTCTATCCCATAGTTATCCCTATATACCAAAAACCAGACCTCTAACTCTATCGGCTTACCCAGAATTAGATATGTGCATATTTAATGAGGCATGACCTTTGGTACCATAAGGTCTCCCATCATACCAAGTATGAAGGGTGTAGCCCTTGTGGTTACTGAGTTATGGACATATATGTATATTTGAGGTCAAAGGTCATCAAGGTCACGTGACATTTTGTCAAAAAAATTCTATCCCATAGTTATCCCTATATACCAAAAACCAGACCTCTAACTCTATTGGCTTGCCCAGAATTAGATATGTGCATATTTAATGAGGCATGACCTATGGTACCATAAGGTCTCCCATCATACCAAGTATGAAGGGTGTAGCCCTTGTGGTTACTGAGTTATGGACATATATGTATATTTGAGGTCAAAGGTCATCAAGGTCACGTGACATTTTGTCAAAAAAATTGTATCCCATAGTTATCCCTATATACCAAATATCAGACCTCTAACTCTATTGGCTTGCCCAGAATTAGATATGTGCATAATCAATGAGGTTTAGAAACATGCTAGGGTCATAGGTCAAGTTCATCCTCAAAACATTGATTTGCAGTTTGATAACCTGTTGGTCATTGTTCAGTAGTGACAAGCCCCGGCCCCCCAGGACACTCACATAGGCCAGAATAACCCATTGGTATAGCTTAGCTGCAGAGTTATAGGGAAGGTCAAAGGTCATTGAAAAATCAGAAAAATAATACTTTAAAAATCTTCTTCTCAAAAACTGCCAGGTCAATTTCCTTGAAATTTAGTATATAGCATCTAGGTAGTATGGCCTATAAAGTTTGCGAAAAGATTTTGGATCGGTCAAATTTTATGGAAATGGGACAGTAAAAAACATTTTCATTTCAAAATTGTAGCCAGGTCACATGACTAATTAAATATTCAAGACTAACATGCACTACCTCTCATTGACCTTAAACATTGTACCAAGTTTCAAAAATTTCATTCAGCAGTTTCTGAGATTAGGACGGACAAAAAAACGGCAGAAGAAGAAGAAGAAGAATTAAAGCTGCAAGCAGCGTTGGCGGGGCCCAAGCGGTTAACATGGTTGAAAATTCTTGCACTAATGATATTATGTGCAAAATTCGAGCTTGCAAAAGTAGGATTTTGAACATCATCTAATAGTTACTGTACGTTTCACTTGGAATTTAATATATTGGAAAATCCAATATGGCGGCCAAACCACGTGACCGATCAAAACGCCTTTCGCAAACTTGAAAGAGATCACACTTTTTATGTTACATGTCAAATTTCAGTCGAATCGGTTTGTTGATTCTGGAGAAGAAGATTTTTAAGGATTTAATCACGATTTTCACAAAATCCAATATGGCGGCCAAACCACGTGACCGATCAAAACGCCTTTCGCAAACTGGAAAGAGATCACACTTAAGATGTTATATATCAAATTTCAGTCGAATCGGTGTGTTGGTTCTGGAGAAGATTTTTGAAGATCAAATTATTTTTTTTCAAAATCCAATATGGCAGCCAGACCACGTGACCGATCAAAACGCCTTTTGCAAACTGGAAAGAGATCACACTTAAGATGTTACATATCAAATTTCAGTAGAATCGGTGAGTTGGTTCTGGAGAAGAAGATTTTTAAAGATTAAATCACGATTTTCGCAAAATCCAATATGGCGGCCAAACCACAAGACCGATCAAAACGCCTTTCGCAAACTTGAAAGAGATCACACTTAAGATGTTACATGTGAAATTTTAGTCGAATCGGTGTGTTGGTTCTGGAGAACAAGATTTTTGAAGATTAAATCATGATTTTCGCAAAATCCAATATGGCGGCCAAACCACGTGACCGATCAAAACGCCTTCCGCAAACTTGAAAGAGATCACACTTAAGATGTTACATATCAAATTTCAGTCGAATCGGTGTGTTGGTTCTGGAGAAGAAGATTTTTAAAGATTAAATCACGATTTTCGCAAAATCCAATATGGCGGCCAAACCACAAGACCGATCAAAACGCCTTTCGCAAACTTGAAAGAGATCACACTTAAGATGTTACATGTGAAATTTCAGTCAAATCGGTGTTTTGGTTCTGGAGAAGAAGATTTTTAAAGATTAAATGGGTATTTTTCAAAATCCAATATGGCGGCCAAGGTCACGTGACCGCATGCGATTTTATTAGCAAATTTTCAAGACCTTAGGCCATGCTTGCTATACAAAAAATTTCAAATCGACTAGACCCCTGGGTATTCTGGAGAAGCCATTTCTAGGTTTTTGGAAAATCCAATATGGCTGCCAGGTCACGTGACCAATCAAAATTTCAAGGGTCAGGTGCACGAGTACTAATTGATACCAATTAGTCCTGCAAGTTTGAGAAGTTTCGTTCAGCCGTTTAAGAGATCTAGGTTGACAAAGAAACGGCAGAAGAAGAAGAAGAAGAAGAAGAAGAAGAGGAAGAAATAGTAGAACTCGAGCAATAACAATAGGGGCCCAGCCGGTCGGCTTGGGCCCCTAATTAAAGCTGCAAGCAGCGTTGGCGGGGCCGAGCAGCTCGCATAGTTGATGAGACGCATGATGCGTCACCTTGAGATCTGCTATTATACTAACGATGAAGGTGTTTGTACTAATTGTTGCTCATGTTAAGGTACATCCGTATATTTGAGGTCAAAGGTCACCAAAGTCACATGATATTTTATCAATATATTTGTGTCCCTTTATATCCCCATATACCAAAAATCAGACCTCTATCGCTGTTGGTTTGCCCAAAATTAGATATGTGCATATTTAATGAGGCATGACATACTGTACCATAAGGTCTCCCATCATACCAAATATGAAGGGTGTAACCTTGTGGTTACTGAGTTATGGACATATATGTATATTTGAGGTCAAAGGTCATCGAGGTCACGTGACATTTTGTCAAAAAAATTGTATCCCATAGTTATCCCTTTATACCGAAAATCAGACCTCTAACTCTATTGGCTTGCCCAAAATTAGTTATATGCATATTTAATGAGGCATGACCTTTGTACCATAAGGTCTCCCATCATACCAAATATGACAGGTGTAGCCCATGCGGTTGCTGAGTTATGGACAGATATGTATATTTGAGGTCAAAGGTCATCAAGGTCATGTGACATTTTGTGAAAAAAATTGTATCCCATAGTTATCCCTATATACCAAAAATCAGACCTCTAACTCTATTGGCTTGCCCAGAATTAGATATGTGCATATTTAATGAGGCATGACCTATGGTACCATAAGGTCTCCCATCATACCAAGTATGAAGGGTGTAGCCCTTGTGGTTACTGAGTTATGGAAATATATGTATATTTGAGGTCAAAGGTCATCAAGGTCACGTGATATTTTGTCAAAAAAATTGTATCCTATAGTTATAACTATATACCAAAAACCATACCTCTAACTCTATTTCTTGCCCAGAATTAGATATGTGCATATTAAATGAGGCATGACCTATAGTACCATAAGGTCTCCATCATACCAAGTATGAAGGGTGTAGCCCTTATGGTTACTGAGTTATGGACATATATGTATATTTGAGGTCAAAGGTCATCAAGGTCACGTGACATTTTGTCAAAAAAATTGTATCCCATAGTTATCCCTATATACCAAAAATCAGACCTCTAACTCTATTGGCTTGCCCAGAATTAGATATGTGCATATTAAATGAGGCATGACCTATGGTACTATACGGTCTCCCATCATACCAAGTATGAAGGGTGTAGCCCTTGTGGTTACTGAGTTATGGACATATATGTATATTGAGGTCAAAGGTCATCAAGGTCACATGACATTTTGTCAAAAAAATTGTATCCCATAGTTATCCCTATATACCAAAAAATAGACCTCTAACTCTATTGCTTGCCCAGAATTAGATATGTGCATATTTAATGAGGCATGACCTTTGGTACCATAGGTCTCCCATCATACCAAGTATGAAGGGTGTAGCCCTTGTGGTTACTGAGTTATGGACATATATGTATATTTGAGGTCAAAGGTCATGAAGGTCATGTGACATTTTGTGAAAAAAATTGTTTTCAATAGTTATCACTTTATACCAAAATCAGACCTCCAGCTCTATTGGCTTGCCCAAAATTAGATATGTGCATAATAAATGAGGTTTAGAAACATGCTAGGGTCATAGGTCAAGTTCATCCTCAAAACATTGATTTGCAGTTTGATCCCTGTTGGTCATTGTTCAGTAGTGACAAGCCCCCGGCCCCCCCGGACACTCACATAGGCCAGAATAAGCCATCGGTATAGCTTAGCTGCAGAGGTATAGGGGAGGTCAAAGGTCATTGAAAATCAGAAAAATAATACTTTAAAAATCTTCTTCTCAAAAACTGCCTGGTCAATTTCCTTGAAATTTAGTATATAGCATCTAGATAGTATGGCCTATAAAGTTTGCGAAAAGATTTTGGATCGGTCAAATTTTATGGAAATGGGACAGTAAAAAACATTTTCATTTCAAAATTGTAGCCAGGTCACATGACTAATTAAAAATTCAAGACTAACATGCACTACCTCTCATTGACCTTAAACATTGTACCAAGTTTCAAAAAAATTCATTGAGCAGTTTCAGAGATTAGGACCGACAAAAAAACGGCAGAAGAAGAAGAAGAAGAAGAAATTAAAGCTGCAAGCAGCGTTGGCGGGGCCCAAGCGGTTAACATGGTTGAAAAATCTTGCACTAATGATATTATGTGCAAAATTCGAGCTTAAAAAAGTAGGATTTTGAACATCATCTAATAGTTACTGTACGTTTCACTTGGAATTTAATATTTTACGGAAAATCCAATATGGCAGCCAAACCACGTGACCGATCCAAACGCCTTTCACTTTTGCAAACTTGAAAGAGATCACACTTAAGATGTTACACATAAAATTCAGCTCAATCAGTGTGTTTGTTGTGGAGAAGAAAATTTTTATAGATTAAATCATGATTTTCCTAAAATCCAATATGGCGGCCAAACCACGTGACCGATCAAGATGCCTTTCGCAAACTTGAAAGAGATCACACATAAGATGTTACATGTGAAATTTCAGTTGAATCGGTGTGTTGGTTCTGGAGAAGAAGATTTTTAAAGATTAAATCACGATTTTCGCAAAATCCAATATGGCGGCCATTCCACGTGACCGATCAAGATGCCTTTCGCAAACTTGAAAGAGATCACACTTAAGATGTTATACATAAAATTTCAGCTCAATCGGTGGGTTGGTTGTGGAGAAGGAAATTTTTAAAGAGTAAATCATGATTTTCCTAAAATCCAATATGGCGGCCAAACCACGTGACCGATCAAGATGCCTTTCGCAAACTTGAAAGAGATCACACTTAAGATGTTAGATGTCAAATTTCAGTCGAATCGGTGTGTTGATTCTGGAGAAGAAGATTTTTAAAGATTAAATCACGATTTTCGCAAAATCCAATATGGCGGCCAAACTACGTGACCGATCCAAACGCCTTTCGCAAACTTGAAAGAGATCACACTTAAGATGTTACACATAAAATTTCAGCTCAATCGGTGCGTTGGTTAGGGAGAAGAAGATTTTTAAAGATTAAATCATGATTTTCCTAAAATCCAATATGGTGGCCAAACCACATGACCGATCAAAAACGCCTTTCGCAAACTTGAAAGAGATCACACTTAAGATGTTACATGTCAAATTTCAGTCGAAGTGGCGTATTGGTTCTGGAGAAGAAGATTTTTAAAGATTAAATCATGATTTTAGCAAAATCCAATATGGCCGCCAGGTCACGTGACCGATTAAACGCCTTTCGCAAACTTGAAAGATATCACACTTAAGATGTAACATGTGAAATTTCAGTCGAATCGGTGTGTTGGTTCTGGAGGAGAAGATTTTTAAAGATTAAATCATGATTTTCGCAAAAATCCAATATGGCGGCCAGACCACGTGACCGATCAAAACGCCTTTCGCAAACTTGAAAGAGATCACACTTAAGATGTTACATGTCAAATTTCAGTCAAATCGGTGTATTGGTTCTGGAGAAGAAGATTTTTGAAGATTAAACATGATTTTCTCAAAATCCAATATGGCGGCCAAACCACGTGACCGATCCAAACGCCTTTCGCAAACTTTGAAGAGATCACACTTAAGATGTTACATGTGAAATTTCAGTCGAATCGGTGTATTGGTTCTGGAGAAGAAGATTTTTAAAGATTAAATTGATATTTTCGAAAATCCAATATGGCGGCCAAGGTCACGTGACCGCATGCGATTTATCGGCAAATTCTTAAGACCTTAGGCCATGCTTGCTATACAAAAAATTTCAAATCGACTAGACCCCTGGGTATTCTGGAAAAGCCATTTTTAGGTTTTTGGAAAATCCAATATGGCCGCCAGGTCACGTGACCAATCAAAATTTGTATACCCAGGTGCACGAGATCTCATAGTTACCTATTAGCCCTGCAAGTTTCAGAAGTTTGCGGTAAGCGGTGTTGAGTTCTAGGTCGACAAAAAAGAGCGGAAGAAGAAGAAGAAGAAGTAGAAGAAGAAAGTGAATTCCTATAAAACCAATAGGGGCCCAGCCGGTAGGCTTGGGCCCCTAATTAAAGCTGCAAGCAGCGTTTTAGGGGCCGAGCAGCTCGCATAGTTGATGAGAAACATAATACTCGGGGAGCTAGGACCACCCCCTTTGCACCCCCCCCAGAACTAAACCAAACCAACTTTTTTAGGTTCCTTAGACGACCCAAAACACAATCGAGATGTTCCCAAAAACAAAAAGTGGCTGCAAGCCGGATATTCAAGATGGCGTCCAAAATGGCCGCCCGAAATAGGGGGTTTTCAGTAAATTGCATTAAAACTTCATATAAAGGACTTAATATTAAAAAAAACTTAGTGAGACGAATGTGTCAGGGCACAATAAATGTTTATATGCCTAAATAATTGCATTTCCTAATTATATATTCAAAATGGCGTCCAAGATGGCCGCCAAAATGGCTTTTTTTAATTTAAATGTCTTATAAAAACTCAGCAAACACATAACAAACAATAATTTCAATTGGATTGGATTAGTTGGATCAAAAGACATTTATTGATAACAAACTTGCTCCATTTGCATATCTCAATTAAAATGGCATTCAAAATGGTGTCCAAAATGGCTGCCAAAGTGGTTAATTTTCCATTAAAGTCTCCCCTAATACGGAACATAACAGCAAACGAAAAACTTAATCATTTTAAAACATCAATAAAATGAGAACTTTGGTATGAAAAAACAAGAACACTTTACCAAATGTTTTCATTCTGAAGTTTTCATAATAAAGTAGTGTCAAAATGGCTCCAAAGGAGGGGGGGGGGGGTTTGGCCAAAATTTTTCAGACCAAAATGAATACACTTCTATTCTAACTACTATGTAAAGCTAAATTCGAAATATATCAAAGGTTAACAGTAAAAACAAAACAAAAAAGATGAATAAGAATTTATATTGTGGCAGTTTATCACTTTCTGCTTACAACTTTTTTGTCTTTTGTCCAAAAAAATGGAAAAGAACAGATTACCATTCTGTAAAGCAAGTATTTTTCGCCATTATTACAATGTTAACGTAATGTAATTGTATATGGTCACTATTTAGATATGACCCTTACATAGGCCAGAATAAGCCATTGGTATAGCTTAGCTGCAGAGGTATAGGGGAGGTCAAAGGTCATTGAAAAATCGGAAAAATAATACTTTAAAAATCTTCTTCTCAAAAACTGCCAGGTCAATTTCCTTGAAATTTAGTATATAGCATCTAGATAGTATGGCCTATAAAGTTTGCGAAAAGATTTTGGATCGGTCAAATTTTATGGAAATGGGACAATAAAAAACATTTTCATTTCAAAATTGTAGCCAGGTCACATGACTAATTAAATATTCAAGACTAACATGCACTACCTCTCATTGACCTTAAACATTGTACCAAGTTTCAAAAAATTTCATTGAGCAGTTTCTGAGATTAGGACTGACAAAAAAACGGCAGAAGAAGAAGAAGAAGAAAGTAGAATTTGAGCAATACCAATAGGGGCCTCGCCATGAGGGCGCTCGGCCCCTAAATATAGCTGCAAGCAGCAATGCCGGGGCCAAAGCAATCTTAAGTGGGAAAAAGAAGGCAAATGTAATCAGAGAGGGCAAAGGTCATTACCGTTACATGTCTTTTTTCCAACTAAACTTTCTTTCCTTATGTTACATCTGTCAACAAAAAATCTGAACACTAGGTTTATTGCTAGCTCAAAATTAGAAATGTGCACAATTATGAGGTACTGGATGTGGCATCATAAGGTCTAAGATCGTACCAAATATGAAGGGTATAGGACTCTTGGTTACTGAGTTATGGACAAATATGTATATTTATGGAAAAAAGGTCATCGAAATTAGATATGTGCATATTTAATGAGGCATGACCTATGGTACCATAAGGTGTCCCATCATACCAAATATGAAGGGTGTAGCCCTTGTGGTTACTGAGTTATGGACAGATATGTGTAATTGAGGTCAAAGGTCATCGAGGTCACGTGACATTTTGTCAAAAAAATTGTATCCCCTAGTTATCCTTATATACCGAAAATCAGACCTCAAGCTCTGTTGGCTTGCCCAAATTAGATATGTGCATATTTAATGAGGCATGACCTATGGTACCATAAGGTCTCCCATCATACCAAATATGAAGGGTGTAGTCCTTGTGGTTACTGAGTTATGGACAGATATGTATATTTGAGGTCAAAGGTCATCGAGGTCATGTGACATTTTGTCAAAAAAATTGTATCCCATAGTTATCCCTATATACCAAAAATCAGACCTCTAGCTCTGTTGGCTTTCCCAAAATTAGATATGTGCATATTTAATGAGGCATGACCTATGGTACCATAAGGTATCCCATCTTACCAAATATGAAGGGTGTAGTCCTTGTGGTTACTGAGTTATGGACAGATATGTATATTTGAGGTCAAAGGTCATCGAGGTCATGTGACATTTTGTCAAAAAAATTGTATCCCATAGTTATCCCTATATACCAAAAATCAGACCTCTAGCTCTGTTGGCTTTCCCAAAATTAGATATGTGCATATTTAATGAGGCATCACCTATGGTGCCATAAGGTATCCCATCTTACCAAATATGAAGGGTGTAGTCCTTGTGGTTACTGAGTTATGGACAGATATGTATATTTGAGGTCAAAGGTCATCGAGGTCACGTGACATTTTGTCAAAAAACTTGTATCCCATAGTTATCCCTATATACCAAAAATCAGACCTCTAGCTCTGTTGGCTTGCCCAAAATTAGATATGTGCATATTTAATGAGGCATGACCTATGGTACCATAAGGTCTCCCATCATACCAAATATGAAGGGTGTAGCCCTTGTGGTTACTGAGTTATGGACAGATATGTATATTTGGGGTCAAGGGTCATCAAGGTCATGTGACATTTTGTGAAAAAAATTGGTTTCAATGGTTATCACTATATACCAAAAATCAGACCTCCAGCTCTATTGGCTTTCCCAGAATTAGATATGTGCATAATCAATGAGGTATAGGATGAGCTGGTCATGTGACATTTTGTTAAAAAACCGTAACACTGATACATGTCCTTGTGTACCAAAAATCAGAACTCTAGCACTAGTTTGAAGGCTGGAATTACATATGTGCATAATAAATGTGGTAGAGAAACATGCCAGGGTCATAGGTTAAGTTCATCCTCAAAATATTGATTTGCAGTTTGATCCCCTGTAGGTCTTTGTTCAGTAGTCACTAGCCCCCGGCCCCCCACGACATTCACATAGGCCAAAATAAGCCATTGGTATAGCTTAGCTGCAGAGGTATAGGGGAGGTCAAAGGTTATTGAAAAATCAGAAAAATAATACTTTAAAAATCTTCTTCTCATAAACGGCAACGTGAAAATTCCTGAAATTTGGTATGTAGCATCTAGGTAGTATGGTCTAAAAAGTTTCTTAACAGATTTTCGATTTTTCAATTTTTATGCAAATTAGGTGAAATTAAACTTTTAATAATTAATAACAGCCAGGTCATGTATCCAATCAAAATATGAAGGGTCAGGTGCACCAGTACTCAGTATGCTTAATATGCCCTGCAAATTTGAAAAGGCTGCGCGCAACGGTTTTGGAGATCTAGCTTTGCAAAGAATTGTCGGAAGAAGAGGAAAAAGAAGAAGAAGAAGTGATCCAGAGTAAATACAATAGGGGACAAGCCCCATAGGGCTTTGTCCCCTAAAAAGAAGAAAAAAGTAGAACTTCAGCAATACCAATAGGGGCCTCGCCCATGAGGGCGCTCGGCCCCTAAGAAGAAGAAGAAGGAAGTAGAACTTTAGCAATACCAATAGGGTCCTCGCCCATGAGGGCGCTCGGCCCCTAAAAAGCCAATGAAAGCAATAGGGGAAAGCTGTAGGCATATGGGCCATGGTACACATACACAGGAATATGCTGTTGAGATGCTTAGGTCAAAGGTAGACTACTAGGTCAAAGGTCATTCGTTACCCACGAAGATAGTCCGGTTGAAAAAATAGTGCATGTCTCTATGCTGAATAGGAGCTGATCAGCACTCAGTTTGTGGCTTACAAAGATAGAGCATGGGTTGTAAGCTGATTTTAGAGCCAACATGAGATTCATTGCAAAATCAGATCAGTGTTTGAGAATGTGAAGCTAGCGAGCTTTCATCTGATCGAGTTACGAGGCCAGCCTATAGCTTATGAATAGGGAATATGCTCAGCCAGCATTACTGCACAGGGGCTGCTAATGCCAATGCTGGGCAAGCCAATAGAGCTAGGGGTCTGATTTTTGGTATATGGCGAGAGGTGTGGAAGCAAAGATTTTGGGCAAAATGTCACGTGACCAGGATGACCTTTGACCTCGATTTCACGAAGAGGCTTGTAAATCAGTAACCACAAGTGCTACTGCCTTGATATTTGGTGGGATGGAAGACAATATGGTACCACATCATGTAGCATATTAATTATGCGCATATCTAATTCCGGGCTAGCCGATAGAGCTAGGGATCTGATTTTTGGTACACAGGCAGAAGTATAGGAGTAAAGTTTGTTGACAAAAAGTCATGTGACCAGGATGACCTTTGACCTCGATTTCACGAATAGGCTTGTAAATCAGTAACCACAAGTGCTACTGCCTTGATATTTGGTGGGATGGAAGACAATATGGTACCACATCACGTGGCTCATTAATTATGCGCATATCTAATTCCGGGCTAGCCAATAGAGCTAGGGATCTGATTTTTGGTACACAGGGAGAAGTATAGGAGCCAAGTGTGTTGACAAAATGTCACGTGACCAGGATGACCTTTGACCTCAAAAACTTTGTTTGCCTCCTTATAGCAAAAATCAGACCTCTTGCTGTATCTTGTACTCCAGTATTGCATACCTGCATGTTTAATAATGTGCTAAATGATGCCAAGGTCAAAGGTCAAGGGGCATCCCCAAAATCTCGGTGTTCAATGTGGTCCCCAAAAAGGTCATTGTTCAAGACAGGCTAGCCTATTGGGACCCTTACATAGGCCAGAATAAGCCATTGGTATAGCTTAGCTGCAGAGGTATAGGGGAGGTCAAAGGTCATTGAAAAATCAGAAAAATAATACTTTAAAAATCTTCTTCTCAAAAACTGCCAGGTCAATTTTCTTGAAATTTAATATATAGCATCTAGGTAGTATTGCCTATAAGTTTGCGAAAAGATTTTGGATCGGTCAAATTTATGGAAATGGGACAGTAAAAACATTTTCATTTCAAAATTGTAGCCAGGTCACATGACTAATTAAAAATTCAAGACTAACATGCACTACCTCTCATTGACCTTAAACATTCTACCAAGTTTCAAAAAATTTCATTGAGCAGTTTCTGAGATTAGGAAGGACAAAAAAACGGCAGAAGAAGAAGAAGAAGAAGAAGAAAGAAGAAGGAAGTAGAACTTGAGCAATACCAATAGGGGCCTCGCCCATGAGGGCGCTCGGCCCCTAAGAAGAAGAAGAAGGAAGTAGAACTTTAGCAATACCAATAGGGTCCTCGCCCATGAGGGCGCTCGGCCCCTAAAAAGCCAATGAAAGCAATAGGGGAAAGCTGTAGGCATATGGGCCATGGTACACATACACAGGAATATGCTGTTGTGATGCTTAGGTCAAAGGAAAGGTAGACTACTAGGTCAAAGGTCATTCGTTACCCACGAAGATAGTCCGGTTGAAAAAATAGTGCATGTCTCTATGCTTGAATAGGAGCTGATCAGCACTCAGTTTGTGGCTTACAAAGATAGAGCATGGGTTGTAAGCTGATTTTAGAGCCAACATGAGATTCATTGCAAAATCAGATCAGTGTT
This sequence comes from Ptychodera flava, assembly GCF_041260155.1. NCBI lineage: Eukaryota > Metazoa > Hemichordata > Enteropneusta > Ptychoderidae > Ptychodera > Ptychodera flava. Next base: position 5,348,729 of record NC_091934.1, on the reverse strand, counting down.
TGAGAATGTGAAGCAAGCGAGCTTTCATCTGATCGAGTTACGAGGCCAGCCTATAGCTTATGAATAGGGAATATGCTCAGCCAGCATTACTGCACAGGGGCTGCTAATGCCAATGCTGGGCAAGCCAATAGAGCTAGGGGTCTGATTTTTGGTACATGGGGAGAGGTGTGGAAGCAAAGATTTTGGGCAAAAAGTCACGTGACCAGGATGACCTTTGACCTCGATTTCACGAAGAGGCTTGTAAATCAGTAACCACAAGTGCTACTGCCTTGATATTTGGTGGGATAGAAGACAATATGGTACCACATCATGTAGCATATTAATTATGCGCATATCTAATTCCGGGCTAGCCGATAGAGCTAGGGATCTGATTTTTGGTACACAGGCAGAAGTATAGGAGTAAAGTTTGTTGACAAAAAGTCATGTGACCAGGATGACCTTTGACCTCGATTTCACGAATAGGCCTGTAAATCAGTAACCACAAGTGCTACTGCCTTGATATTTGGTGGGATGGAAGACAATATGGTACCACATCATGTAGCTCATTAATTATGCGCATATCTAATTCCGGGCTAGCCAATAGAGCTAGGGATCTGATTTTTGGTACACAGGAGAAGTATAGGAGCAAAGTGTGTTGACAAAATGTCACGTGACCAGGATGACCTTTGACCTCAAAAACTTTGTCTGCCTCCTTATAGCAAAAATCAGACCTCTTGCTGTATCTGGTACTCCAGAATTGCATACGTGCATGTTTAATAATGTGCTAAATGATGCCAAGGTCAAAGGTCAAGGGGCATCCCCAAAATTTCGCTGTTCAATGTGGTCCCCAAAAAGGTCATTGTTCAAGACACGCTAGCCTATTGGGACCCTTACATAGGCCAGAATAAGCCATTGGTATAGCTTAGCTGCAGAGGTATAGGGGAGGTCAAAGGTATTGAAAAATCAGAAAAATAATACTTTAAAAATCTTCTTCTCAAAAACTGCCTGGTCAATTTCCTTGAAATTTAATATATAGCATCTAGGTAGTATTGCCTATAAAGTTTGCGAAAAGATTTTGGATCGGTCAAATTTTATGGAAATGGGACAGTAAAAAACATTTTCATTTCAAAATTGTAGCCAGGTCACATGACTAATTAAAAATTCAAGACTAACATGCACTACCTCTCATTGACCTTAAACATTGTACCAAGTTTCAAAAAATTTCATTCAGCAGTTTCAGAGATTAGGACGGACAAAAAAACGGCAGAAGAAGAAGAAGAAGAAGAAGAAGAAGGAAGTAGAACTTTAGCAATACCAATAGGGTCCTCGCCCATGAGGGCGCTCGGCCCCTAAAAAGCCAATGAAAGCAATAGGGGAAAGCTGTAGGCATATGGGCCATGGTACACATACACAGGAATATGCTGTTGTGATGCTTAGGTCAAAGGTAGACTACTAGGTCAAAGGTCATTCGTTACCCACGAAGATAGTCCGGTTGAAAAAATAGTGCATGTCTCTATGCTTGAATAGCAGCTGATCAGCACTCAGTTTGTGGCTTACAAAGATAGAGCATGGGTTGTAAGCTGATTTTAGAGCCAACATGAGATTCATTGCAAAATCAGATCAGTGTTTGAGAATGTGAAGCTAGCGAGCTTTCATCTGATCGAGTTACGAGGCCAGCCTATAGCTTATGAATAGGGAATATGCTCAGCCAGCATTACTGCACAGGGGCTGCTAATGCCAATGCTGGGCAAGCCAATAGAGCTAGGGGTCTGATTTTTGGTACATGGGGAGAGGTGTGGAGGCAAAGATTTTGGGCAAAAAGTCACGTGACCAGGATGACCTTTGATCTCGATTTCACGAAGAGGCTTGTAAATCAGTAACCACAAGTGCTACTGCCTTGATATTTGGTGGGATAGAAGACAATATGGTACCACATCATGTAGCATATTAATTATGCGCATATCTAATTCCGGCTAGCCGATAGAGCTAGGGATCTGATTTTTGGTAGACAGGCAGAAGTATAGGAGTAAAGTTTGTTGACAAAAAGTCATGTGACCAGGATGACCTTTGACCTCGATTTCACGAATAGGCCTGTAAATCAGTAACCACAAGTGCTACTGCCTTGATATTTGGTGGGATGGAAGACAATATGGTACCACATCATGTAGCTCATTAATTATGCGCATATCTAATTCCGGGCTAGCCAATAGAGCTAGGGATCTGATTTTTGGTAGACAGGGAGAAGTATAGGAGCAAAGTGTGTTGACAAAATGTCACGTGACCAGGATGACCTTTGACCTCAAAAACTTTGTCTGCCTCCTTATAGCAAAAATCAGACCTCTTGCTGTATCTGCTACTCCAGAATTGCATACGTGCATGTTTAATAATGTGCTAAATGATGCCAAGGTCAAAGGTCAAGGGGCATCCCCAAAATTTCGGTGTTCAATGTGGTCCCCAAAAAGGTCATTGTTCAAGACACGCTAGCCTATTGGGACCCTTACATAGCGCAGAATAAGCCATTGGTATAGCTTAGCTGCAGAGGTATAGGGGAGGTCAAAGGTTATTGAAAAATCAGAAAAATAATACTTTAAAAATCTTCTTCTCAAAAACTGCCTGGTCAATTTCCTTGAAATTTAATATATAGCATCTAGGTAGTATTGCCTATAAAGTTTGCGAAAAGATTTTGGATCGGTCAAATTTTATGGAAATGGGACAGTAAAAAACATTTTCATTTCAAAATTGTAGCCAGGTCACATGACTAATTAAAAATTCAAGACTAACATGCACTACCTCTCATTGACCTTAAACATTGTACCAAGTTTCAAAAATTTCATCCAGCAGTTTCAGAGCTTAGGACGGACAAAAAAACGGCAGAAGAAGAAGAAGAAGAAGAAGAAGAAGAAGGAAGTAGAACTTTAGCAATACCAATAGGGTCCTCGCCCATGAGGGCGCTCGGCCCCTAAAAAGCCAATGAAAGCAATAGGGGAAAGCTGTAGGCATATGGGCCATGGTACACATACACAGGAATATGCTGTTGTGCTGTTGTGATGCTTAGGTCAAAGGTAGACTACTAGGTCAAAGGTCATTCGTTACCCACGAAGATAGTCCGGTTGAAAAAATAGTGCATGTCTCTATGCTTGAATAGGAGCTGATCAGCACTCAGTTTGTGGCTTACAAAGATAGAGCATGGGTTGTAAGCTGATTTTAGAGCCAACATGAGATTCATTGCAAAATCAGATCAGTGTTTGAGAATGTGAAGCTAGCGAGCTTTCATCTGATCGAGTTACGAGGCCAGCCTATAGCTTATGAATAGGGAATATGCTCAGCCAGCATTACTGCACAGGGGCTGCTAATGCCAATGCTGGGCAAGCCAATAGAGCTAGGGGTCTGATTTTGGTACATGGGGAGAGGTGTGGAAGCAAAGATTTGGGCAAAAAGTCACGTGACCAGGATGACCTTTGATCTCGATTTCACGAAGAGGCTTGTAAATCAGTAACCACAAGTGCTACTGCCTTGATATTTGGTGGATGGAAGACAATATGGTACCACATCATGTAGCATATTAATTATGCGCATATCTAATTCCGGGCTAGCCGATAGAGCTAGGGATCTGATTTTTGGTACACAGGCAGAAGTATAGGAGTAAAGTTTGTTGACAAAAAGTCATGTGACCAGGATGACCTTTGACCTCGATTTCACGAATAGGCCTGTAAATCAGTAACCACAAGTGCTACTGCCTTGATATTTGGTGGGATGGAAGACAATATGGTACCACATCATGTAGCTCATTAATTATGCGCATATCTAATTCCGGGCTAGCCAATAGAGCTAGGGATCTGATTTTTGGTACACAGGGAGAAGTATAGGAGCAAAGTGTGTTGACAAAATGTCACGTGACCAGGATGACCTTTGACCTCAAAAACTTTGTCTGCCTCCTTATAGCAAAAATCAGACCTCTTGCTGTATCTGGTACTCCAGAATTGCATACGTGCATGTTTAATAATGTGCTAAATGATGCCAAGGTCAAAGGTCAAGGGGCATCCCCAAAATTTCGGTGTTCAATGTGGTCCCCAAAAAGGTCATTGTTCAAGACACGCTAGCCTATTGGGACCCTTACATAGGCCAGAATAAGCCATTGGTATAGCTTAGCTGCAGAGGTATAGGGGAGGTCAAAGGTTATTGAAAAATCAGAAAAATAATACTTTAAAAATCTTCTTCTCAAAACTGCCTGGTCAATTTCCTTGAAATTTAATATATAGCATCTAGGTAGTATTGCCTATAAAGTTTGCGAAAAGATTTTGGATCGGTCAAATTTTATGGAAATGGGACAGTAAAAAACATTTTCATTTCAAAATTGTAGCCAGGTCACATGACTAATTAAAAATTCAAGACTAACATGCACTACCTCTCATTGACCTTAAACATTGTACCAAGTTTCAAAAAATTTCATCGAGCAGTTTCAGAGATTAGGACGGACAAAAAAACGGCAGAAGAAGAAGAAGAAGAAGAAGAAGAAGAAGGAAGTAGAACTTGAGCAATACCAATAGGGGCCTCGCCCATGAGGGCGCTCGGCCCCTAATTAAAGCTGCAAGCAGCGTTGGCGGGGCCCAAGCGGTTAACATGGTTGAAAAATCTTGCACTAATTATATTATGTGCAAAGTTCGAGCGTCAAAAAGTAGGATTTTGAACATCATCTAATAGTTACTGTACGTTTCACTTGGAATTTAATATTTTACGGAAAATCCAATATGGCGGCCAAACCACGTGACCAATCAAAACGCATTTCGCAAACTTGAAAACACATCACACTTAAGATGGTTTATGCAAAATTTCAGTCAAATCAGTGTTTGTTCGGGAGAAGAAGATTTTAAAGATTAAATCGAATTTCGAAAAATCCAATATTGCGGCCAAACCACGTGACCGATCCAAACGTCTTTCGCAAATTTGAAAGAGATCACACTTAAGATGTTACACATAAAATTTCAGCTCAATCAGTGTGTTGGTTGTGGAGAAGAAAATTTATAGATTAAATCGTGATTTTCATAAAATCCAATATGGCGGCCAAACCATGTGACTGATCAAAACGCCTTTCGCAAACTTGAAAGAGATTACATTTAAGATGTTGCATGTCCAATTTCAGTTGAATCGGTGTGTTGGTTCTGGAGGAGAAGATTTTTAGAGATTAAATCACAATTTTTGCAAAATCCAATATGGCGGCCAAACCATGTGACTGATCAAAACGCCTTTCGCAAACTTGAAAGAGATCACACTTAAGATGTTACATGTCAAACTACAGTCGAATCGGTGTGTTGGCTCTGGAGAAGAAGAATTTTGAAGATTAAATCACGATTTTCTCAAAATCCAATATGGCGGCCAAACCGCGTGACCGATCAAAACGCCTTTCACAAACTTGAAAGAGATCACACTTAAGATGTTACATGTCAAACTACAGTCGAATCGGTGTGTTGGCTCTGGAGAAGAAGAATTTTGAAGATTAAATCACGATTTTCTCAAAATCCAATATGGCGGCCAAACCGCGTGACCGATCAAAACGCCTTTCACAAACTTGAAAGAGATCACACTTAAGATGTTACATGTGAGATTTCAGTTGAATCGGTGTTTTGGTTCTGGAGAAGAAGATTTTTAAAGATTAAATGGGTATTTTTCAAAAATCCAATATGGCGGCCAAGGTCACATGACCGCATCCGATTTTATTGGCAAATTCTTAAGACCTTAGGCCATGCTTGCTATACAAAAAATTTCAAATCGACTAGACCCCTGGGTATTCTGGAGAAGCCATTTGTAGGTTTTTGAAAAATCCAATATGGCTACCAGGTCACGTGACCAATCGAAATTTCAAGGGTCAGGTGCACGAGTACTAACTACCAAGTACTTGCCCTGCAAGTTTGAGAAGTTTTCGTTCAGCCGTTTAAGAGATCTAGGTTGACAAAGAAACGGCAGAAGAAGAAGAAGAGGAAGTCAGTAGAACTCGAGCAATAACAATAGGGTCCCAGCCGGTCGGCTTGGACCCCTAAGAAGAAGAAGAAGAAGAAGGAAGTAGAACTTGAGCAATACCAATAGGGGCCTCGCCCATGAGGGCGCTCGGCCCCTAAAGAAGGAAGTAGAATTTGAGCAATACCAATAGGGGCCTTCGCCCATGAGGGCGCTCGGCCCCTAAAAAGCCAATGAAAGCAATAGGGGAAAGCTGTAGGCATATGGGCCATGGTACACATAGACAGGGATATGCTGTTGAGATGCTTAGGTCAAAGGTAGAGCTACTAGGTCAAAGGTCATCCGTTACCCACGAAGATAGTCCGGTTCAAAAAATAGTGCGTGTCTCTATGTTTGAATAGGAGCTGATCAGCACTCAGTTTGTGGCTTACAAAGATAGAGCATGGGTTGTAAGTTGATTTTAGAGCGAACATGAGATTCATTCCAAAATCAGATCAGTGTTTCAGAATGTGAAGCAAGCGAGCTTTCATCTCATTGAGTTACGTACGAGGCCAGCCTATAGCTTATGAATAGGGAATATGCTCAGCCAGCATTACTGCACAGGGGCTGCTAATGCCAATGCTGGGCAAGCCAATAGAGCTAGGGGTCTGATTTTTGGTACATGGGGAGACGTGTGGAAGCAAAGATTTTTGGCAAAAAGTCACGTGACCAGGATGACCTTTGACCTCGATTTCACGAATAGGCTTGTAAATCAGTAATCACAAGTGCTACTGCCTTGATATTTGGTGGGATGGAAGACAATATGGTACCACATCATGTGGCTCATTAATTATGCGCATATCTAATTCCGGGCTAGCCAATAGAGCTAGGGATCTGATTTTTGGTACACAGGGAGAAGTATAGGAGCAAAGTGTGTTGACAAAATGTCACGTGACCAGGATGACCTTTGACCTCAAAAACTTTGTTTGCCTCCTTATAGCAAAAATCAGACCTCTTGCTGTATCTGGTACTCCAGAATTGCATACCTGCATGTTTAATAATGTGCTAAATGATGCCAAGGTCAAAGGTCAAGGGCATCCCCAAAATCTCGGTGTTCAATGTGGTCCCCAAAAAGGTCATTGTTCAAGACAGGCTAGCCTATTGGGACCCTTAAATAGGCCAGAATAAGCCATTGGTATAGCTTAGCTGCAGAGGTATAGGGGAGGTCAAAGGTTATTGAAAAATCAGAAAAATAATACTTTAAAATCTTCTTCTCAAAAACTGCCTGGTCAATTTCCTTGAAATTTAATATATAGCATCTAGGTAGTATTGCCTATAAAGTTTGCGAAAAGATTTTGGATCGGTCAAATTTTATGGAAATGGGACAGTAAAAAACATTTTCATTTCAAAATTGTAGCCAGGTCACATGACTAATTAAAAATTCAAGACTAACATGCACTACCTCTCATGACCTTAAACATTGTACCAAGTTTCAAAAAATTTCATCCAGCAGTTTCAGAGATTAGGACGGACAAAAAAACGGCAGAAGAAGAAGAAGAAGAAGAAGAAGAAGAAGGAAGTAGAACTTTAGCAATACCAATAGGGTCCTCGCCCATGAGGGCGCTCGGCCCCTAAAAAGCCAATGAAAGCAATAGGGGAAAGCTGTAGGCATATGGGCCATGGTACACATACACAGGAATATGCTGTTGTGATGCTTAGGTCAAAGGTAGACTACTAGGTCAAAGGTCATTCGTTACCCACGAAGATAGTCCGGTTGAAAAAATAGTGCATGTCTCTATGCTTGAATAGCAGCTGATCAGCACTCAGTTTGTGGCTTACAAAGATAGAGCATGGGTTGTAAGCTGATTTTAGAGCCAACATGAGATTCATTGCAAAATCAGATCAGTGTTGAGAATGTGAAGCTAGCGAGCTTTCATCTGATCGAGTTACGAGGCCAGCCTATAGCTTATGAATAGGGAATATGCTCAGCCAGCATTACTGCACAGGGGCTGCTAATGCCAATGCTGGGCAAGCCAATAGAGCTAGGGGTCTGATTTTTGGTACATGGGGAGAGGTGTGGAAGCAAAGATTTTGGGCAAAAAGTCACGTGACCAGGATGACCTTTGATCTCGATTTCACGAAGAGGCTTGTAAATCAGTAACCACAAGTGCTACTGCCTTGATATTTGGTGGGATGGAAGACAATATGGTACCACATCATGTAGCATATTAATTATGCGCATATCTAATTCCGGGCTAGCCGATAGAGCTAGGGATCTGATTTTTGGTAGACAGGCAGAAGTATAGGAGTAAAGTTGTTGACAAAAAGTCATGTGACCAGGATGACCTTTGACCTCGATTTCACGAATAGGCCTGTAAATCAGTAACCACAAGTGCTACTGCCTTGATATTTGGTGGGATGGAAGACAATATGGTACCAACATCATGTAGCTCATTAATTATGCGCATATCTAATTCCGGGCTAGCCAATAGAGCTAGGGATCTGATTTTTGGTAGACAGGGAGAAGTATAGGAGCAAAGTGTGTTGACAAAATGTCACGTGACCAGGATGACCTTGACCTCAAAAACTTTGTCTGCCTCCTTATAGCAAAAATCAGACCTCTTGCTGTATCTGGTACTCCAGAATTGCATACGTGCATGTTTAATAATGTGCTAAATGATGCCAAGGTCAAAGGTCAAGGGGCATCCCCAAATTTCGCTGTTCAATGTGTCCCCAAAAAGGTCATTGTTCAAGACACGCTAGCCTATTGGGACCCTTACATAGGCCAGAATAAGCCATTGGTATAGCTTAGCTGCAGAGGTATAGGGGAGGTCAAAGGTTATTGAAAAATCAGAAAATAATACTTTAAAAATCTTCTTCTCAAAAACTGCCTGGTCAATTTCCTTGAAATTTAATATATAGCATCTAGGTAGTATTGCCTATAAAGTTTGCGAAAAGATTTTGGATCGGTCAAATTTTATGGAAATGGGACAGTAAAAAACATTTTCATTTCAAAATTGTAGCCAGGTCACATGACTAATTAAAAATTCAAGACTAACATGCACTACCTCTCATTGACCTTAAACATTGTACCAAGTTTCAAAAAATTTCATTCAGCAGTTTCTGAGATTAGGACGGACAAAAAAACGGCAGAAGAAGAAGAAGAAGAAGAAGAAGAAGGAAGTAGAACTTGAGCAATACCAATAGGGGCCTCGCCCATGAGGGCGCTCGGCCCCTAATTAAAGCTGCAAGCAGCGTTGGCGGGGCCCAAGCGGTTAACATGGTTGAAAAATCTTGCACTAATGATATTATGTGCAAAATTCGAGCTTGAAAAAGTAGGATTTTGAACATCATCTAATAGTTACTGTACGTTTCACTTGGAATTTAATATTTTACGGAAAATCCAATATGGCGGCCAAACCACGTGACTGATCAAAACGCATTTTGCAAACTTGAAACACATCACACTTAAGATGGTATATGCATAATTTCAGTCAAATCGGTTTTTGTTAAGGAGAAGAAGATTTTAAAGATTAAATCGAATTTCGAAAAATCCAATATTGCGGCCAAACCACGTGACCGATCCAAACGCCTTTCGCAAACTTGAAAGAGATCACACTTAAGATGTTACACATAAAATTTCAGCTCAATCAGTGTGTTGGTTGTGGAGAAGAAAATTTTATAGATTAAATCGTGATTTTCATAAAATCCAATATGGCGGCCAAACCATGTGACTGATCAAAACGCCTTTCGCAAACTTGAAAGAGATTACATTTAAGATGTTGCATGTCCAATTTCAGTTGAATCGGTGTGTTGGTTCTGGAGGAGAAGATTTTTAGAGATTAAATCACAATTTTTGCAAAATCCAATATGGCGGCCAAACCATGTGACTGATCAAAACGCCTTTCGCAAACTTGAAAGAGATCACACTTAAGATGTTACATGTCAAACTACAGTCGAATCGGTGTGTTGGCTCTGGAGAAGAAGAATTTTGAAGATTAAATCACGATTTTCTCAAAATCCAATATGGCGGCCAAACCGCGTGACCGATCAAAACGCCTTTCACAAACTTGAAAGAGATCACACTTAAGATGTTACATGTGAGATTTCAGTTGAATCGGTGTTTTGGTTCTGGAGAAGAAGATTTTTAAAGATTAAATGGGTATTTTTCAAAAATCCAATATGGCGGCCAAGGTCACATGACCGCATCCGATTTTATTGGCAAATTCTTAAGACCTTAGGCATGCTTGCTATACAAAAATTTCAAATCGACTAGACCCCTGGGTATTCTGGAGAAGCCATTTGTAGGTTTTTGAAAATCCAATATGGCTACCAGGTCACGTGACCAATCGAAATTTCAAGGGTCAGGTGCACGAGTACTAACTACCAAGTACTTGCCCTGCAAGTTTGAGAAGTTTTCGTTCAGCCGTTTAAGAGATCTAGGTTGACAAAGAAACGGCAGAAGAAGAAGAAGAAGAAGAGGAAGAAATAGTAGAACTCGAGCAATAACAATAGGGCCCAGCCGGTCGGCTTGGGCCCCTAGAAGAAGAAGAAGAAGAAGGAAGTAGAACTTGAGCAATACCAATAGGGGCCATCGCCCATGAGGGCGCTCGGCCCCTAAAGAAGGAAGTAGA